>NC_056000.1:69620368-69950637 GCF_018446385.1 Zingiber officinale
ATATATGCTCCAATTTGAGGTGGGGTATTAGACAAGTCACTTACCTCCAATTTTCATCATTATTTGATTAAAGACAACATCACATTGTGAATGGTAAAATTTGTATCCAGTATATTAAATGTTGTATCCTCAGAAGTTGCATGAACTGCAATCCTTGCAACATTTTCATTCACCCAAACTCTATATAAAAAGATTGAGGTGATACAATTCAGAATTGAAGAGTTTCCATTTTAATTTTTCCATATTTCGTTCACTTTTTTCAATTCTTTACACCCTGTTCTCCCGCCTCCTTTTTGTTTACAAATCTCCAATCTTTATGGGGTCTTTGTTTCTTTTGGCTAGGTTCTTTCTTCCCACTTCTTTCTTTCAGCAAAGCTCCTATTAATGTGATCTTTGCTTCTTCTAACCAGGTGTGTCAGTTTCGGACGGGACTCATCAGCAATTCCGCGAAACAGGAGGAGATGTGGGAGAGGCAACATGAGCTCGCAGCAGAGAAGATGTATTCTCTCTGCTCTGAGCTTGGCGGGCTCTTTCTCAAGGTATACAATTGGTTTCCTGATAACCAATTGGAGCATTTGTTTTCATGGATTGATGCCCCTTTTCAAAGATATCATATAGAAGCAGAAGCATTTGATAATACAGTGAATAGCTTGGAACACAAAAAAATATGCATTGATAAATGATAATTGACATAAAGTTCTCCTAAATTTCATCTGTCTTTGCCTATCTTAATTTCTTGCAAGAGTGCTCATTGCCTTCAATTTAAGTATCATGTACTTTGCGCTGCCAAGAATCCCATAAGAATCCCTGAATTGTCTTCCCTTCAGTTAGACCATCCATGAAAAACCTTCCCTAAGGAAGCTCTCAGTAAGCTTATAGATGGCTACTTATACAACAAAATACAGATATGATAAATGGATAAAAAGATTAGTAAATAATTTAATAGGGAAAATAAAAATAAAAATAATATGTGTTTCTATTTGAGATAAGATTTGAACAAGATATTGATAGTCTTGCGCTAGGTACTTTTTAATTAACCTTATCATAGGACAATATATTAAAATAGCATTTATTTTGGATAGATGAAATATAGTCATTTTAATGATTTCCTTATTGATTATTTCATACTAAAAATAGGAGTTGTCTAACTCTTATCATTATTGAATTATTGAGTAATAATTTTTTTAGGAAACATCCCGTAAGCATCCCAAACCAGAAAGAATGACCTTTTTTGCATTATTAAAAAATGAATTATATGCTCAGATTTGAGAGTATCCAAGTAATTTCTTCTGTATATTTTCTGAAGATGTCAATATGTGATCTCGACATTGATAGTCAATTAGATACATACGCATCATAGATTTTCTGTCCAAACTATCCCAAATATTTTCTTCCCATCTCATTCAGCATTGTATGTTATTTGATCTCCGTTAAAAAGAGCAAATTCTGGATGGGAAGAAAATATTGCTTTTGGGGGAAATGTAATTTTTTTTTATATATAATCAGGCTGCACAAGTTCTGGGAAAGCCTGATTTAGCTCCAGCAGCATGGGTAAGAAGACTTGTCACATTATGTGATAAGGCTCCTGCTACTCCAATTTCAGCTGTACAACAAATAATAGAGGAGGAATTGGGACAAAATTTCAGTGAAATCTTCGAGCAGTTTGAAGTCGAACCTATTGGATCTGCTTCAATTGCACAGGTTTGAATTAAATAAATTCAACATATTGGATACATTTAAAGAAGACAGAAACTACATTACTTTATCTTAAAAAAAGAGAACAGAGTTTGAAAAGGTTTGTATTATTGATTCTCTTCTTAGTATGTAGCTTTTAGAAATGTGTTCGATTATCAAGCTGATGATAAAGCAACAAATTAAATAGCATTTTTTTTTTCTGATCTCGAAGATAAATTTCAGAAACAAGACCAGGGGAACGGGAACTTTGTTTCCTTTCATAGTTCCTAATTAGGTATCATTGTAGGAGGATCAAATAACAGATGAAAGAAAAAAGAATTCAAACTATATCTGCAATCATATTATCTTTACTTTCTATGGATGTTTGAAAATTGCTAAAGACATAAGATTTCAATGAGTTCTGTAGCATTATTTTATAATAGAATACTGAATCATTTTTATTATTATTTTACTTTATCAGAAGCTTCCTTTAAGTCCGCCCATGATCACCAGCCATGGCCAGTACCAAGCCCGAATAAAGGAGAATTGCGTTAAATTGTCAGCCAACGTTAAAACTATGACAAATATTCAATGAATGGATCTATTAAACTATTGTGTTAATGCTAGGTTATTTCCTTGAAGGAACGCGTTGCAGGGTTCGACTGTAACATCTCCTGAACTCGGTGTAATGCTAAATATGCAAGAATTTGCGTTGCAGGGTCCGATTGTGATGTATCAACGAGGACTGCTACATTTCCATGAGAAATTGGGTGTAGTGTTTAATAAACAAGAGTTCTCACATCATCGGTTGGATAAGAACAAATATGATAGGAAAACTAATAATATAATATTTAGAACATAGAACATAGGAACCCGCATTGGTAAATCAATGTAGGTAGTAGATACAATAGTTAAGAGAAGCATTAATATTTTGTGTATACAAGAGACAAATAAGTAGGTGAGAAGACAAATATGATGGAGAACTCGGGTTTTAATTATGGTATACTAGAAAAAGTAAAGCAAAAAATGGAGTGTGTATTGTTGTAGATAGTTCGTTAAAGGCTGAAGTTGTAAGAATAGTTAGAAAGGGGGATAAAATTATAGCCCTTAAGATAATAGTGATGAAAGAAACTAGAAACATAATTAGCGTATATGCACCGTAAGTAGGATTTGATGAAATTACCAAATCAAGATTTTGGGGCAACTTAGATGAAATATTACAAAACATTTTGCCAAATGAAATGATTTTAATAGGAGGTGATCTAAATGAGCATGTCGGAGTGAAAAATGAGGAATATGAGAGAGTACATGGGAGTTATGAGTTTGGAACGAGAAATAAGGAAGAGAAAACTATATTAGATTTTGTGATAGCATATAACCTTATATTAGCTAATACGTTTTTTAAGAAAAGATAAGAACACATAGTCACGTTTAAAAGTGAGAATAATAAATCGCAAAGACTATCTGATAGTTAGGAAGAAGGATAGAAAGATTTATAAAGATTGCAAAGTCATCTAGAGAAAATTTAACTACCCAACATAAGTTAGTAGTGTTGGATATACGCCTTAAATATAATAACAATAGAAAGAAAATATATACGACTTCTGAATTAAGTGGTGCAAGTTATAGAATAGGAAGCAAAATATATTTAAGGAGAAGGTAGGAGTACAAGCATTAGGTGAAATACACAGCTACTCTAATACGACATGGGATAAGATGGTATTAAAGTTGAAAATAGTAGCTAAGAGTGTACTCGGTGAGTTAAAGGGACATGCACTACTAAGGAATTTTGGTAGTGGAATGGGAAAGTACAAGAGAAACTGAAGGAAAAATGAATAGCTTATAAGGAATTATATATTTATAAAAATGAGGAAAACTTAAAAAAAATATACAATAGCCAAGAAAGTAGTGAATGAAGCAAAGAATGAAAATTTTGAACAATTATATCAAAAATTGGATACAAAAGAAGGGGTAAGAGACATTTATATAATAACTAAAGTGAGAGAAAGGAAGATAAGAAATCTTATCCAAATAAAATGTATTAAAGATGAATGTAATAGGGTACTTGTAAACGATGGAGAAATAAAAGAGCGGTGGAAGAGATATCTTCATTAACTTTTTAATGAAGGTTTAGGTGACCAACTTAATTTAGATAATTTAAGTAGGTTAAATGACCATAGAAATTTAAATTTTTATTATAGAATTCAAACTTCAGAAGTAGAATAAACTTTAAATGAGACGCACAATTGAAAAGCCGTTGGACCAGATGATATTCCGATAGAGATATGGAAGTGCCTAGAGAAACAAAGTATTAAATGACTTACAAAATTATTTACCATGATATTGAAAATGAAAAAATGCATGATTAATAGAGGATAAGTATTATAGTTCCCTTGTTCGGAGACGTAAAAAATTATGCAAACTATAGGGGTATTAAGTTAATGAGTCATACTATGAAACTTTGGGAAAAAAGTAATAGAAAAAAGATTAAGGAAGGAGATCACGGTGACCGAAAATTAATTTGGGTTCATGCCTGGAAAGTCGACAATAGAAGCTATACATCTTAGATAATTAATTGAAAAATATCGAGAGCAAAAACAAGATCTACACATAATATTCATTGACTTAGAAAAAACTTATGATAGAGTTTATATGGAGAATTCTAGAAAAGAGAGGTGTTAGCGTAACATGTATTAAATTAATTAAGGATATGTATGAGGATGTATCAACCAAAGTAAAGACTTCATGCGAAGTAACCGAAGTATTTCCAATAAAGATAAGGTTACATCAAAGATCCCTATCTTTTTACACTAATTATGGATGAACTCACTGTGTACATTCAAAATACAATACCATGGTGCATGTTGTTTGCAGATGATATTGTTTTGATAGATGAAACACGTGAAAGAATAAATACTAAAGTAGAATATGTTGGGAAATACTAGAAAGGAAAGGTTTTAGGCTTACTAAAATAAAGACATAATATATTAAATTTAAGTTTAGCAATATTAGATGTAATGAGACAATTGTTAAGATAGGAGATGACGAATTGTCCGGAATCGAGAGCTTTAAATATTTAGGATCATTTTTGCAAAACGATAGAGAGATTGAAAGAGATGTCTTGCATAGAATACAAGTAGAATGGTTGAAATGGAGGAGAGCGTTGAGTGTTTTATGTGACCGTAAAGTACCTCTAAAACTTAAAGGAAAGGAGCTAGCACATGAGTAGAAGATGAGAGTTGCAGAGATGAGGATGTTAAGGTGGATGTGTGGACATACGAGAATAGACAAAATAAGAAATGAGAGCATTAGAGAGAAAGTTGGAGTTGCATCTATTGAGAAAAAAATCCAAGAGACACGTTTAAGATGGTATGGACATGTACTTCTATGACCAATAAATGTTCCAGTTAGACGATGTGAAACTATGACAAATACACATATCAAATGAGGAAGAGGAAGCCCAAAAAAGATTTGGTTAGCAACAATAAAATAAGATAAAATTTATTTAAGTATAGATGATGATATAGTAGGAGATAGAGCTCAATAGCGTAAAAAGATTCATATAGCCGACTCCACCTAGTAGGATAAGACTTGGTTTTTGTTGTTGTAGTAGTATAGAAGCTTCCTTTAATTATGAACTCAAGTGTATTTATTTGTCTTATGGCCTGGAAGCATCTTCTAACTCGTTACTGGGCATTTAATACATGCTAACAATATTAATTTGAAGCCTCGGACAAAAGTTTGCATTCTTCTGGTTTTGATTGATTGGAATGCTACCATACAGATGACCATAATAATTGATGATAATAATTAAATCATTAATTGCATTCTTCCGTTTTGCATTCTTACTGGGTATTTAAATAATCCAATATAGGTGCTGATCTTGTTATCAACCTTGCCAAAATAATTGGAGTGCTACCATGACCATAATAAGTAATTGTTGTAGTTTGTGTTTTTTTCCTCAACCAGGATAAACGTAGAAGGGAATTGATCTGATTTGAAGTGAATCAACTATATAATATGGTTTGTCCCTGAATACCAAAATATCTATCAGAGAGCAAGAAGGAAACATCAAATTCCAATAAGAGAGACTGATTGAAGGGTCAAGGTGATGGATGCTGATATTGTGGAGAAAGGGCCATTTACAAAGAACATCAAGCAGGAATCACCAAGAAAATTAGAACATCAAGCATAAGAAGACAATCTGGAGGAATTAATGAGTCTATTATAGGTCCATGATGTCTTGGTACTAAGTGTTTATAGCCCATATTATGGTGCAATGGATAAGAGAGTAGTTGACAAACATGGATGTGGGTTTGTGAAGGGTTAGGGTTTTATGCCTTTACTCACTCCAACACCAAACTGAGACAAATGATGAAATAGGAAAAATTTAAGTTTTAGTTATTGAGGAGAGCAACCAGGTATATGTCGACCCATGCTTCATGTACAGTGTGCCTTCAAGATCATAAACTACAAACAAAATAATTTATGGCACAGACATAATAAACTGTTGAATCTGAATGTAGAGAGAAAGTTATTTGATTTTAGAATTTTGCATTTGTTTCTTAGCATTCGTACATGTAGAATTGTTTATTATTTAATGGACTTGTGTTTTTGAAGTTCTTATTCAATGCAGAAAGGTTTATCTTGATTATTGGTATCTATTTCCTGATTATATTGTATTGTATGCTGAGGTTAAACAAAAACCTTTTCCTTCTGATTTGAGTGTGTTCCTTTTGAATGATTGTTGATATTTCTTTATCATCACAGGTTCACAGGGCAAAACTGAGAGGTGTTAAGACTGATGTTGCTGTGAAGGTTGGTGACAACAAACATTGCTATACATGTTCTGTTTTCGACCACCATTAGTTACTGATTTGACAGAAATCTTCAAGGTTCAACATCCTGGAGTTCAACAGTTGATGTTGATTGATATCTGCAACTTGCAAGCATTTGTCTTGTTTTTGCAAAAGACGGATATAAACTTTGATTTGTTCTCAGTCACTAAAGAAGTGGAGAAGCAGGTACATGTATTTTGTCTCACTTTCTGTCTGTTCTAGTTATTCTAACAAAGAACTTGTAGTTACATGCTAAATGCATGATTCTGTAATAAGCTTTTTTTAACATCATTATAAAATACATGACAACTTTTGATGCATTCTGTTGGAACTGATAAAACTGGCATTGCCAGAATTGGCTTAAACAAGGTAGAGCTGGTTGTGACAGTTGGAATTTGTCTGAAGATTGTGTAGCATCAAGTAGAATTAATCTGATTGAGTTTCTCTGGATCATGCTTGGTTTTAGGTTTTGACCAGATGGGTTGAATGGCTTTGTAACTCTTGATATGGCTTAATACATTTGACTTGTAAACTGTTTTTTATCAATAATTCTCCAATGCATATTTAGTACCAAGTTCAAAATCTTCTACAGTCACTAAGATTTAAATTGTAGCATGTTAACTGATATCTATCAGTAAACTCTGTTAATGGCTAATGATCCATAGACATGAAATACGTTGCCCATGTTTCTACTAGATTTTATTGGTTATAAAAATCAATTTCCAACAAATAGTTGGCATAAACACGACTTGCTAGTGATGATGATGATTTATGTAAATGGTGCAAGCACAAACAAAATTTCTCTAAGATCTAGTTTAGGTTTGTAGCCATCATGTGACCCTTAGATATTATAATGATTCTCAATTTGTTGGAGCATTATCTTTCTCTGTGTTCATACAGTACAGTTTTCTTATCCTTTTAATTTGGTTTAGAAGGTGTAGTCTGAATATAATCTTATTCAATTATTTACTGTTTTTTTTTGTTCTTTTCTTTCACTTGTTTCTCTAGATTGCTTATGAGTTTGATTTCCTGAGAGAAGCTGCTGCTATGGAAAAACTTAAGAAGTTTTTCAGCAATAACAATAAGAAGCCTCCTGTTTTAGTACCACGCATCATTCCTGGCATGGTAACCAGGTAAAGTTTTGGAGTGGAGAAAATATGATTGTATATGCAACAATTAGTTTCTTTCACCAGTTATGATACAAAACTTTATTGTAATGCATTTATTATCAGGAACCTTGTCCATTGTGGATTTGGTCGAGTAGAATATTGGAGTAATAAGGGTTTCCTTTAAAGAAGCATACACTATTAATAAATTGTTGCTGGCATTCACAGGATTTATGACAATGTTACTGCAGAATTGATAGGATGTCTAGCAAAATTATCGCTTTGTTTTTGTCTTTAGTTATCATGTGAAGAAAATTTATTTAATTGAAGAAACTAAAGAAGCCCCTAGTATAGTTGGTGATAGACCTTTAGTTAATTGTATCATCCATTACCTTTTTCCTTATAATTTCTTTACATGATGCAGAGCGGCCTTTGCCATGAAGTTCTCGTCCCTCTTATATATATATATATATATATATATATGGTGGTTAACTGTTGGTTAAAAATTGAGTATTAAACTTGATTTTTGATGTTTGTAGGGTACTTACACAGGAGTGTGAATAACGGATTAAAAAAACCCACAAGAGAGATGCAAAAAAAAAAAAATCTTTAATATACTTATTATTATGAACAAAAAGATTTTTCTTTCTATGTCAAATTAGTGGGATTGCACCTAGGTGCTTTTCCCTCGTGGAATTGGGAAAATAGAGAAATGAACTAGTGTGGAGGGATTATGATTAGTGGTGACAATTTCAACTCTTGGATCCTTTAGGGAGATTTGTAGGGGAAGAGATGCAATGATATGGTTTTGAGAGAACAGGAAGAGATGATGTTGGATCCACGTCGAGATAATGCACCCAACAGGAGGCTTTTTTTTTCCATATATATTTTAAGTTATTTATTCTCAGCTAAGGAGGGGAGACTTGGCACAACGGTAAAGTTCTTGCCATGTGACCAAAAGGTCACGGGTTCAAATCTTGAAAACAGCCTCTTGCAAAAAGCAGGGTAAGGCTGCTTACAATGGATCATTCCCCGTGACCCCTCATGGCGGGAGCTTCGTGCACCGGACTGCATTTTCTTTTTATTCTCAGATAAAATTTTAAAATTATTTTTTTATAGTAGAGAAGCTTTGATATTATTTTATAAGAAGGTCATCTAAAATCATCATTTAGGGCATCCGCATTGGTGTTAATGTGTGAGTGTTATAACACCCAAATGATGTTACAATCAATGTGGATGGGTGTTATTAACATCCACACAATAACAATGTTCAATTCTTTGAACGTTGTTAATGAACAGATTTTATTAAAAAAACCAAAAATAAGAAAATAAATTTTGGATATAAAGAATAAAGATGACTAAGTGAAGAGTGAGATTCACAAATAATGAGTATTAATGTTAAAATGGATGTGGGTGTGTGTTAATAAAGGGGTAGTGTTAATATAATAAGTATGTGACATGTTTTTTGAAGAGGTGACATATATTAATATTCAAATCAATAGAAGGTATTTCAAGGTTGTTGCTTCTCTTCATTGGGCATGTTGCATGACATGCTCAATGAAGAGAATTTTTTGTCACATGCTGTCATAAGAGGTCTGCCTGGAAGTTTACCTAAATTCTTCACTTCAAATAAGTTACATAAATTTTTACTCATTCAATCCCTGAAACAAAATTGATATATAAATTTCTAATTTATTTATTCATTTTTTCACCTTAAATTGAATAATAAATACCTTAATAATTTATAATTTTTATCTATATAACAAATCACCATTATATTTTTTCAAATATAATTTCCAATATTTTATTTTTTAAAATATTAAAGTAACATTTTATTTTAAAAAAAATTGAAATGAACATTGTTTAAGTATTCTTTTATTGAGCAGCCACATGACAGTGTCTTGTTTCTTCCGTGAGGACATGTGATGCCATATTTCAATTGAAGAGAGTGTCAAAACTTGAACTTTAATAATACAATATCTGCCCAAGTTTATGCCTTTTTTTTCAATGAGGAATCCACTACACAGACTTGTGTATTTTCATATTGTATTGTGTTTGTTTAGAAATGTGTACATTTTATTTTCTTTGGCTTTCATCAACTAGTAATGCCTGGTAATGATGTCATGTTAAAGGAAAAGTTTTTTTTGTGTGTTCTTGATGCTTATTATAAAAATAAAAAATGACACTGACAAGCAATATGCGAACTTTCCATTCACAACTTTTCTCTTTTATTTATGTACCTTTTCCTCTTTACCAGGATTTTTGTAAATCTCTACAGATCCAAATAGCATAAAGCCTTCTTGATTACATTTGTACCAATGCTTTATCACAGAGTAATACTAGGCTTCATTTGCTATTAGAAGTTTCTTTTCTGTTATGGGAATTAAACTAAAACAACTTTTATAGTTACTTTTGTACATGAATTTTTCTAGCGATGGGTCAAACTTGCAAACCTATCTATATTCCTAAGAAATGAAATTTTATACGGTCATATTATTATCTTCTTACTTTAATAGCATCAGAGATTCAGAAGACAATTGCTACCATGTTTTTTGACTTTTTCATGTATGTACAATTTATGTAGTTTTGGATTTATATAGTTCACAATATGCTTATATCAGACCATTATTTAATGTGTGTGTGTATATATATATATATGACATTCTTATTGGTTGATTCCAAATGGTTAGGAAGGTCTTGGCAATGGAATTTATTGATGGCATTCCGATAATGAATCTTGGTGAACAAATAGCAAAACTGGGTATTGATCCCAGCAGCAAAATTGCAGTTATTGGAAAGCAGTAAGCTCTTGCATCATTTTTTTTTATGTCTTCGTACTGCAATGTACCACTGAGATATATATTTAAAGTTTGTAGATGCAAGCAACTATATTTTTACGTGCATATGCATAGACATCTATACAAGCGTCTTGCATCTTTGCACGTTCAAATTTGCAGGGGAAGCACAAAAAAAGTGCTGTTATAGTGTTAAATAATGGATTCCTCTAACAACTATCAAATGCCATGTAATTATGTATCGTTTCTATAATGTATAATTGCATGTGTCACTATGGTTGAGTTGATAAAGTTATATTGTTGTATTAAAAAAGAGAACTAATATAACCCGACTAAATAGCAAATACCTCATGTGGACTAAACTCAGACATACTAATAGTTGTGATTATTAACTAATACTCTTCCTCAAAATGGAACATATACATTAATTCAAGACAGAACAATGATTTTGCACATTTATGCAAACTTAGAATTATAATTGACTGGTCTTCAAAACCATGTTGGTCATATCCTCGGACTAGGGCAAATACAACTAACAACATAAAACAATAAATATTTGAGCTTAACACTTAAACACTCACTAAACTAGAATCTGTGTGCTACTGAGTTTTACTTGCTTGCTGGAGCCCAGAAAGTTTTCTGGAACTTTGAGTTGTATCTTGCTAAACATTTAAAGTTAACCTTTACTGGAACTTTGAGTTGTATTTTGCTAAACATTTAAAGTTAACCATTTATATTTGGAAATTACGAAGAACATAACAAGGCGTGTTAGTCTCAATTATTGTTGTCAGCTATATAGATATTATCCTTTCATTTGAACTCTATATATGGTTATAGTACCAGCAATAGATCTTTAAATTAATTTTAATTGTGTTAAACTGTGTTCTCTTTTATTTCACCTTCCTCTGACACCTTGGATATTCATTTCAATTTGTCTAACTATAGTAGATACTAGATATTTGTTCTCTTTCAACTTATCCACACTATCTTAACTAATGTTTAAAAAACATATGCAGGCGGTACTTGGTCAAGCAATTGCATAAGTAGAACCGACATGCTCTCCATGCTTTTCAACATACATTACTTATATTGACAATAAACTAGAATGTTGGTTAAAAAATTATGGGTTTACATCTATTATATAATATCAAATATTAAACTGTAACCAATGTAAACAAATCTTACATCTATTGCTTAAAATTTTTTGCATGTGAGGATGTGAATCTACAATACATATAGTACAAAACAGATAACTTGTAAAAATGCATATCTTTCAGCTGACACAATAAATATATAGAAAATTTTATTTGTGGACGTAGACACTAGATAAAAATATGCTTATTTTTTTCCATTTAGAAAAACTAATTTTATCACATCCATATTAATTTAATATAAATTTGAACTTATTAAGTTTGGGATTCACTTTACTTGCATAGTATCCATAAAACCATAAGCGGATGTTATGCTATTCTTCATTGCATAAGCTTATACAGCTGCATAAGCAGCTTATGGGGAAGCTTTTTGAAACAAATAGTTTTAACATATTTTCCATTTTATCATTTGTTTGAGCTATATCTATTTGTTCCAGTTTTTATTTTATTATATTTTGAGAAAATGCTATTCTATTGACAATATGGTTGAGTGAAAACATCTATTTTGAATCATTGTTGCAGGGAAAAGGAAACCTTTCTCCTTTTGGATTGGTTTCCTTTCAGCATGGTTTTAGCATCTGTATGCTTAAGATTCTTCAAATTTATTGATTCAATTCCTCAAACATCCTTCTAATAATTCATATAACTAAGAGATGCTTTTAACTAAGATGAAATCTAATTTCAGTTTTTTTTTTGCTGTAATGCAGGAAAATATTAGAAAGTTTGACACTTGCATATGGTCAAATGATCCTAAAGGATGGATTTTTTCATGCAGATCCTCATCCTGGAAACATTCTTATTTGCAAGGGCACAGAGGCAAGGGTGCTTCTGATTTGGATTTTAGAAGTTATCCTTGTTTGCCACGTGTATTATATGTTGCAAAAAGGAAGCTTTCTTACAAATTTAAACTTTAATAGATTTTCCTAGTTATATTTATTCTTGTTCTCTTGTAGGTTGCATTGCTTGATTATGGACAAGTGAAGCAACTTCCAGATGACCTGAGGCTTGGATACGCAAATCTTGTGCTTGCTTTGGCTGATAATGACCCTTTAAGGGCCAAAATAAGTTACAAGTATACAGATTTTCCCCCTTTGATATGTTTTAGTATCATTTTGAAGGATGATGCCAACATAAATATTTGCCTGGAACAAATGTTTAGGTCTCTCTTGCAGAGATTCATAAAAAAACTCCCCAAAGCAAGAGGATAATCTGCCAATAGTTTAGAACCTCTCTAGTCAAGTACCCATTATAGTTAATTAGATTCATTCTTTTGGATGTGCTGCTTTTGTCCTAACAACTGATTGAATCAATTAGGGAGCTTGGCATCAATACATTGAGCAATCATGCAGATAGGGATGATGAATTTTTGAAATTAGCACAAAGAATGTTTGACACTAAGCTTCCTCCTGGTGTCACTCTTATGTCACCATTTGCTGAAGACTCTTCGTTGAAGAAAGTCTCTGTTCAGGTACACAATATCCTTAAGATGGTGATTTTCATAATCTTTCTGGCTTCATGTTTAAAGATATGCTAACCACTGAATTGTGTTAATATTCAGATGGGCAATTGTATTGGTGTATCATGTATGAGAGGATTAAAGACAATTCACTTAGTTACTAAAGAAGTTAAAGATAAGCTAATAAAAATTCTGAACTGTTGATCCATCCTCAATTTTGTTTATGGTATTTTTTTTTTATTTCACAATAGGATAGATAATATTGTGAATGGAAAAAAATGAGGAAGTTTTGTTTAACAATTTCTATAGGATGCTTGTAGTGGGCGGGGACTTTACCTTCAAGATCTCCGAGTTGCAGTCCTCTTGTAAGGATGTGTTGATTTGACCAGTAATATACTTCATGTGTGATCCAAATCTATACTAATTATTAGCCCTAAGAAAAATAAAACACAAGTTTTGAGGATTCATGTCACGATCTTTAGAAGGAAGTTTTGAGGATTCATATCACGATCATTAGAAGGAAGCTTTGAGGATTCTGCTCCAGTAAAAAGTCACTTATATCGTTATTATATTTATCTTTAGATTGTAGATGCAGATTAGGCATATCATCACATAGATATCACAGATAGGTGATCGAGATTAAACTATTATGTTTCATCAAGCAAACTGTAATAGTCAGGGCAAGTGAATGTCTAATGATCAGTTAGCAATTTTATTGATCTGTCTTTGAGGTCCTATTATCATAGGAATTAAAATTGGACTAAACTGGTGGTTGGATTGAAAAACAATGTAACATTTTATATTTTATGTTACAACAAAGAAACCAAAAATTACAATAAAATATAAAATTCAATTATTCATAATCATAAATTCAAATTACATGAAAACGTTGAAATAGTAAAATATAAATAAGATAACTGATATCAAATGAACTAACAATTTATTAAAAAAAAAAAAAATCTTTAGATTAGTTTGGACTTGTCAGGGCTGCATAAGCTGCCTTGGGGATCCCCTGGATTGCTATATAAACGACTCACCTATTAACGGTTGCCTAGTCACTAAGCAGGGTGGCCCCTTAGTGAAATCTCCT
The DNA here is from genome assembly GCF_018446385.1 of Zingiber officinale. Classification (NCBI taxonomy): domain Eukaryota; kingdom Viridiplantae; phylum Streptophyta; class Magnoliopsida; order Zingiberales; family Zingiberaceae; genus Zingiber; species Zingiber officinale. The sequence continues at coordinate 69,634,479 of NC_056000.1, forward strand.
AGGCAGCTATCTATGCGGTCATCTAAGTTGCGTTTTAAAACTTTGATTTTAACAAATTAAAATTTTATTAATAGGTTTTGAACTATCATGAAGTAAGTGTTATAGAGTAGAGACCTAATTGTAGATAAATAAAGATATATATTTAAATATACAAATCAAGAATCTAAGTCTAAAATGTTGATTAAATAATAAAGATTAGGTGGCAGGGACTATTTGAAGGAACAACCTTAATAGTCTTCCTCATTACAACCACCTCGGATACAACAACCTTTGGTTCTTTTTACATAAGTTTTACTCCTTTTACATGAATTATTTCCTTTAAAAATTGAGAGAAAGCATAATACAAATATCGAATTCCTATTAAGATAATTGGAAACTCCAACCATCAAGAATCTCAATAAGTCTAGAAAAAAGACGTTCTATGTATGCTCTGATTTCCAATTCAAAGCATAGAAGGAAAATGAGTGACTTTGGGTGTTAGGATGATGATGCCACACCTGAATTGGATCATTAATCCTTCTCTTAACAGCTTGAAGAAGTTGGTTGATTATTGTAATGGTCATCCTAACAGGAGTCCTTTTTCCATGACAGAATTTTCCGGAGGAACTTTTCTCGGTTCTTCGAACTATGCAATTGCTGAGAGGGCTTAGTGTCGGGATGGGAATCTTCTACTCATGTGCTGAGCAGTGGAGGCCAATTGCTGAAGAAGCTCTCTTCAAAGCTGGAAGACTTGAAGGTAATTTAAGCTCATATTGTTCATTTATTTTCTTGGAAAGCTTATTATAACTTGTCGTCGTCTAGCAATATTTGTTCCGTGACGCATTAATCTTATCCTTCCATTGAACTAGGGATCAAGATCCCAAATGGTGAAGTTCTATTGTGTCACTTAAAACGATGATCTAGCTTTATGAAAACATAAGATTAAGATTCATGATCATACATTTAGATAATTTTAGTATCATCTGTCTGGGTATAATGCAACTATTGATCCTTTGCAACCCGATCTAAGGTTGACATCGGTGGTTCTATATTATCCTTCGAAATATGAGCAGAATAGCATAATTTCATAACCACTTGAGACTTTTTTACAAATGAATCAACCTTAAATAGTATCCTTATAGTATTGACATTACAATCTAATCCTACATATTTCAGTTGGGGATTTGAAAGATCGAAGGCGCAGTGTGTTTAGCAGAATATTCCGGAGGTAGTAGTACTTCAACGACTTGTACAGTTTAAAGCAAAGACCCCAGCCTTTGCCGAAGCTCTTTTGCTCAACATTCAACAACATTTGTTATTCATGTTTGTCACCGGTCCAATAAAAATTATATATGATTCTTTTTGCGCCTTGTACTAGCTATATTGAGTAAATTGACTGAGTTCTGAAATATTTTGTAGTGAAACAATTTGGTTCGAAGATTCAATTGGATCGGACAAAAATCTGGTTCAACCGTAAACTTTCCGTTGCTTGAATTGAACTAGATCAGCTTCTGGTTATTGAGTTAGTCAATTCAACTTGCGTTTTTGATTCATTTTGGTTCAGAGGTACCTTTGACTGGTTTGCCTAATGCCTCAGCCTCTTCCACACGAATTGCGATCCTCCTCGCCTCCGCTCCTTGTACAGTCCTTAGTGTAGTTGTTGCTCATCATCGCCCATCAAGAGTACCAAACTGGAGCGGAGTTGTGATTGGTCTCCCATCGAGACTGAATCCAGATCAACTCACTAGCACTTGTTACGACTCTCGCTGGTTGAAACTATCGCCGATCATTGCTCGTCACCCGACATATGAAGCTGCTGGTTGTGCAGGATCTATTGTAGGGCTATATTTCCGGGATCGGTTGAAGGTGGATATTGAACAAGATCTGAGCAAGCTGCCACTCGAACTCCGGGTTCTATCTTAGGTTTCAAGGTGACAAAAACGACTATGCTCTTCTCAACGCCCTGGCCAATCCGTTTCAACCAACACGGAGGAGGTAAAATCAATCTTAGGTTTCAAGCTTCGGAACAAAGAGGAGAAAAATGGAAAAATATTTTTCTTGTATCATATTATCGAAGATTAAATAATTAACGCCCCTCTTAAGTTTTTCTTGGAAAAATATTCAAACAAATACATATTTTCTAAATCAATGAAAAAGGAATGAATCAGTAGCTTAGAAATCACATCAAAGTTCATGCAAAATTTAAATTACATTGAGCAATCATAACAAACAGAGCATTAACACATCAAAAACAAAAAAATAGTACACAGCTGAAAGCATTCATGTCTTCGTATACCAGTAATCCACGAACTCCAACACTGCTATCGCATGACATTCTTGATAAACTTGGTATTTACATTTTTCAACCTGTACAACTTTTCTAAATCCTCCCCAAAAGAGCCAACAATGCGGAAAGTAAGCCTACATCATGCACTAATCTAACTATAACCTTCTATGGACTCATGTTACCCAATGTCGATCCGATGACCTCATAATACAAAAAGGAACTTGAGCTACTAAGGCTTAAATTGGACGATGTACTATTCGCGGAATAAGCACAGGCTCGTTGCTCGCGGCTTTAGTAGCAGCAATTTCCTCCAAACGTTTCCATGTTGATTCGCGTTTTGATTGGATCTCCTTGCTTTTGAGTTCATCTTCCTCGAATCTCTTCAGGCACTCAGTGAATAGGTCGGGATCGTTATCAGCAAAGATCTTTCGAACATTTAACGTCAAGCTCTGAACAGCTGGGTTCCAGTGACTTGTGGCGTTTCTTTCGAGTGCTGGAAAGATTATGGGTAATAGTACCTTGACATTTTGTTTGATCAGGTTCTCGATGTGATCGTTGTTCCATAGGAACAATGCCCTCTCGGCTACCTGCAAATAAAAATGGAAGAAGCCTCTGGTATAATATAATTGCAAACCGAAATCCTTACTCAATATCCACTTTACAATAATTTAGCTAAGTTGGAATCTGCATTATCATCTACTTAAGGCCAAACATTTAGCGCTTAAATATCCCAACTGGATGTTATCTTCTATTTCGCAAATCAATCCAACTTTCATTTTTCCATTTGAGTAACATAATGGCCTTAGGGAGTCTTACCCTACAAGGTAAAACCCCCTGATATAGTGATATTTGAGAAGGTGCTTGCAGTCACAAACAGTTGAATTTGAATGATTAATATTCAAAAAGGAGATTTACTTCTTATGCAACATCATGTTCTGCTTGAGGTGACGCTCGTGTCACTTGAGGGAACGTGCTGCCAAAGTAATAAGCTGAGAATTTTCTCATTCCATTAGCATCAAAATTCACTCATGCTAATTATGGTTTACAGGAAAGCCAGCATTAGAATGTAAAATAGAAAACAAAGAACACAAACTCACTAGAAGGTAAAAAGGAATAAGTTTGATTACTATTCTTGAGCAATCAATGGAAGGATGAACTGTTTCTTACCTGAAAATGAGGACTATTCAAGCAGCGGGCTATCTGGTGGAATAGTGGGACCATACATCGCTGGAATTCTGGAAGTTGAGTTGCATCCAAGACCTCTTCTAACTCTCCCAAGAACATAACTTCCTTTGAACTGTTGGTGATAGGCCAAAATTTCAACAAGCCCCTTATGACACTATCTGCAAGCTTGCAATCTTTTTCTATAAATTGGGTTATGCAGTATGACAATTGCTGATGGTATATCCCCATACATTTTGGTTTATGGAGTGGGATTAAAGCCCGAACAAGGAACAATTTATGCTCTTCCTTTAAAGGCAATGCAAAGCCATTGATAATACTTCCCAATACCTCTAGCAGCTCTGCAATCCCATTATGTTTTTCAGTCTCGAAGATAAATTGATAGAATATATTATTAATAGCTTTTCTTATAAATGGTCGATACACCATAAATTTTCCATAGATACGGTGTAGAATTGTCTTTAAATACTCCCTCTCTCTGACGTCCTCAGAGTCAACTAGGTCGATCAGCTTAAGAACAAAGGAATGATCAATATATCTTTTTGCCAGCTTGGCATCTGTCTCAGGTGATTGAAGGAACTTCAAAAAGAAGTCATAAACAAGATGGAGGTGCGGCCATGCAGGGTCCATTACAGGTTCATCATCCTCCAAATCAAAGCCTTGTAGAACCTTGTACTCATGAGGTGGGGAACTGAGGGTCCTAAACAAGTTTAAGGACACCATCTTGATGATCTCTTGCATAACATTCTCTGGAAACTTGCCACTGGCTGAGGTCACATAATCAACTAGATCTTGAAGAGTCTGTCTTTTTATTTCCTTCTCTTTCAAGCTCTTTGTGGAGTCTGTGAAGTCGAATACCACACAACACAAATTCACCTTTCTGATGAATAACCTCTGCCTCTCGGAGCTCGATACATCTTTGAAGCTCGGCAGTGCTTCATAGGGCATGATAGACAAACCACCATTTCGCATTCCAGCATGGTTCTGCTGAGTTAGATGAACTAGCTCAGAATCCTGACCAGGAGGGAGAATTGTGACCCTGTTGTTTGACAAATCCCCATCTCGTGAACTAGTCGAAGTTGCTGATGATGGGCTAGCGCCTGCAGCCAAATCTCGTTTATCACCTGACTTGGACTGCTTGCGAGGGATCCGGCGGAAAATTTGCTTAATCATGCTTTGCCGCACACATGCAAAGGACAAAAATCAGGATAAATAGAAATTGAAGTAAGCCCCTATTTGTCTACTGCTTGAACCAACAGCCCAACGAATGGGATATATATATCTATATATTTTGGCATCCAAAAGATGCACTGCACTTAAAATCCTTCCTTTTCTAAGAATCAACTGATAAAGAAAACTCTTTCCCGCATCAAGCTTCGCAATTCCCCTGGGAAAAAAACAGTAAACAAAATCAGATCCAAGGACACACCCTAGGTTGTAAAATTTCGTGACAACGCCGTCAATGACGAAGGCGAACCCCGAAAATAAGTTTCCCACTTTCGTACCTGTTCTCCGTAGCACAGAAGGCACACGATCTAAGGATTCCTTTAGCCAAATTCGACCTTCGACACAAAATCGACGGGTGTGAAGCAGACTTAGAAGAACCAGATATCCGGAAACAACGTTTAAAACAAACGGATCAGCAAAAACAAAATCAGAACTTCAAAATGGAACTGCAAAGGGGAAAGGATCAAGCATCAAAGACAGGTTTTTTTTTCTCCTGGTATCACAAAACCCACTGCTGAAAGAAGAAGAAGAAAAAAAACCTACCTTTTCGAGACGAAGAGAGCGCCGCCCCCTCAGCGTCCTACACAAGATCTGCCACTGCAGCCTCACTCCGCTCCGTGGTGGGGAATGGGCGGCGGAAAAGGACGAAGGAGAAAGGCAACGTCTTTGGATCGATCAAATGGAAACAGCTCTCCCCCCCTCCGCCTTTGCTTATCTATTGACCATGTGTAGTGCAGTAGTAGTTTCATTGCCCCCGTTAACGGTAACTTTTAAAATCGCCCTTAACTTTTACTGACATTTTCATCATGACCCTTGAATTGCTACTAATATCAAAACAAATTAATCCGAGCGTTTTTTTGTAATTTTTTAATTTAATAAAGCGTTAGGTGAAATTTTAAAATGAATTTAATATTTAGAGCATTTTGAAAATAATCTTCCGTTGCAACGTGATTGTTAGTTAGGTAATGTGGCACTTTACATGTACACGCTTCATGTTTAAAAATTATCAAGAACAATTAGTTTAGATCAAAAGTAGACTAATTTTAGATACTAATCGGGTGAAGTTTGGAATTTGAATTACTATTTTAAAACTATTTTTCATTTTACTTATTAGCTATCGACGTTATTACTTTAAAATAGATTAAAAGTTTAAAAAATATTTTTTATTATATGATTGTTAAATTTTAAATATTATAACTATAATATGTAGATATTTATTATTTAATTAACATTAATTCTCAAGTTAAAAAAGAGTTGGAGAATATTTTAATGAAAAGTGTTTAGGTGGTGGTTTATAATAATGGGAGAAAATTATATTTTCAGTCGTGTAATTTGTATCTTTTTTAATTTTAATCCTGTTATGAGTTAATTTACGTTCTTAGTCTTGTAACTTGTAATATTTTTCAATTTTAGTCATTTTTCCTCTAAAATTGAAAATTTTCAATAAAAAATGTCTAGTTTGTGATTGGAATATAAAAAACACATATATCATAAAAAATCAAAATCCCCAAATTCAATTTACAACTCATCATTTTCTGTTGAAAAATTTTAATTTTAGAGAAAAAAAAGATTGAAATTGAAAAATATTATAAGTTATAAGATTAAAAATATAAATTGACACATAATAAGAGTAAAATTGAAAAAAAAAATATACTAAAATTGTAACTTTCTCTAAGCTCATTAACCAGAAAAAATATATATAATTATTTGACATTATTCTAATTTACCATGAATATTATAAATTGTCCACGCCGATAAACCCTAATTTCTTGCGGCTCCCTCGCGCCGGCGCCTGCACCTAGCGAGCCTCGCTCTCTGACGAAGGCCCATCTCTTTCGCTCGCCGGCGGCTCCACCTCTCTTTAAACCCATCTCCTTGCTGACGAGCATCCTCCCGGCGACCTTTCCTCACAGAAAAGAGTGTTTTTATTTTTTCGTGGGCGAGTTTCCAACTCTTCTCCGCAAGTTTTTCCTCACATGTTCTTCCTTCTTTCCTCCTTCATTTTCTTTTATTGTATGATTCTTTGTTCCCATCTTCTAAAGTTGTGATAAAATTGCATTTTTGATCGGGTGATATCTCATCGGATTCACGTAGATGTCTCCGTGAATGCCGCTAGAAAGCGGACGTGGGGATAGACTGGTTCTAGAAATTAGATTTCCTCCACTATTAAAATCTATGTCATTGCATGTGTCTCACTGAAAAATGTCTTCTTTTGTCTTGAACTAGTTTCTAATGATTCTGATTTGGTTAGTGCTTCTTGATTAGGGTGGCTTCCTTAGCTAATTTATTTGGAGTTGTTTCACTTAGGGTGAATAGAGACTGAACAAAATTTTAATCCTTAGTTCATCTTTTCCTGTCTTAGTATACATTCTTGCCGATACATAATGACAATGTTGAAACGCACAGTTAGGATCACGTGAATGGAATGAACAAGTAGGCCTTCTAAAATCATGAGTGGAGTGATCAAGTAAGCTTTCTGTTTTTATTGTTAGTTCAATTTATGTTGTTGCCATCTTTTATTATGGGATTATGGTATCTAGGTCTGGTCCCTGGAATCTAGTCGTGACCCAGATTTTGGTCTGTAACATTGTAAATTACATCATCCATCATCTATTTTTCTCTGGGCGTTCATGTGAACTTGTAAAGTAAAAAAAAAAAAAAGCATTTTTCCCTGTTGAATCAGTGTATGAAATGCCATTTATTTCTTAACCTGCTAATTTGTGACAACAAAATATTGAGCTATCGCCAACTGTTTTTTATACTTATATCTGTTGTGCAGGTTACTTTTGAGCAGCAAATATGGTGAAGAAGAGCAAAAGTAAGTATATTTCTTGACCAAATTATCTTTTGATTGTATTTACTCTCGAGCTGTATTAGTTTTAACCTCCTTGCAGAGAGCAAAAGTAAGAGGGTATCTCTAAGCAAGAAATACAAAATAATAAGAAAGGTGAAGGAACACCATAGGAAGAAGGCAAAGGAGGCAAAGAAGCTTGGTCTGAACAAGAAAAAGAAGGTAGAGAAGGACCCTGGGATTCCGAATGATTGGCCTTTCAAGCAACAAGAACTTAAGGCACTTGAGGATCGCAGGGCTCGCGCCTTGGAGGAGTTGGAGCAGAAAAAGGCCGCTAGAAAGGAGAGGGTAATATTCTCTTCCTACAACTATAGGCACCATTTTTTTCAGCCCTTTCTTCCTTCATTTAGAATATCCTGTTTAATTCTATTTGTGTTTTGTATATGCACCTTAAAACCAATGAAGAAATGAACAGAGAAAATAATCTAAAGGGTCAACCTGTGCTATTCATGACTTGAATAGAGCTTGTTCTCATTTAGCTACTTCTAACAAAAGGTCAACCAGAGCTATTCTTCTTTCTTCCAAAGTTCTCATTGCTTTTATTTTCCCTTTGTCTATTGTGTGTTTCTGTATGCACCACTTTAGTGAGGATAGCCTACACAGGAGATCTCTCTTTATATTTTTATGCTTCTTGCTAATTTGAGATGAAAGACATTGTTGTCTGCATTGATCTCAGGTGAACACATCACTGACTTATTTGAGTGATTAGTTCATGTGGTCGCTCTCTTTGTTATTATTAATTTTTTCACTTCATTTATTCTCTCTACCCTTTCTAGTTGTCAATGCATAGATTTAGGTGAAAGGCATAGTTGGTTTTGTGTTGACCTAAGGTGGAATGGATTGTCAACTACTTGCTTCATCATCTCTTTAAGTGTTTTGGCTAATTTATGTTATACTTATGAAATTTCTCTAGTTTATGTTACAAGCTAGACACCAATAATATCTATTCTCCAACTTGAGAGTAAGTGCTAAAGATATTTGGTTTATTATGTAATAGGTATGTGTGAGTTGTGCTTTTGATTTACTATTTCGTTATGTCTATATACACCTATGTGATGGCCATATATAATGGTCATTGCAGAAATAAGGTAATATGATATCCTCCTTTCCTTAAATTCTACAATTTATTATACTTATTTTATTTGAGTTAGAGTCATGTAGGTAAAGTTCTTTCTACAATTAGGCCTAAGGAAATTTATGTCCATGTGGCTTTGGTAACAGTATAGGAGTCTTATTATTATTTTGTTATTGTATTTATAGAGTAAGTTGTACTAACTAATATACTTTTCTTTTGATGTGTTATGTAGCTTGATGTCTATGAATGTGGGGGTTTCCTATCCTCTGTAATTAAAATTCCTGTTACTGTAAAAATAGTGATCATAGTATAAGTGAACTTTCTACAATTATTCAACCTGTTCATCTGTATATGCCAACCCATCATCATTTCGCACAAATGTTAGATTTTGTAATGTTGTTTTAATAGACATCTGATTTTTTTGCATTCAAAGTTCTTTTTTGTTGTTGTTGTTTACAGGCTGAGAAGAGGAAACTAGGCTTGATTGATGATTCTGATGTTTCACAAAACAAGCCTATCATAACTGAACTTTCAGCTATAGCAAAGAGCAATGGTACCAAAAACCATACCTTCAAAGTCCTTGTGTCCAAAGACATATATCATTTATTTAATTTTTTTTTGTCTTTGCTAATTTTCTACAGATCATTCTGAGAGAACTTTCTATAAGGAGCTGAAAAAAGTTATTGAAACCTCAGATGTAATATTGGAAGTACTTGATGCAAGGGATCCACTTGGTACTCGTTCCGTTGACCTGGAGAATATGGTATTAAAGTCTGATCCTAATAAGCGAATTGTGTTGCTTTTGAACAAGATAGGTATTTTTTTTTCTTTTTTTTTTTGTAAAATGATATCTTTTAGTTTTTAATTGTTTTCTGATGTTTTTTGGACCAACATTTCTATTCTTATATTTGCAATATTTGCAGATCTTGTTCCTCGGGAGGCAGTGGAGAAGTGGCTCACATATCTTAGAGAAGAGCTTCCTACTGTAGCTTTTAAATGTAGCACACAAAAACAAAGGTCAAACTTGGGATGGAAGGCATCAAAGAGAGCTAAGGCTGAAAAGGCATCTAATATTTTGCAAACTAGTGATTGCCTTGGAGCTGATACTCTCCTAAAGTTGTTGAAAAATTATTCAAGAAGCCATGAGGTAAAAAATTAGGCTTCTTTGTTTTTTCTTAAGTAGCTAGGTTAATTTATCAAGAATATTATGTTGTCCCAACAGGAGGCATTAGAGATGAATCTTTGACACTTGACATTGCTCAATGAAACCTACTTACATGCATCTTTTAGAGTCTTCTTAGAATAAGAGATATGTATAATAATATTGTTACTAATACTAGAGCTATCAAGTGGGTGTCAAATAATTTTTCTATAGTTGTGGGTGTACATCCAAGTTTCAATAAGTCCTTATCTTGTTTTACATTGGTACTTAGATAAGTTGTTCAATCACATATGCTGGATAGCACAATCGAGTTTTTTCATTCTGACCAATGACTGGAACACTACTGGACAACACAGGTAATATACCTCGTGCCACTATAGTGTTGCTCTTGTTGAGTGGGTACCGCATCAAATACCCTCTAATTCTTCTTGTTGGTCATGGAGTGAAGAAGGTAAGAGAAGAGAGACTAAAAAATATGAGAAATTGGTGTAACAAAGAGGTAACAATGAACATCAAAAGAGGTGGCAACAGAAGGTGAAGTTCGTGTCAGCTTGGGGAAGCATGTGTGCTTGGCAAAGGAATCAAGGAAAATGGTTATTTTGATGTTGAGGGAGGGAGGGCATTAACTTCGTTAGCATCCAACATATGCCACAGGTTGAGGACAATGATCTTTGGGGTCAGGCTCTACCATCGAAGATATTCTATCTATTATAAAATGATATATAATTTATATGTTATATATTATATGAATTTGTGTACTTATACAATGTGTTAATAGTTTAATTTTTTTATTAAATTTAATCAAATTGAATTTGATACCTTAACCTGCCATCTAACCCTTTAACCCCATTATATTTTTATGAATTGATTATTTCCTTGGTTAATTGTTAAAGGTAAATTGGGACGATTAATATTTGGGATGCAAATTGTATTTTTGTTTAATTGAAATTGATTTTGCAATTAACGTCGTCGATTTATGCACATTAGCTCTCTATGTTCACTTTACAACTATAGTTAATTTTGTGCAAAATGTTAGTGAAGTAAAATTGGCATGTTAACACTGCATCAAAGAATTATGTTCCTTTTGTATATTTGTATGCAAATTTGCATGATAGATTCTGTAGGTAGATAAATATGACGTCCATTATAATTTTATAACTTAATGATATGCAAATTTAAGAATTGATGTTAAAAGTTATTTTAGGCAATGTATTAAAATTTGATGGTTGATCAGAATTGATAAATTTAATCATGCATGAAGCAAATTATAAGTTCTAATTTATTTAAATCCTCACATTAGTTTACGAGTGTTGTATGCCAAATTGGTATTATAAACTGTTAATGGCAGTTACATTTGTTTGAATATGCATTATAGTACATTAGTACTAAGTTCTAAATTGTAATATACGATTTACTAAATTGTAAGACACGATTTACCTGCTGAAAGGTTATTTATTGTGCACCTTCTCCAAAATGATGCAATTTTGCCACATGCAAACATAGGATATTTCATTTCTTTAACTTGGGCAGCCAACAGATTTGTACCTTTTTATGATGTTAATTGGAATTTTTTGCTTTCTTTGCAGCTTAAGTTATCAATCACTGTGGGAATTGTTGGACTCCCGAATGTCGGGAAGAGCAGTTTGATAAATAGTTTGAAGAGGTCACATGCTGTTAATGTTGGTGCTACTCCAGGATTAACCAAATCAATGCAAGAAATTCAGTTAGATAAAAAGGTAAAGCTGTTGGATTGTCCTGGTGTGGTAATGCTCAAGTCTGGAGAGGCTGATGCATCTATAGTGCTTCGCAACTGTAAGAAGATCGAAAAGTTAGATGACCCTGTCAGTCCAGGTATTTCTTCTCAATTGTTCGGTGGGTTGCAGTATATTAAAATTGTTAATCAATTAAGCATTTGTTCTTTCAAAACCTCTTGCCCTTGATGAAGAAAATTCCATAATTTGAAAACATCTTAATCTGATTTGGATTGGCCATAGCCAATCTGATTTTGCCCAATTTCTTAGACATTTTTTCAAAATCATGAGATGGAACGAAGAGCACAACAAGAAACCAATTCCCATTGTTCAAAAGCAATTGTTCAATTATGATTTTAAATGAATTTGTTGTGGATGACCTTTGTACCAATATTGATATCCATATGGGTTTTGTAAACTATGGAAAATTCTACTGATAATTAACTTGAGTGATATCAGAAGATGTGTTAAAAAGTGAACTATAGATTTGGTTATCTAAGGTGCTATTAAACCAGAGTAGGACATACAATTTTGATTCTATGCGATAGGCAAACATAGGTTGCTGTCGTAACCTTTCTAGATTGGGCTAGGAAAATACTCATGGTTACATACATGTATAGTGGCACATTAATTCATATTTCTTTTATTTTTTTATGACTTTGATTCTGTCATTCTTCCTATTATATTTGGCGATAAGTAGGGTCTTGAGTTATTTGAGTAATTAACTGAGAAATTTATTATGGTTAATCGATAGCATGCCCTTTAATCTTTGACTGCTACTGACTCTCGTTGCCTCAAACATCACTTGTGTCAGTACCAGTTGTAACTCTGTTGGTTCGTCATGAAACCTTGCAGTAAATGAGATCCTCAAGTTGTGTCCGGCTGAGAGGTTGATGTCTCTATACAAGTTGTCAAACTTCAGCTCGATCGACGACTTTCTCCAAAAGGTAGCAACTACGAGGGGTAAGCTGAAGAAGGGTGGAGTTGTGGACACTGAAGCTGCTGCAAAGATTGTACTGCACGATTGGAATGAGGGTATCTATTTCGTGTACTCTAACCACTATTTGATTGCTCCAAGACGCTGATTTTTCCGCCATGTTTTTTAGGTAAAATACCATATTACACTTTGCCTCCGCCTAGAAACCAGGGCGAGAATCTCGACTCTACTATTGTTCCACAGCTCGGGAATGAGTTCAATGTCGAGGAGGTTTACAAGATCGAGTCTTCATTTATCACTACCCTGGCATCACTGGAAGATTCTCGTCACATTGAAGTTCCTCCTCATTCCCCACTAAACTTCGATGCTCAGATGCTAGAGCAGGTTTTCACTATTTCGAATTAGATTGAGTTTCATCATGCTGAGTTTCAATTAGCAGGATTTAGATTATTCATGCGTCATGATATTCTGTATCTTATGTAAATCTATTTTTCTTTCAAATGTCAGGACGATGCGCAGCAGAAAGCGACAGTCGTTGAGGATCAACCGATGGCTGATGACATGGAAGTCCCAGAGGAATCCGAGGCCAAGCCTAGCGGCAACCAAAACAACAAGTTGTACACTGCCGAAGGCATACTCGATCCACGTAAAAGGAGAGCTGAGAAGAAAAGGCGGAAGGCCAATAGAGTAAACATCACGAACGAAATGGATGCCGACTATGACTTTAAGGTGGATTACAGAATGGCGGATCTTCCTTCAGAAAGTGAGAATGCAAGCGAGGATGATGATGATGATGAAGCAAACAAAATGGCCCCTATGACTGGCGTAGTCGAGGACGAAACAACCAAAACGACTCCCATGACTTGAGCAGATTGTGAAAATTTAATGGGTATGCTTGTGCAATGCCTGTGAGTAAGAAATCGGCATGTCAACATTTTTGTACTTTGGACCTAGCTTCTTTCAATAGTGTTAACGTTTCTCTAGACCTCATGTTTATTTTTCAGGAACTTATGCACTTGTATTTAAACAATGGCTTATCGATTTCTATCGTATCTTTTAAAGCATGTTTTTTGATTGTGTTCTTAAGCATTCCAAGATCGAGCTTGATATCAACATTATACTTGCAGTAAAATGATAGAAACTCGATTTCCTGATGCATCGATAGCTGACTCAATAAACTGCTTGACGTTTTGGTGTAACGAGGTGCATGCTGCTGAAGAGTACACTAATCAGTTTCTCAGATAATTTTGCCATTAGTGACCGTAACAGATTTAGGAGTGTGATATGCTGGGCGGCATATGTGCTGCGTCCAACGTATCACTTCTAAACAAATTTATGTTCAATCATAAGAAAAAAATTATAAAATACCTCATTCCTCCATCATATTTTGGTAAATAATATAAAATTTAAATCTCTATATCAAAATCCTTTGACACTTTTGGATTCTTCTCTTAGTTACTATCCAATATTAGATAGAAATTAAAATAAATAAATCAAGTGCAAACTATAGAGATAAATTTTAAACAAAGTTGTATTAGCTAATCAGTTTTGGTCAAAACTACTAGAGATAAATTGGTATTTAATTACGAGTGAATTGTCTGTTTTGATAATTTCTAAAAGAGGCGTATCATTTTGATTATATAAATAATTAGGGGTGCCTTTTAATTTCCGACTAGTATTCTATTCAATGTAGTTTAGATGAATGGGAGTCTAAGTGGAATTGTATAATTTTGTGGTTAGTATTTGAGTTACGGAAATAATCTTTTATAATGCAAGATGTGGAATCGTCGTATCAATGACTCTCTTAGAGCTGGTCACACATATATGAAAAAAGGTAAATTCAAGTATATAAATGGAAGATGCATAACAGGAACTATCACATGCAACTACATTCTGAGAATCAATCTCTGACACATAACTATGTGTCCACTATCTCTGCTATATCCTGAGGACATCTTTTACAATGCAAGATAAGGGCATCTACAAGCTCCCATTGTGACGTGGCAATGAAGGAATGGGAGGGAGCTCTTTGGTTTTAACGAAGGAGCGGTTCTGTGTTTATAGAGCCGCTCCCTCGTTCATTTTTTTTTAAAATTTTATTCTTTTTCAATTTCTATTTTAAAAAATAATAATAACATATTAAAAAAAAGTAATGTGGAATCCATATGAAGGAATTGTTGAGAGGTTTTTTATAGTCAAGAGATATATAGAATTTTTTTTTACTTTTGACGTGACGTGGATGTGACAACAAAGAAGTTCTCACCGAGTTTCAACCATTGTGGATACTCTAAAATTATTTACAATAGATCTAAAGTTATTTAATCCACATTGACAGGAACTTAAAGGCATCCACAGTGGGAGCTCCTTCAGAACTCCCACGATCTATGTGGCTACGGGGAGGGAGCTCTTTCCCATAGAGGGAGCTCCTTCGATTAAACAAAGGAGAGACTCCATGGTTATGGCGTTGCTCTTTCATTTTTTTTAAATATATATTAGAATATTTTTTTAATTTATTTTAACGGAACTACTGAGAGATATTTTTGATAGGGGATATAAAAAAAAGTTATTGAGAGGTCTCTTAAGAGTAGAGAGATGTGTAGGGTTGTTTAATTTTGACATGACGCTGATGTGGCATTGAAAGAGCTCATGAAGAGGTTCCATGACTATGAAGGCGTAGCGTAGACGATTGACGCATGACATCTTTAGCGTAATGGTCAGGGGTCGATTCTTAGGAACTAATGACTTGAAGTTTACCCCACCATGCACCTATAACCTATATACCTGCATATACCTTCCTATACGTGGAGTCGACATTAAAGAACCACTAAAATAACGGATATACTTTTTTTTTTTACTAATACACCCAACTAGCTTTTAAACTAAGTCTACCTTCATACTAATTTATTCCGGAAGTATCTAAATATTGTTAAATATTCTCGTGCATGTATCTAATATAAAGTTCTCTGTTTACTTTTGCAGAAAGAAAGTTTAGTCGGGTATCTAATTATTTCTATACTTTTTACACAAGTAAACACATTAATTGAGATATTCAATTTAATATGATTCAATAACAATGATTAGTCGGCGCATCTTATTTAATTACCAAAGAGAGAATTTGATGACGTCAGCTTCAATCATATCTAAACTTAAAATACCATTTTATATATTCTTTAAATTACTATCTAAATCATTCATTTGTTAATGGAAAAGGACATTTTGGCAGCGAATTATAAACTTTAAAAGTAATTTTATATTAATAACATTTTTTTAAAAGGCTAATAAATATTATTATGGGGCCTATTTGTTTGGAGTCCGGATCTGGTGTTTTTTTTCCCTCGTCCTCTCCCTTGATCCGTTTTATAATTACAGTCAAATTTTGATTAGAATTTGTTCACAATTGATTACAATTTCTTTCTAAATTTACATTCCTATCTAAATTATAATCTGAATTGAGACAGACGTTCAAAGGTTGCCGGCTACAGACTACCAAGTCGGGATGACCTCCGGGCGACCTCCAACTTAGATGGAAATGTAAACTTAAGAAAAGATCATAGTTAATTATGATCCAATTCCAGACCCACCCCACAAAGCTCCACCAAACTCTACTTACCTTTATTTTGAATATAATCCCGGATTCAAGCCAGATTAGTTTTTTTATTGTTTCGATCATATTAGATCATATATTGATGGTGCGTTGGATTTTTCGATTAAATTGTCCATAAAATTCATTCGATGATAAAAGATAACGAAAGAGAGAGGGATCATATATCTATATTTTTTTAATATCGAAAGTTCTAAAATCTAATTTTGCTTAATAATAAGATCTCACATAATGTCTGAAATTTTTTGCTTCGATGTGATCTAGCTAAAAATGCATAATTGATGACTTGACGCAACTTGATTTTGGAACACAAATATTGAGTGCCCTTACTTAATGTGTTAATAGAACACTTAAAGAATAAATAAGAGGATTAGAGTTTGTCTTCATAAAAATAAAATAAAATTATATTATGAAATAAACACATAAGGACATCTTATTATATTTTAAATATTGAAAATGCTTTTATTTCAATATTATTATAGAACATTAACAGAAATATATATTTAGGATGAGAAGTATTATTATTTTTTTAATGATTAAGATAATTAAAGACATCTAAGATAAGATACAAAATTAATCGACCTCTCGAGCATGGGAAGGCCGTCAATCTACAAGATTAGTTGAGTCCAATGCTACATCTAGATTATATATATATATATAGATAGATAGATAATTAGTCACTGACTTATTCATTTAATTCCAAAATTAATGATGAAAGCGAGCCTTTAAAGTGAAGAAGAAGAAGAGGAGAGGAAGGAAGATAGTTAAACTAAAGGAAAGGCAAAGGTGGAAGAATGTCATCAATTCTTGTCGTACGCTGACTCATTGAGATGCTTCCAAATCTGCCTCATGTGACGAGCACAAGAAGCAAACAAATGCGAGAGTAGACCTCAAGCAAAATCACCCTCCCTTTAATTAATTAATTAATTAATTAATTGTGATTCCCTTCCCTTATACCTTGTTTACTTGGGAGGATGAATTTAAGAATTGATGAAAGTTTTTCACTTAGATTTTTTTTGGCATTTATTTCATGACAATTGTTTGATCATCCCTTTCTTTTTATTGTTTACTTATCATAATCCAAATCAGACGGAAACGTATTTCCTTCCTCAATCACATCTCTGTCCTCAATCTATCACCTCATTTTACCCTGCAAGGGTGGCATTGCGCGGCTGCTTCATGCAGGGCGGCACCAACAGCCCACACGACCGCAAGCCGCGGATGGCCTAGCTCGCAAGCACGAACAACTTCAACCGCTGGCGAGTTAGCCATTTATTTATTTATTTTTCTTTCCATATGTTTCTTTTTCTTTTCCACTTCCTTTCCACACGATTCTTTACTCTTCCCTTTGTTTTGTTTTCTTTTCTTTCATCTTCCTTTACTCCTTTCCCTCCTCAATTCTCACATAACACTAAACATAGCTAGCCTTATGATCTGTTTACTCAGAGACCGAGATCAAAAAGAGAAAGGAATTCACCATAGAAATATTTCCCTAAGGAAAGGAAATGGAAAGATGAAGAAAATAAAGTAAACTCGAAGAACAGAAAGGAAAGGAGCGATGCAACAACCTCGTTGTCAGACTCGTGGTGAGGCCACGACCTCATGGTCGGGCAAGGCATGACCTCACCGGCTCAAAAAAAAATAAAATGGAATCGTCATATCGGTGGTCCTCCAAGAGTCGATTCCACGGATATGGAAAAAGGTAAATGCAAATACACAGTTAAAAGTGCATGGATGACCTCACTGGCTCAAGGTCATGGTCGACGTGTGGCTAGACAACCTGACAACGAGGTCACGACGGGCAAGGCCATAGCCAGTTTGCGGCCCCATCATCGGGATGTTGTGGTGGCGAGGTCGAGATGAAGACACGATGATAGATGGGAAGTTGGTTCCATCCGATTTGGATGGATAAGAAAACGAGTTAAATTTGATCAAGTTTTTTCAAAAGTAAACGGAAGGAAGTGTGTTGATTCTGTGTGGAATTCATCCTTGATATGACCCGTGCTTCCAAGTAAACATGACATTAATGATTGATCTCATACATTCCCTCCTCCCTCGTGATGCCTGTGGATCACTATATAAACATGTACCCTGCTGAGCAGTCAGGCTGCAGCAGATGGTGGTGATGGGGATGGTGTTGGGTGGGAGGAGGGTGAGGCTGCAGCCACAGCTGCGGCGGCAGGGGAAGACGGTGAGGCTGGGTAGCAGGCAGCGTCGACGGAGGGTAGTGGCGCTGCGGTGGCGAGTGGTGGTGGAGGTGCTGGTGCCGCTGAAGAAGGCGCTGATGGAGATTCTTGGGGCAAGGGGACGTTGCTGCCTGGCACAGTCGCGGCAGCAACTGGTGTTGGCTTTGCCTTTCCTCTGCAACTTCCCGTTGCTGCCTCTTATCGCCATATGATCATCGACGGAAACTTGGTGCCTGCCTGCAAATTTTTTTTCTTTATCTCTCGCCTTTCTTTGGATGTGGTTTTATACGAATATTGGATAAATATTATCTCATTACCTATACAAGAAATAATCACAATACCAAGCTCTTTAAAAATAATCACAAATACCGACCAGGCTCTTCGGTCTCGGAAGATTGGAGTTTCAGATAGTATAGAACTGGGGGGATACATGGATCACTGTTCTTCTCCTGGCATGCATTTTAGAGTTCAGAAGATAATTACCTAGTGCTAGAGGGCTCGGACTAAACTTTGTAGTGGCAGAAAGTTCGATTAGAAATCTCGGAAACTCATCTTTGGATCCACATTCTTTGCACCACCTCTGCCTCTACCTCTGCCTCTTCCCCTACCTCTGCCTCGTCCTCTTGACCGACGAAAAAATGAACTTCCGTGCTTCATCTCGATCAGTGAATGAAGTAATTCATCGCACAAGATACAGCCCTCGTGCAGTGTGGTTCCGTCGGCAAGGGGAGTTGTCTTCTTATTGAAATCCACTTCGATGATAGTCGAGTCACATTCAGGACACTTCTTGCCCGTGGTCGAAATCCGATGAGCGGCCTGAGGGAGGGAGACGAGACAGTTGCACATGTTGCAATATAGCCTCCATTTGGGCGCACTGACAGGGTCGAGAACAAGTGTTCCACTGCACTCAGGGCAAGCACAGACTCCTTGGTTTATCAGGGAATGTCGGCAGGTAGGGTGAGGACAGAGGAAACATGGCATGCCAGCTCCCTTCCCTATCTTGCCGGAATTCCCGAGCTTAAGGTTACCGAAGAGTTTATCGATCCCTTCGAATGGGGGACTGTTGTAACAGTAGGGGCAGAGAGGGAATGTTTTTCCATCGGCACCAGCCATGGAAAAGAGCAGTAACTCGAAACCATCTAAAGGGCATACGAGCTCCTTGTATAACTGCAAGTAAAAGAAAAATTGTCAGTGTTGCAGTAGAACTGGAACTATCAAAATTAAATAATATATACAACAACAAGAACCACAACAATCGAGTAGATCAGCTATATGGATTCTTCTATGCGTGCTCTATCTTTTACTATATCTATCTTTTACTATATCATTTATCATTTATGTATTTGGTTGCCGATGACATCATGATCTGTCAAAATTAACCACGAGATTAAATATTCTCACGGCTGTAAAAAGTATCATTCGTCGTGGGCAAACTTAACATTAAATTCTATTGATGACAAAATAAATTCGATGGGAATTCCAGAAGAATGAGATAGAAGTAATTGCATGAACTTCGAATGTGCGTGGCTATGAAAAAAAGGTTCAGTAGCGAAGTTACTTACTTTTATGGTGCCGTTTTGAGGAAGGTAATAGACTTCTTCACAGGTTATGCAGTATAATCTTGTTGGTTGGCTAGAAATGTATTTCATGTATCGAGTGCATTTACCACATTTGCTTAGTAAACGTCCAGAGTCGGCCAATGGGGAAAACTGTGCTTCAAACAGTGCATCCATGTTTTCAATCTGAATTATAGCAGAGTATGAGCTTTATTAGAAATAACACAACCATAGGTTAAACCGAACTAAAACCCAGAATTATTTAGCACAATATCTCAAACCATCTAGCATGCACAATGTTAAAGACAATAAAGGCAGGCACTCATACAATACTGAACCAAGGGCAAACCAAAGTTTTGCGTATCTCAAAATGAATCACAGAGGAGATACAGACCTAATCGTATAGAGACACAAGTGATGACTAGGAAAAAAAAAAGAGAGGTAGAGCAGGGTACGTTACAGTTTTCTCTCGACCGTAATCTTATAACTACACCCAATGATGGCCCTACTTCTAAACGTCCAATCCATTGACACTCCAGAATTCTACTAGTAACAAGGCAAACATAACACCACTGCACATGACCCTACTTCTAAACGTGCATAGCCATTACATTCCAGCATCACTTCTGTTTATTATTATTGGTGCTCCATTTGGAGATTCCTATCTATACCTCCCAGGCCCCCCTCTTCTTGTAGCCTTTCATCTCCTCCCATGGCAAAAAAAAAAAACCTCTTCTTGTATCCTTTCATCTCCTCCCATGGCAAAATAAATAAATAAATAAATAAAAATAAAAATAAAATCATTGGAAGAAATCTTTCTGCCTCAATCAATTCTATCGATGCCTCAGCCAAGACAAGCCTTATCTTGGTCAAAACCACCAAAATGGTGTTAGCATGGGCAACATAGTTACATTAATCCATCAGCATGGGTAACATAGTGACATTTATCCATGCTCACACAATACCAATATTAGTAGGTGGACAAAGCAATATGTTCCATCCATGTCAACTAATATTGATTGACACTTGAGACCATGGTTGTACCTTTAGTAAAAATTTCAGTTGTATGATGTTTCTAAGAAATTAGCAATGATTCCATATATACAAACTCATAACAATTAACAATAGGTAAATACAACCAAAATATCATCTCATATAAAACTCAATTTCAATAAGCTACTTATCCAATTTATTGAACTGGAACTAGCGGTGGGTATGGGGCAGTTGGGGCAGTTTTTAACAAAAAAAACTGACCAATCAAGTTTGATTCAAGTTATAAAAAAAAAGAAACTTTATACCTGAACCCATAAAGAAAACCTGAAACCAAGATTTTTTATTTGGTTTGGATGAGTTCTCATGATTTTAAATTTTCAAGGATTTCAAAGATTTTTAATTTTTTTTATACCAGTTCCACTAGAGATTGAGAGGTAAACTTTAATCTACATAAAAGACTATATAAAGACACATGCCATAAATTAAACTCTAGCAATTGAATTCTAAAAACCTATATAAGAAATCTAAATTGGAATTATACAAATATGCAATCGAATGCAAGAAGTATATACAAGAACTATATTAAAACAATAAATTGTGCACTAAAAATAAATTGACAATACCTATCTTACTGAAAAAAAAAAATTGTATAATAATTCTTCTTATTGAATATAAATTGTCCCAAGTAGCTAAATGGAAGTGTCAAAAAATGAACAGTACTTACTATTTCACATAGATTCTACCCGTCTTAAGAAAAATGTTAATAAGGACATTGAAAAGGATACTCAACAAGAATGGGATGTCGAGGAGATACGTGTTGCTAATGTGAAAGAAAGGACAATGAAGGTTAGGGAGGCTGCAAACAATGATATAATAAAAAATATTGTGGAAGGAAGAAGGCACGACGTTGAAAGGGGTGTTAAAAGGGACAAATACATTCAATGTTCTTATGAGGCTTCGATGGAAAAAAAAAACAATGTTGGAAGGGACATAAAAAGTGGAACTGACATTAAGTTGCCATCATAGAAGGAAAAGAAACGAAGGACACAAGGGAAGGCAGAGGAGAAAAGGGTGGATAAAGACAAATTGATCCAATCTTGCGAGATCATGGAATGGTGGTAGGTGGAACAAGAACTTGGAAGGTTGAAGGAGAAGAGATGCAAAGTTTCGACTACGCAACTCCTCTAAATTAGTGATATTATTAATTGATCAAATATACAATTGATATTTGATAATATCTAATATATAAAATATACATATGTTAATTAACTAAGTGAAATATAGTTTAATTAATATGAAATATATACATTATATAATACTGGTTCGGTTGATTTTTTTTAGGTTTATATAAAAATTTGGAACCTGCCCAAAACCCAAAACCCAAATGTAAAATATTGAATTTCTAAAACCCGACCTGAAACCTGATAAAAACCTGCTTTTGGGGTCAGTTAGATTTTTGGTTTGGTTCATGTATATTGATTTTTCTTGCCACCCCTAACTGCAGCTCCTCAGAAACAAACTGTCACGCTCATATAGTACATACAATTAGATGAAATTACATAATCTATGAGATTACCAGAGGATTAAAAAAAGGTGTTCTATATTTTGAATGTAGGTACCCTATAGCTTATCAAACAAGCAATGAATGAGCAAACATGATACCTTCTTGACAAAGTAAGAGTACTTCTGCAGAAATTGTTGAAGGACGTGTTCAACTACACGAACATGGTCAGCTTTCCCTTTAGCAATTAGAGTTATTTGTTGCTCAATAAAGCTGCGGATGTCAGGTAAACAAAGATCTGGATCAATGCATTGATATCCTCTTATCAAGGTAGTTCCAAGAGCTGTTGGGACCAGCCTCCTTCCAGCATTAACCTTTAAGCCATCAAAGACCAATATTGTAAGAGTTAGAAAATGAAGGATAACAAGTATCACTGTAGAATTTAAAAGACATCACATGACCGAACCTGAACATAGTTGCGCTCACAGATATTGTTAATGTGCACAGAAATTGAAGCATCAGTTCCTATACCATTCTTTTCCATTAGAGAAATAAGTTCACTCTCACTAAGGTAATCTGGAGGTGCAGTAGTGCCCTAAATGAATAAATTTAATCATGTCAGTGACAATCTTTTTTAACTGGCCAATATATGCATTAGTTTGCTTAAATAATCGAATCCAACTACAGGAATCCAGATAAAGCATGTTTAAATCTGTCTTGGTACATATGAATCTTATTTCATAAGCCTGAAAAAAATTATTTATATGCTGAACTTCTATAATCGTTGTATTTGTTATATTACACCTTGGTGAAACTAATAGGATAAACCCATATAATTTCAGCTTAAAAAATACTTGATAAATCCCAAAGGACTACCTCATGTATGTCTACTTTTGCAATACAAATTTTTTCGCCTTTCTTGAACTGAGGTAGATTCTTCTCATTGACACTCATCCATGGCATGATAGATGTAAAACCTTTAGAAACAACATGCTGCCCAACACATTGGAAAAACTCCCCACCAGATGCAAATTCTATTTTAGTCCTGGAATAATCATGAGCCATGATTTGCATCAGTTTCATTCACCAACCAGTTTTTAACCAACTTGTTCAAAAAAAAAACATCCACCTTAACAGAGAGATAACAAGAACACAACAGCATAAAATGTCACAAGGAATAATTGCGTTAACTGAGTTATTGTTTTATGAGTTAAAGATCAACTGAGCACATGTAACAAAGTTAAGAAACCTTTACAACATCAACAGAAACAAGTTTGATCTTTCAAAAGTATAAATCCCCATCCATAAATCACACAACTCACAAGGTTGTAAAGCTTAGTTAGTTATATACTTCAGCTCATACTACTTTCATGTTCTGCTGCCTCGCCACCTATGTGAATGAAATCAAGAAAAAGGAAATTCTTCTGTCAGAATTCCTTTCTGATTTTTCCATTTTTGTTCCAATTGCACACGGGTTACTTAGACAGCACAACATGATCCAGGATGTTCACACGAGCTCCCTAGTTTTAACTCATCAAAATTTTGCCTTCGCAGAGATTACTGTCGTCATCTAATTTTTATTTCTATATTAAGTTGTGGAGTACAACATGGAATACGCATGCAGAAATTTAGTGGCAAGTTATCTTGCAATTACTTCTGTTCAGTTTGGCTAAACTTTTTATTAATATGCATTCATGAGAATCCTCCATGCAGTGATTATATAAATTAATATGCTACTTTCATTCTTGCAACTCTTACATAATTATGAAATGTAGTGACTGTTGCAGGATTTCTGAGTTAATTAGAACTTAAACCTAAAGCACCTTTGTCCATCCACATTGCAGATCATGCACAATTGAGATAACAGAATTACAACTAAATCACTAAAGCAACAATTAGCAGGAAATAGCCCTTATGTTTCAAGTAGTTGTGACAAGTCTACCCTCTATCTATTACATTTCTTCCTCTCCTATGTGCTATTTAACTTAAATGACTTCAAATAACTGTCACCTTTCATATCATGCCTGGAAATATCAAACAACCATTCTTCATCACTACTTAATCTTCTTAAAATACTATGTGCATCTAATTTAGACTCTCATCAAATGATCCTCCCAGAGCATTCTCAACACATTCTGCCTGTAAGCAAAATAGGAACAAAAATTTATAGGGTCCTAGCTATGGAGTATAGACTTAGGGGAGAATGGTTAAAGAGGAAGAAATATCATGGTCCAAATGTGCTCTAGGAATGGAAAGCAAAATATGAAGTCAAAGCGAACTTTTAAAAGTTACTAATTTGAAGTTAAAGCACTGATCTTGAACCTCTCGATAGTAATGTGAAAGTTACAGGACAAAGGTTCTATAAAGGGTAATTCACAATTCAAACTAATCTGCAAATTTTAAGTGATCGAAATATCCTATGACTCTAATCTTAAGTTTCTTCTTTTTGTTTTCTTTTCCTTCTATCTTTACTCAGTAGTCAGATTATATAGTACAACTTCTCTTCAAACAATTTTCTTTTCTTGTGTCTTACCATATTTTCATTTTAGATTTTTGTTGAATTCTTATTATCCACCCAGCTCCCTCAAAAAAGAGAAATTATTGATGGTTTGAGGTTATTAGACCATCAGAAACCAATGAAAAGACACAGAAAAAAAGCTTGAAATAGTATAAACAAGTATGACCCCAATAAGTTCTTCATCTACTTTCACAAATGAAAGGACAATAATTCACAAAATCCATATGTTGCAGACATTTAAATGCATGCAGACAAATGATTCGCCTGCAAAATTGACAGGTTAATAACCTTGAGTATTTGCAATCCGAACTAACAGAACCAATAAAATGCTGGCAGACATATTGGTAAAGTCTCCATGAATCACTTCCCAACATCTCTTCTGTTGCTAACCGCATTGGTGTAATGGGAGGATGATCACCTGCATCAGATCCTGTCCGAGGCTTATGATAACCATCAGCAAGTAGCATCTGAACATCCTTGCCCCA
This sequence comes from Zingiber officinale, assembly GCF_018446385.1. Lineage (NCBI taxonomy): Eukaryota > Viridiplantae > Streptophyta > Magnoliopsida > Zingiberales > Zingiberaceae > Zingiber > Zingiber officinale. Next base: position 69,659,770 of record NC_056000.1, read on the forward strand.
TATAGGATTATTTAGTTGGGCACTAAGTGCAGTTCTGAAATCAAATGATGAGGGGTATGCAGTGCTCTCTGTGCGAGGGTAACTGGTCATAAATAAGAGAAAGATAAATAAAAAGATACCACTATTAACCAACAAGAACATCAACTATAAAATTGTTTAGTCATGTGTATTTATCTCCAGGTCTCTATCCTTTGACAATGACTAAAAAATGTGAATAACTTGTATACTATTATGACCTACATGAAGCCAAGATGAATATGCAACTAAGAGCACGGTAATACTGTGTTTTACTTGATCTTTTATCTTTTTCACATAATTCAGAACTAAACAAGCATCAAAACAGTGGCTTGCCTTAACATCTGGACATGTTTCCTATTGTGTATTATTTCAGAAATATGTTGCCCTTAAGGGCGTCTTAGGTAACCACTGGTAATAGGAGTTAAAAACATATCATTTAAACTTATATTATTTGCCATCTAAATAGGGATATATTTATAACCTTTAGACATAATTAATTCTATCTAAGATTTATGACTTGGATTGGGTTCCCATTTTATATTACACATACAAAGGGAAGGAACAGACTGCACATGACAAAGATATAGATGATGCTTCTAACTCTTGTTTAATATGTGAAACAATAAGTTTACAAATATATACATAAGGGAAAAAGATCATTGATTGAACAAAGAAGCAGAAAGTGTAAAGTACTAGTTATTTAAAGTCTGAAAACAAAAAAGAGGTAAATGTAGAATACGGTTTGGAGACATTAACTAAGAAATTTCATCACTTTTACTTTATAATACTGAAACACAGATTATTATTGATGAAAAGACTAAGTTAGATATTTACTGCTTATGTGTTCTGAAAGAAAAATTGACAAATTACCGAACAGCATAGGTAAGTTACCAAAATACCCAAATCACGTATCCTAATTTCAAAATTACCAAATCACATATCTAATACCATTTTTGCCCACTGTTCCCAATCAATTGCTACAGTGTAGCAATCAATTCAGGTAGTATTCATCAACGTGGTAAAGTCCTAAAAAATCCGTTGTATGTTCAAAAAATCACTCCTCTCGATATAATGAAAACTAAATGAACACATAGGATCTAGTTTTTTGTCATTCTAAGCTCTCTAGGTCCATCAGCCAGTTTTGACCGAACCCAGCTAATGGACCTAAAAAGCTTGGAATGACATAAAATCCGGTCATATGTGTTCGTCTAATTTTCCTGATTATATCTATGTCCTCAAACATCAATTTGATGTACTATACAGAGCAGCGATTTTTTTAATACAAATCGAGACGAACACATAAAAATTGGTTCTATGTCATTCCGTGCTCTCTAAGTCCATCAGCCGATTTTGGCCAAATCAGAATAATTTTAAATGATTGCTACAGTTTTAATGATTAAAAAATTTGATTCATGTTTAAAAATCACTGCTCTCAATGTAATGTGCCAAATTGATGTTTGAGGGTATGAATATAATTAGGAGGACTAGAAAAACACATAAGACTTGGTTTCATGTTATTCTGAACTCTCTAAGTCCATCAATCGATTTCGGCCAAATTCAAGCCAAAACTGGCTGATGGATCTAGAGAGCTCAGAATGATATGGAATCAGATCTTATGTACTCGTGTAGTTCTCCTGATTATATCCATGCCCTCAAACATCAATTTGACACAATATATTAAGAGTATCAATTCATATTTAAAAAATCATTGCTCTCAATATGTGGGTCAAATTGATGTTTGAGGGTCAAAACCAACTGATGGACTTAAAGAGCTCGAAATGATGGAACCAAATCTTATGTGTTCGTCTAATTCTCCTGATTATATTAATGCCCTCAAATATCAATTTGACCCACTATATTGAAAGCAGTGATTTTTTAAACGCAAAATAAGTTTTTTTAATCAATTGCTAAATTGTAGCAACCGATTAGGGAATTTATTGCACTGATAGACAATATCCCGAATTGATTGCTATATTGTAGCAATCGATAGGAACAATAACAAGGGAAAAATGGTATTGGGTATGTGATTTGGGAATTTTGAAAAATTACCTAATTTGCCGAAGAAAAATTATCAACTATTCACATCATTTTTAAAGATCTTTGCATAAGAAATTCAGTTTTTGCCTATTAATGTGTTAGAAACTTAGAATTGCATATGTGGGTCAAATTGCTCTCAATATGTGGGTCAAATTGATGTTTGAGGGTCAAAACCAACTGATGGACTTAAAGAGCTCGAAATGATGGAACCAAATCTTATGTGTTCGTCTAATTCTCCTGATTATATTAATGCCCTCAAATATCAATTTGACCCACTATATTGAAAGCAGTGATTTTTTAAACGCAAAATAAGTTTTTTTAATCAATTGCTAAATTGTAGCAACCGATTAGGGAATTTATTGCACTGATAGACAATATCCCGAATCGATTGCTATATTGTAGCAATCGATAGGAACAGTAACAAGGGAAAAAATGGTATTGGGTACGTGATTTGGGTATTTTGAAAAATTACCTAATTTGCCGAAGAAAAATTATCAACTATTCACATCATTTTTAAAGATCTTTGCATAAGAAATTCAGTTTTTGCCTATTAATGTGTTAGAAACTTAGAATTGCATATTTGCATTTATTGTTCATGACAATTCAAAAGTAATTTAATGAATTATTTCAAATTTTGATTGATCAAGTTTATAGTAATTATTTAATGATATGTTTTTAAATGCAATTCATGATACATATAGATACACAGTAATGGAAGTATAAGTCATATGGGGTACCCATTCCTATTCATATATTTTTTAGAACTTTTCTAATTATGTTCATTTATATATTACAGCAAACTGCAGCTAAGACCTTATAAAGCCTTGAGTATACAACCGCTCTGCCAGCTGCATGGCCATTTGTGGCCCAAACCCCAGTGAACTTGAAGCAACCTGGCAAGAAAACAAAACAGTACTTGTATTCAATTTGTTCAACATTATCATAGCCAATGTACAATCTCAATGTCGCCAGCGATTAGAATTTAAATTGACATTTGATAACAAGAGCAGAGTAAAGCAATATCATAAATTAGATGCTAACAAAAAAATGCTGAATAGAAATGACTTGAACGTTGATACGATTAAAATTTTCAGATTGTTGTTGTCGAATTTTAGGTTATGTATAATATAAGACAATTAAAATGTTCAGAAACTCAGACTAAGAATGTGAAAATAGCACTAATTAATTACATTTTTAAGGCATTTGTTTATTATGGGTGAATTGATGAAAGTTATGTGCATACAACAGCCTGTGCAGCTGGCCCAAATTAGTACAGATTTACCAGTTTGTTGTACATTTAATGTGTATTACATACCGATCAGGAATCAATTTAAACCTAACATATAAAAGATAATCATAGGGCTTATGGTTCTGCATAGCACAACTGGAAGGCTTTCATATATTATCATTTCATAAGGTTCTTCTATGGATGCAAAAGGTATGGACAAATATCTATTTTGATTCCAGATTTCAAGAAAAGCCTTCTTATCTTGAGATAGAAACATTCTGCTAGAAACCACAGGATGTCTGCACCAATTATGATGGATGTGAGTCAGTGCGTGAGAGATGTTCTAGTCAGCACATTTAAGAAGAAGTGGCATTGCTCTGATCTCTATTACAGTTTTGAGTGAAGAAGGTACATTCACAGGTCCAAACTGACAATCATTGATTGATATTAAATGTATAGCAGTCTCATGTTGATTGTTGTTCAGTATCCACATGCGGATGCAGGTACCTACATAATTAGCAATATATGTCTGAGCACTTGAGAGTTAGTAATTACACTGTAGGTTTGGTGCAGTATACCTATATGGTTGATTGTTACTTTGCAGTCACCATGAACTGATAAATGATAGTTGCAAGATTTTTGACATTGTTGTGGTCCTTTCCAATGGGGGAGATTTTTGCAGCATTGTGTTGTTGAATTTATTGGTAGTTTAGTTGTTGCATTCATGTTGATGATTATGATGCAATATTGCTATCATTGATTGATATATCCCATGTTAGGCCTTTCTATAACTACGTTCATAGTTTTAATATATTCATACTTGCTCATGTGTGTTCATTGTTTAGTTTGTCTCCAATTTTAGGAATGACTATTTAATTGCACTTCTTGTCAGAGATTCTGGTTAGAGACGTGCAAGTTGCTTATTTTAAGATCCCCCATGTGTGCAACACCTAAACTTAGAAGGGATGACCCCAAACAGATCATGACTAAGCTGCATTTTCATAGGAAATAAGTTAGTTTTCTTGAACAAGATTTCATTAGGATATTTGCCTATTTTTAAGAGACAAAGAAGAAGCATAAGATGCATGGTTGTGGAGATGCTTGCTCAGTTTGACAAAACCAGAAACGACATAATAGTTTGTATGGCATTTTATTTTTACTAAAGATCATAGGAGGAACAATGACAAAAAACAATGTTAAGCATTAACAATGTTTCATCCAGTTAAATTTGTATTTCTAAGTCCATGACAAAAAATATACAAATTTGGCAAAATTGATCATCTTGGTTTAAGGAGAAAAACATTAAGGACACCCATTACCTTCAACATGCCAACTGTATTAAGCCCACAAGGGCGAGGTTTGCACTCTTCCTTTGTAGAAATATCAATTACTTTCAGGTTACCATCATTAGCTACCAACTTCTGGAACATCACAGCAATCTGCAAAAGAAAGAATGTTACTGCTGAAGCCAATTGCTTGTGCTAGGAAATAAGAGAACCATGAGTCTCACATCAAAATCAAAAACTTTATTACGCTCCCAATCCAGCAGCAGTTCATAGCCATCTTTAATTATATAAGGATTTATGGACCAGAACTTTTCTGGTTTGAATGTGGTAATTTGCATAAACCGTTGCACACAAAACCCAAGAGTAGGGGTTTGACAAGGCCCATACCTGAAACATACAAAAATAAAGGTTAAGAGCACCAAATGTCAATGTAATAATGATTATCTTGAGCTGAAAGCAAGATTACACACACCACCAGAGAGAAAAAGATGACCATGACTTGAAAATTAAGCTGTTAAGAACTTGGCAAGAATTATGAGCCTCAGAAAAATACCAAAATTAGTCATAGAAATGTAAGAAATGTCACATGCTGGGAAACGCTTAGTACGACCCTACAAGGTAAGCCATAACTGCAACAAGCAGAATTATTTCAGTTAGTGACACATTGTCTAGCCACAACCTGCAGAAATAGACTATGGAATTCTTCTTGTGCAGCAAATATGTCAGAGCCCAATTTCACATGATACACTGATGTTCACAGACTCCAAAAGTTCTGAAAGGAAAACATTTACTATGGCAACACCAGAAACCCACAGAAGGAAATTTAGGTGATTACATCTAGTTAAGGTTCAAGAAATAGACATATTTTAGTGTGATCCCATCTTGATAGTTAGGGAATTCAACAAATTCATCATGTTTGACTGGAAGCTAGGCATCCAGCCTATCCAATTAGAAAAGTTCCAGTAAGTATTTCCAAGAATTCAAGTTCAGCATAGCCTAAACCTTTTCCCTGAGAGCCCAGAGAGTAGTCTTATTTTGATCTAGTGCCCAGGGGAATTTCATCACATCAAATATCATTCTCTCCCCATACCAGAGCCTATTAGAGGCATACCTTGATCAACTATAGTGTCATGACATTTCTATTTGCATTAATACACGAATGTTCTTCATCGAGCTTGTGTATATCTGGCGCTAGGCAGGGGATATGTTTATTTCAAATATCGTGTGGTTCAATAGTGCACACATGTTGTGCAGCAAACTGTTGCAAATTCAAGAATCCTTAAGGGAGTTAAAGATTCGATCCTATTGTGTGAAGATTGGTTCCACAGATGGTGAACAAGGGAACACTGCACTACCTAGTTAAGACACTTAGACATGATAGGGATGACACGATATAGTATATGACATTTTTATTATAAACTAATTGGACCCTTTGTAAATGTGTAATATAGTGGTGGTCTATCTAGGGTTCCACGAGAAATGATTGCCCTTTACTTGTCAAGTTACTAGCTCCCGTGTCTCTGTCACTTTACACGCATGCATAGATCAGTACAACATCTTCTCTGCACATGCTCCAGCAATGAAGTTTCCTGTGTGGAGGAAGCCCTCTTCACATCTATTGACCATCTCTACGTGGGATTTCCAATTGCTGGTGTGTGTACCCTATCGTCCTCCTGCGCGATGGAGTTCACCCGTAGCTCTTCTGCGCGTGACACATCCATGCATCATGCTTCTTCTGCCTTTGATTCCTCTTGCATTTGTGGATGAGGTGTACACTGATGCCAGACAAAACACTTCTGACTTTAGTTTTGTCTATTGCTGCAATTCTCTCAGATTGGGCAGCTCCCGATTCTGGACATTGTTCTCCAGTTGAACCGGAATCAGTATAGCACAGCATGCTTCAATAACTTCTGGAGTTCCACATTTGAAATTGGATACTTAAGGGTGTTCTGTCTTTGCCTAAAGCACATCTAGATTTTATTGTGCCAAGTTCTTTCTCATCAAAATCAACTGACTCCTGTAAAACAGCAACATGAGAGGGCAACAAAACCTGATTTGCAACCACCTCAGCAATTTCTAGTTCCTCAACAATCTCTAGTTCCTGATTACTCCAATTCCTTGAACCATCCTTTCAGGCTGGTCAAATTTGATGATACATTAGGCGAACTTTTTTTTTTAGAAAAAGGAGGATGTCAAATCCCCAGGGAGGCTGACAGCAAGGTTGTAAGGGTCATTCTGATCATCCATCTTCCATTGTACATGTAGCACATTCTAGTTCCACCGTCATTGTTCAAGGGGAACAGAAATCATGGCTCCGCCTATTCTGGGCCACTGTCAATGATTCATCCCAGCTTGTCACCTCATTTGCTCATTTGTCCATAGAGGTATCTTTCTTGTATGTAGTGTGAGATAAGTTACAGCAAAAGCCATTAATTGATCTACAAAAATATAGAAGTTGTTAGGAAAACTAACCTATCTCATTGTCAATAGACCTAACTACTCATTTGTGAACTCACGTCATGACCATTAGATAGCAACTGTGAAGCCTACATTACCAGAAAGGTGATACAAGGAAAGGTCCCAAGATCATCTCCATATTGTGTGGTATTAGAATCGGCAGGTTCCCCAATAGATTGCCAATTATTTTCTCTTAAAAGGTAATCAAACAATGATGGCAAGATTAGGTGTGGAGGTAGACTACAAAGTCATGGCTCTAGTTATATAGCTCATTTGGATTAAACATTTAATGACTGAGGCACTGAGCTAGGATACACTCTTAAGAAGTCAACGAAGTTTTATCGTGATACTCAAGCTGCAATATATATAGCTTCGAATCTCATTCTCCACAAGAAGACAAAGCATATAGAGATTGATTTTCACTTTACGAAAGAGAGTACAATCTAGATCATCGCCTCCTTTGTTAGTTCTTACGATCAATAGTAGGTTTATTGGCCAAACTGTTAAAAGGGGTCTAGAATTGGTTTACATTTGTAAAAATCTAGATTTCTTCATAATAATATTCATATATAGGTAGATGGAGGCTATCTAGGGCTCCATGAGGAATAATCCCTGCCTACTTGTAACAACTTTTGTACCAATCTATATAGCATTAATGTTCATCCATGATAGATCAATACTAAATCCATATTGAATAGGATATAATTCACCAACCAATAGTAATTGCTAAATCATAGAATTATGGGGAGCACCACCACGGGATGCTGGGCTTCTGGGGCGCCCGCTTTGAGCGTTTCCCGATTTACCGTAGCGGCCGGTGGGAAACTTCCGTGGGGCTGGGACGGTCACCCTAGATTCAATGTTATCAGGTTCAACATTTTTTTAAATCATAGAATTAGAACAGTAAGAGTCTTACACGGCTATATGAATACAAACATAGACCCAATAGTTCATTACTCAAATGCAAGAAACAAGAAGACCATTACTAATAGTTTATAAAGATTTAGACCATCAAACAGTTTACTAATTGAAAGATGTTTCACGTTGCCCAAAATCATATAAAAAACTAAATGACGGTAAATAAATCAAATACACAAACATAGTATAGCATCATCCAATAAATTATCAGATCAATCGAAAATGGAGATAGCGAAGAGTTAAGAACTCACGAAATAACTCTTGAATCGAGATTCCCATACTTTCCTTGAAAATAACGAGTCTGGAATCTAGTAAATGCCACGCCTACCTTCAAATCTATTTCTTGGCGTGCATCTACAGCTAAAGCCTCATCTTGATTGGGCTGGATAAGGTTTTCCATAGCATTAAATATATCCTTCTCAGTGACAGATGAAAATTTAGCACGGTAAATTCTCCTTCCAGGCCCAGTTTCACGGATGCCAGTACATTCAATTACTGAAGAGTAGATTCAAGTTACCCATAGTGATATATTGATAAGGTCTGGAAAAGGTTTGACTAAGTTTGCATGCCAATTGTCATAATATAAGAAACTTCGCTTGTTAGTGTCATGACAAGTTATTTTCTTTCTTCCTTATGAGAAATTATAGTGCCATATGTTAATAGCATGAACTTTATCATAAATAAATAAAATAAATAATAAATACAAATATAGAAGTATTAAGAAATGCAACTGGCATGAGAGAAATTGTTGACGAAAATACTTTGGGCTATTTGGTGGTTTGCAAAAAGATTAATTGAAAATAATATTTTGTAGAAGCTCTATTTGCAAGCATCTTGTTGCCTGCAAATGTTCAAATGGCCTGCAAGGTCTAAAGTCTAATTGCAATTAGGAATTAAAAGTTGCAAATACTACTATTAGCCAGAAATGCCAACACATCATGTTTGCAGCCTCAATGGTACACTATATTAATCAGACTTGATACAGGTATATGACATGGGTATGGATCCCAGTGCCTGCCATGACTTTTTTAAGAATCTTTTACACGTGATAAATAGAAATGTTAAGTGTCCGCTTAGAGTGTTAGTGTTCGAGAATCAGGTATCCAACACAGGTATGAAGAGGATAGATGAAGAATCTATGCATGCATACATATCTGTGGTTACACTCCTAGTAATTCTAATCAGTAACTAAATCACATTTTTCTAAAGAATCCATTCATAAGCTTTTTCTAAGATAATAAAAAATCAAAATGCAAATTCCACATGATGGTAAAAGTTCTCAATTCAATCAGCATATTCCTCCAGCTATTAGGGCACTTTACAGGAATTTAAGAATACTAGTTCTGCCAATACACAAAGGCAAAAAGCTACAGCCTTAACTACATGAAAAGCTTACCTTCATAGCATATATTTTCACCTTCACGGTCACAATCCAACCAAAGTACCAAGTAGGTGCAACCTTGAGCTTCGTGATGCAAATGCCTCCTAATGTGCGCCTAAGAGAGATTTAGTCACCAACTCATGCCACATACATGTTATTAATTTATTACCTTAGTAACAAGCATTAACTACCAACAAACTTAATAAAGGGATGGACCAGCAAAAATTGAGAAATGACATGCAAAATTTTGTTCAGCTAAACACAGATCAGTAAAATACTGTCAAAAACATGGTTTGATTGTTGTCAAAAGTAGATTGATTCTCTGATATTTGTCCAACTTCATCCTCAGTTTGAGATATTGAGACGTCAAAGACACTAATGAAGATAGTTAATCAGAAGCAAATAGCAAACATAATAACCATGTTTAGGATATTCAAAAGCATAGAAAGTTTTGAAGAAAGAATCTTGGTAACTGCATTGAGACAAGTACAGAGTAGAAAACCTAAAACAGCAGTGACTCATTAAAAGAATAACTGCTGAAAGGAATTAATCAAAGGTTATGGGTGTGATTCAAACTTTTGACCCCTTAATTGATAAAAACACCCCTAGCCATCAGGTCAAGGGCTATGTTATCAACAAAAACAAAACAAAACAAAAAAAAAAAACATAGCGCCCACACACACACACATATTGAGTAACCAAAAAAAGTATTTATTCAAAGCATGCTTTTTATCTGTTGGGGTCTGGACGTGCGCGCGCACACACACATGCATATATATATATTGAGTAACCAAAAAAAGTATTTATTCAAAGCATGCTTTTTATCTGTTGGCTTCTATTTTTATTTATAAGCTTCCCTATACTTCAATAATTATCTTTAAAATTTATTTAAAAAATTCTCACGCTAAAAACATAACTTGTTCAAAATGTGGTTGTGTGTCATATCAGTTCTTAATGGCCTCCATTTTGTTGTGTAAGCAGAATTATAAATCAAGAAGAATATTTCTTAATGTTTTTATGTATCTTTACACTCCGAAAGTGTATAACCATGTTTTAGTTAACACAATATTTTGTGTTATACGAGCATTCATTTTTTTTTGTTTCCATATGTAATCATCACTGCACTTTCTTTCTTTTCGTTTTAATACTAGCAGTTGTGCACAATTTTTACTCTAGGATAGTCTAGAATAATATTTTGTCTCTTCTAGTATAATATGTTATAAAAGATTATGCTTAAACTTATTGGCAAAATATGATTCTGCACTATCTCAGTTCCGAAAATTATATGGAAATGCTTGAAATGTCATTAGGGACTAATGCTCATAAATAAAATGAAACCATATTTTGATCAAAATATGGTTGTGTGTTGTAGAGAATTCTAATGGCATTTATTTGAGATACATCTATTTTTTTTACACTCCAAAAATATAGAACTATATTTGGATTTGTGTTATAGAGATATTGGTGGCCTTTCAATTTCATATTTAGGCATTATTATACTTCACTAATGACACTACTAGTATTTACACAGTTTTTGAAATTCAAATGGTGTAGAATTATATTATTGGTCTTTTTAGTATAACATGAAACAAGGGATTACATTTTAACTTATTTGATGATTCTTAAACCGATCAAATTGGTTATTCAAACTAAAATCAATCAAATACAACAGTTGTCTACAAGATATTACTTAATCCTACTTACATAATCTGTTTAATTATCAAACGATTAAAGTGACGGCATTCCTTCATCCCCAAATAAAAAGGATCTCTTTATTTACATTTTCTGGCATACAAAGTTTGCCACCTATTTTGTCTCTTAGTAAACAACATTTCTCATTCCACACTTTTCAGAAGAAAATCAAGAAGGCAATTAATAAGCAAGATGAAAATATCTGTAGCTTCATATTAGGAATTCCTGAAACTTCTAAAGTTTTCTTGCATTAGATCATATGTCAGTGGCTCATTATTCATCCAAAAAAATGAAATTTCTAAACTACCAATGAGTTATTCTCCACAACTGATTGTACAAATAACCGAAGATATTTTCATTTGCAGTAACATATACCAAGAACTATATCAAATTATTCCTAACTACTAAACCTATATGTGATGAAGAAATAAAATAAAAGCATGAATAGGAAAGTATACCTTTGGGTTTGATTCTGACTTCAAAACTGGAGCCTCAAAAAGATCAAATGGATCTGTCACTTCCCAGTTCTGATATGAAGATGGAAAATCCATGCTGCAAACATTGCACATAGCAAATGTTACAAATGTAATATAAGAATCATTATAAAAAATTATAGCACAAACACTGCCATAAAAATTAAAAATAGAATTGCAAAGATATGATCACCACTAATTATTCATGCAAAACATGATAATTCAAACAAATCTACAACAAGCAAAATTAGTGAATCTTTTCTAACAACTATACATGATCTTAAAGCTGATTCAACTTTCTTTCCATAAATTGAAATTAGCATAATTAGTATATGTTATATATTCTTCTAGAAGTGAAACTTGGGATTGCAGTACAATTGCTAGGTCTTGATTCATGAAAAGCATCTTGCAAAGATATTGTCATACCAAAATCTTCAAAATACCATACTAGGAAAGATAATGATGTTGCAATAATTAATTTTTTTTTTTAAAAAAATTATATATAGGTCTAGTTTATAACAAATATATATAGGTGTTATTGTTGATTCATAACAAATATACATGAGTCTATATATTATATTGCTAACGATGTACAAATTATTGTTACTTCATTCCATTAAGAAATTGATATTTCGTTCCATTAAGAACTGAAATGAAATGAGTAATACAAAATTTCTCCCTCATATGCTTTTGACATAAAAAAATTAGTGATTCCACCCTTGCTATTGACTAAGAGTCTTGATAGGATCATCACAACTAAAGTGAAAGTTGTGGGCAAGAACTATGTTCCATGAAGAGAGGAATAAAAGATGACTTTGACATAATATACTTCTAAGTCACCATCATAGTTTCACCCACATTGTCATTTTGTGTCAAGACTTGTTCCTAAGTCATTGTTTGATGTAGTGTCCACCTTGGGTATCATAACCTCTTTGTCTCCACATGACATGACAATGTCATTATAATCTTTGAGATATCATTATCTTCAACCTTTATACATTTATTACATAACACAATATTCATTATTTCTTTCTTCTTTTATAATGACTTTGGCTTAATTTTTAAAATAATGGTTTATTTGAAAGCCTTAATATAATTTTATTTCTCATTTTTTGTCGGAATTGCCATGACAAATTTGTAATAATTAAATCATTTTACATAGGAATCATAATATGGTACGGACGGTGAATTGTATTATTCTCACAACTAAGAACTTCTATAAAACCAAGGGGAAGTAAAGATAGATTCTTCCAAGTTAAAGAAAACCAAAAAGGGAAAAAGGAGCGGTAAACTATAAAATCAATTGACTCATACTAAAGAGCATTAATCACATAGATGAAAAACAACATAAAAAAACACAAATGCTAAAAAGAGATGCTAAGAAAGAGAAATGAATAGAACACTTTACATATTTACCAAAGATTAATGAAGTTGCAATGTGATGTGAGCTTATGGGTGGAGAAAAGATATGAAAAAAAAAATGAAAGAAAGACGGTAACCTAAAAACATGTCCAATAACAGATGTCACTTTGTAGTGGGCATTGCTGCTAAGAAACTTTCCATCAAACTCGTGCACATCAGTACTGCCCCTTCTTGTGGAAAACTACATCAAGCATATAGGTGAGTCATGTTCTGTACTTGATTATGTTAAATGACAACTCGCCACACAACTAACAGAAACAGATGAGCCCTAATTAGTTTTTTTAAAAAATAAGGAGAATACTGAGAACTATAGTTTCCATTCAGATAGAAAACCACATTATAAAATAAGAGAAAAAAACAAGTAAACCTGAAGATGTAACATAATATATCAAAATGATAGATTGACAAGAAGTGCAAATGACCCGCAATCCTAGATCAAAAAAGGTACAACAGATTTCATGTGAAATTATATGACTGGAGTAAGAGGCATGGACGAAATCAAACTGATATCAGGTACAAGGTCATTTTGGCATAGCAAGTTAAGCAAAAAGATGACAAGCTCCTTTTCAGGAACTTTTCAGGAGGCAAAGCAGAAGGGAGATTGTAGAGGCTCAAGTTGTAATTCAGTAATTCTAACATCATCCATTGGGTAACAAAGTGTAACATCATCAGCCTCACAAGCTCTATTACTCACATGAAGAATTGTAGATAAGTCAATTTCCAATTTTATCTTAGATGTCATTTAGGCTTCATTTCGGCTCAAGTTGTTATTCAGTCTTTAATTAAAATTTTTAAGTATCACATCATATAAAGAGAGATGAATAAAACGATGACAGTGCATAAATCAACAAATACTATCCATGAGCAATTTGCATTTTGCTAAAGATTTTCCAGTTTTGCTAGCACAGTCTGCTTTAACTTAGCACAATACATGATGACCAAAATTAACTTAAATATTGATCACTATGTAAGAGTGAATTCCCAAAGAAGCCTAAGCATGGTATTCTTTTTAGTATAACTTTATCCATGTCATTAACAAAATGCAAATCATAAGCCTCACAAGCACTATTAGTCACATGAAGAATTGTAGTTAAATCAATTTTTTATTTTATGTTAGATGTGACGTGGGCTTTATTTACCTAGAGGGAGCGGAGAGAAGAGCAGAGGGAGAAGGAAAGGTGAAGAGATCTTGTTCAGATACATTTGTTTGGAGTCCTAGAGAGGGAGGGAAGTGGTGGGTCAAAACAGAAATAAATTGACCGTCATGAATACTACTAGTTAAAATGTAATTGAAATAAAAGGGGCATATGTCATTTCAGTTTTTCCCCTCTTCCTTCCTCCAATTTGGGTGGGCAATCTTAGCACAGCTAATCTTGTCGCAGAGTCCCTCTCCACACCCTCTAGCTGCCCGAACAACAAAGGTCAAAAACAGTATGGAGTGCCTATGTGCATGTCTCCACTCCCCTCTCCGCTCATTCCATGCACATAAATGGGGCCTTAGTTACCATTTTGCCCATTTGTGGTTAATGACAATGTTTTAATGTTGTCTTTGTTGTTAATTAAATGTGGTAACTTTACACTAAATGCACGAATGGTCACAAAGAAAGTACTAGTTCTCTTAACCCTATAAACCACAAGAAGGTAACATGAGAACCAACTTATTCTCAAGTAAAAAGGTACTAGTTCTCTCGACCCTAGATATCACAAATGGGCAGCATGAGAATCAACATATTCTCAAGTGGGTAACTTAAAATTAGCCTCTGATTCAATACGTGCTCAGAAAAGAAATGGAAAAGATTAAGGATACATTAAGGAGAATAAAGACAATATCATTTACTAGCAATTCGCTTGTGGAGTCCACAAGTTACTCCCACTCAGTTGTAATTGTTACAATGTGACCTGAACCCTATATCCTTACAGCAATGAAGTATGGCATTTAACACTTGGATTAAATGATCTGGTGATGGTGATCAGCTCCTTCATTGGAAGAGGAAGGATGCCAACAACTAAAGCTTCTACAGAAGGCAAAAACTAAAAAATGATGCTAGAAAAGTGCCAGGCAGGGAAACACTATGTATCCTACAACAAAAGATGGAAGGCCAGAAAATTTTAGATAAGGTTCTTAGTGTGGATGCTTGTCAACTTTGCTGCAAGTTTACTTATAGCTGCCTACATGCTAGCTTCCTTTCGACCAACATGTCATCAAGCATGTTTAGGGTGAGTCATGTTGCTTGTTTATGCAATTTTTTCGATACGTCGCTTTATATGAATCCTAAAATTCTATTGTAATGATGCAGGGAGATTTGCTTTAAAATTTGTCGAGTGATTCAGGATATTGGCGGCTTTTGTTGACCTGATAAAATCAGGTCCTGTTTTGCCCGCATACACTGAGTTAGAATTCTATTTTCACGATTCTGAGCTCTAACTCCCTGACGTCCTTTCATATGCATCAAAGCAGTCTACCTTTTCAACTACAGTCGATGTAACAGAACCGAAAGCATGAAAGGGATAAGAAATAACACGATTTGCAGAACATTGGCGTAATCAAAGTCTCACCCGGCCACCAGAAAGTGCCGTGGCGATGGACAGTGCAATGCTGGGCTTCTCCGCGACCTGCCATGGGAGAGAAAGGCATGGAGATAGATCGATAAGGGAACCGAAAGGAGTGATTGGTGCTCACCATAAGAACTTTGGTCGCCATCTGGAGCGATTCGGATCGAATATATGGAGAGGAATTTGATCGACGAAGCGTATCGACAGTTCGGAGAGGGTTCCGTTGGAGGCGAACCGAAGGAGTGGGTTTAAGCCCATTTTGTTTTGCCCTACAGATATTTTTACTGATTTTCAAAATACTCCTTTTAGTTCTAGATTCCATTTTTTTTTAGCATTTTAACCCTTCTCCCCCGCATTAAAAATGTCTTGCATTTTAATTTTTAATAGGTTATATAATAATTTAGGGGTGCCAAAAATGAATCCGATCCGATGACCTAATTCGAGTCGATCCGAAAAAAATCAAATTTAGGTTGGGTATTTTCGAATTCAGATCGGGTTCGGATTGGAGGGTTGGAGAGTTATAAAATTTTGGGTTGGGTCGGGGATTTGGGTTAACCCGGGTTGACCTAAATATAGAGTTTAGTGGATTTTTTGGGGATTAAATCAAATTTTATTTTAAAAATTAAGATATTTTTATGTATATTAATATCATGTTTGTATGATAATGATGGAGTATTGAGATAAAAGTGAAGAATTATAGTAAAAATAACCCAACAAAGTCTGTTTGAATCGGATTTTTGGGTTTTTTGGGTTGATCGGATTGGTCGGGTTCGGGTTTACGTGTTTTGGGTTGAACTCGGGTTCAGGTTGGGTTAAAAAAAATTTAACCCGACCCAACCTGACCCGACCCACCCGAATTGACACCCTTATAATAACTAATAAGGTAAAGTAGAGAAAGATCCTCAATCACAATTTTAATTTTGCATGCAATCTCTAATCACAAAAATTTTATTTTCATTCTCTGCATGTAAAATTTTATTTATTTCAACTCTCTCATGCAAATATTATTACCTAATTGCCCTTTAAATTGTTTAGGTACAAAGATCAAAAAATGAGTATAATTCCTTTTAAAATCAGCACTTTACACTAGAATTGAATATATTTTCTATTAAATTGAGCATAATTTTTTTCGTACTTTAATATAATTTCTTCTAAATTCAACATCATTTAAAAAAATCTAATATATTTTCTATTCAATTGAGTACCATTTAAAAAAAAATCTAGTATATTTTTCATCCAATTGAGGTCGAAAAAGAATCGTACTCAATTTGATAAAAAAAATATACTAAAATGAGTATAATTCCTTTTAAAATCAGCACTTTATACTCGAGTATATTTTCTATTAAAATTGTCCCTCATATTTTTTATGTACAAATAGTCTAAAAATGAGTATAATTTATATTAAATTCAACACTTTAAAATAGAATCGAGTATATTTTTTATTAAATTGAGCATGACTTTTTTCCTACTTAATATAATTCCTCCTAAATTCAATATCATTTAAAGAAAATCTAGTATTATTTCCATCCAATTGAGTATCATTTTAAAAAAAATATAATATATTTTCCATCCAATTAAGGTGGAAAAAGAATCGTGCTCAATTTAATAAAAAAATATACTAGATTCTAGTTTAATGTCATGAATTTAAGAGAAACTATACTCATTTTAAAACTTTTATACTTAAAATATCAAAGGCAATTAAGTAAATATATTTGACTAGGGAGTGGAAATAAAAAAAATTTCTAATAGAGTCTGCATGCAAAATTTCATTTACCAATGGGGACTGCATACAAATTTTCCCATTATATTAGTAATATTATATGGGATATTTCATTAACATTTATAAATTGGAGAGGTAAATGATAACAACAAAATTATAATGACATTAAAAAAATGATAATATGAAAAATTATGCGTTTTTCATTCTAGTTTACTTATTTCCAAAGAAAAAATCCCAACAAATCCAAAAAAAAAAATGATCAAAAATAAAAAAGAAAATAAACTTGCAAAACTAGTGCACGATTCCCTTATCAAGAATATTGCATAGGAGTTAAGATGATTTTCTATATTCACTAAAGTGCATGTTCATGTATAATACGGAAGGTTATCAACGAACCCAAATATGACATGGCAGTCAGAGTCAAGATAATGAGAGAGTCAAAATTAAAAGGAGATAGTAGTCAGAACGTCACTCTCAATTGGGCTTGGCTCCTCACCCAACGTTAAGGCTCTCAATGTAAGGGCAGCTAGCCTATGTTTCGGGCGGACCAAAGGAGCCTATTGCCCCTTGTCTGTTTTAAGACACTTAGCATATATTCAGTCATCCATCATCCGTTTAGGTTTAAGAATGGACCGGCCTGCCATAAGACTGTCCGGGGATATATTTGTTCGAGTCTCAATAATCCAACATTCCACTTAGAGTATGACTTAATATACAACTGGTCAGACATATGGACTTTCACTGTTCATTTCCTCATCCTCCTACATAGGGGCGAACGAGTATAAAGATGCCTAGAGTTACAGGGTTCCATGTTATCTTCGCAAGGTAAACATGTCTCAGAAGAAACCCGATCAAGTTTATAAAGCTCAAGACATTACTTTAGCGACCAGGGATAAGCCTCCAGATATAAGGATGATCGGTTGAAAGCACCAATTAGGTCTATCGAGGTTCAGCTCTCCATTATTCAGGAACAGTATCCCTGTATATGGCTAGTCGGTCAGATAATCACTTGGACCTAGGGGACTCAGTTTTCTATTTTACTTCACAATTAGACCTCCTGTGTCACGCGATATATATTGGGGCATCCTTAAAAGTCGAGCATCCCTACTGTTGGAGTGTATACTGAAAGCCTAAGCTTTGTAAACATTCATTATGAATAAAGAATCACATTTGGTCAAATTGTCTACATTTAGTTGTAGTTGTTCAATTAATTTATACTGTAGATAACATAGTATGTGGTGTCACATGCAGAAGATGATGTTGTCAGTACCTTATAAATTATAAACAGTAGCTCACGACCAAAATGAAAAGGAACAAACCATTAGAAGGTCGTAGTGTAATTAGGTATCAGTTTATCTTGATTGTATAATTACACTAGTACACTTAGAGTGTATTGAGTAGGACCATTTGAGGTCGTTTCTTTTATACTGACTTTATAAAGAAACAAAGACCTCGGTTATTATGGAAGTGTGTGCTCTTAATCCTGATATAATAACAAGCACATATATTTGATATTTATTTCTTTAATTTATCAATGGGTGAGATTTAGTTCGATGAATCAATAAGCTCGATAAGTTGGGAAATGGTATCACTTATAGTGTGTGTTGTTGATTATAGAAGGAAACTGTGTCCTAGAGATACTAGGTTGATAATGTCCCCAAGAGGAGCTCATAAGGATTGTCATGTTAAACCCTGCAGGTGGACTTAGTCCGACATGACGATAAGGTTGAGTGGTACTACTCTTGGACTTAGATATTAATTAAATGAGTTGTCAGTAACTCACTTAATTAGTGGACATTCAATATCTTAAACACAGGGAGACTAACATGCTCAAAATAAGAAGGAGCCCAAAAATGTAATTTGGGATTGGTGCGGTAGTTCAATAATAGTTCTCTAGTGGAATGAATTATTATTGATAAAATAAGTTGTGTGTTCGGGGCGAACACGGGATGCTTAATTTTATCGGGAGACCAAAACCAATTCCTCCTCTCGGTCCCTATCGTAGCCTCTTATTTATAGAGTACTATACCCACCTATACCCACGTTCACCGGCCAAGCTAGCTTGGGAACCAAGCTAGGGCCGGCCTAGGTATAAGATTGGGTGGCCGGCCCTAGCTTGAACCCAAGCTAGTGGGGCCGGCCAAATTAAATTAAAAAAGAAATTTAATTTTAATTTTTATTACGTGGAAGATATAATTTATTAAAGAGAATTAAAATTAAAATATCTCTCTTGTAAAAGATCTACAAAAGATTAAAGAAAGAGATTAGATCTCTTTCCTTATTTGTAGATTGGTGAGATATTTTATTTTCTCTTTAAAAATTATTCACATGTTGTAAAAATTAAAATTATAGAAATTTCCTTTTTATCAACCATGAAGAGATTTGAAGAGAAATTTTATTTTTTAAAATTTCCGGAAACAAATTAGGAAGTTTTAATTGTTGATTGAAACTTGTCTAATTTTGTTTTCATTGATGTGGCCGGCCACTTGAATTTAATTGGGGAAATTTTATTTTATTTTTCTCAATTAAATCATGTCAAGGAAATTAAGGAAATTTTATTGTAATTAAATTTTCTAATTTGCCTAGGCCAAGGAATATAAAAGAAGGGGTGAGGGTGCCTTCAAGAGACACAACCTCTATTATTTTCTCTCCCTCTTTTCCTTGGTGTTGTGGCCGGCCATCATCTTCTCCCTCTCTTCCTCTTGTGGTGGCCGAATACTTCATCCCTCTTGGAGTTCTCGTGGTGGCCGGATACTACTTGGAGAAGAAGAAGAAGAAGGAGAGAAAGCTTGCATCTCTTGGAGCTTGGTTGGTGTTTTGTTCTTCATCCTTGGTAAAGCTTCTTTGTGGCCGAACCTAGCTAGGAGGAGAAGAAGGTGGTTGGTGGTTTCTCATCTCGGAAGATCGTTGCCCACACAACGTCCGAGGTTAGAAGAGGAATACGGTAGAAGATCAAGAGGTTATTTTTCTACAAGGTATAACTAGTAATTTTTCTTTCCGCATCATACTAGTTATTTATGGAAATAATACCAAATACAAGAGGCTTACGTTCTAGTATTTCGAATATGTTTTTCGAAGTTGTGTTCTTTTGTTTTATTTTTCCTTGTGATTTGATTGTTCTTTTTGGTTAACCTAAAGTTATTTTAGGAAATTAAATATTAGCTTTCTATAAAAGGTTTTGTCTAGTCGGTGGTGGTTGCTCCCATATCCAAGAAGGCCAGGTGCCTCGCCACTATTGGTGCAACATCCCTCAGGTCAAGGTTGACCTGGGTGACCAAGCTGAGTCTTGGTTTGAGTTTAGATGTTTGACAATAAGAAATTGATTGAAGAAGAGTCAAGTAGGTCAAGGTTGACCGGATACTTGACAGGGAAGTCCTGGTGAGTGAAGCCAGGCAGAAGGAAAACCCTAGTGAGTGAAGCTAGGTGAAAGTCCTGGTGAGTGAAACCAGGTGAAAACCCTAGTGAGTGAAGCTAGGTGAAAGTCCTGGTGAGTGAAGCCAGGCAGAAGGAAAACCCTAGTGAGTGAAGCTAGGTGAAAGTCCTGGTGAGTGAAGCCAGGTGAAAGCCCTAGTGAGTGAAGCTAGGCAGATGGAAAACCCTAGTGAGTGAAGCTAGGTGAAAGTCCTGGTGAGTGAAGCCAGGCAGGGAAAATCCAGATGGATCAAGGATGATCGGACATCCGGTGATTGGAAGTCCAAGTAAGTTAAAGAATTGAACGGATACTTGACACAAAGAGAAAAGTCCAAATAGGTTAAAGAATTGACCAAACACTTGGTAAAGAAGTCCTAGCAGGTCAAGAGTGACCAGATGCTATGTAATGAAAAGTCTAAGTGGGTCAAAGGATTGACCGGACACTTGGTGGGAAGTCCTAGCAGTCAAGGGTGACCGGATGCTGGCATGATGTACCAACAGTCAAGGTTGACCGGATGTTGGTTTGAGAGGCTTGGAACTTGGTTTTGGGCAAAAACCAAGTGTTGGATCGATCAGTGGATCGATCCAGGAGCTGGATCGATCAGTGGATCGATCCAGGCTTCTCCTAAGCGAATAGAGAGCCTCTGGATCGATCCATGGATCGATCCAGATCTTCCAATAAGCGCTGGATCGATCCGTGGATCGATCCAAAGCCTCCCGATCGATTGGGAATATTCGAATCGATCGGGATCCGACCGTTAGCGTCGATAAAGGCCGCAAGCGCTCATTTCCTTCGGCACTCTTCTCCGATTCTCGCCAGCTCCTCCACAGCACTCACAAAGCTCAGATCGCCAGTTCTTGAAGGATCTTGGAAGTTTTCCAAGTCAAGAGGCGGATCAAAGCCAAGAAGAGAAGCTAGGGTTAGGGTTTATACTCATTGTAAGCTTGTAAGCTTATATTTCTTGTATCCTTTCCCTCTCTTCTTGTATTGAGTCTTGTAGGGCTTCTCCGCCCTTGGTAGTTACCATAAAGGAGAGTTTTATTTAGTGGAGGGTGTGTGTGTTGGTGTGGATCCTTGGATTAGTCACCTCTTGTGAGGTGGATACCAAGTAAACTAACCGTGTTAGCGTTGTGTGATTGTTTCTTTGTATTTCCGCTGCACATCTTTGAAGGAACAAGCAACGCCGAGCAACGAGCGAACGTGATGAGCTATTCACCCCCCCTCTAGCTACTTTTGGTCCTAACAAGTGGTATCAGAGCGAGACCGCTCTTCACCGGAATCATCGCCGGAAGGGTCAAGCATAACAAGAAGAGCTAGAGGGTGAAGAAGTTGAAGCAAAGTTGTCAAAGTCAAAGAAATTCAAAAGCTCAACTTCTACAATGGAATTCCGAGATGGGCTCGGATTCGACACGAGGGTGGCTCCTCCATACACTTCCACGAGCTTCGATTCTTGGAAATCAAGAATCGAAAATTTTCTTATGATGGAGATAGAGCAATGGTTTGCTCTTATGGAAGGCTTCAAGACTCCAACAAACTCAAAGGGCAAAGTTCTCAAGAGGAGCAAGTGGAGCCAAGAGCAAGTCCAAAGGTGCGAGGCCAATGACAAAGTGACCAAGCTTTTGGTCAATTTATTGCCAAGCACCATCCTTTGCAAAATTGGAGAATTTGAAGATGCAAAGGAACTATGGAGCAAATTGGCCAAGCTTCATGAAGAGATCCCCTCCACTGTACAAGATCATGAAGAATCCGGAGAGGGTGACTCTTTGGAGCAAGATCAAGAGGAGGACTCCAAGGTTGAGAGATGCTCAACCTCCGAAGAAGAAATCCAAGAAGCTTCATCCTCAAGGGAATGCAACGAAGGGAACAAGGAGGGAGCATACTCCTTGTTTCATATTCAAGATGATGAAGCCTCCACCTCTAGGATTGAGGGGGAGCAATCCTTGGTGACGCCGGATCAAGAAGAAGGAGAAGCTTCTACATCCGGGTCAAGAGATGAAGAGATTGAAGAAGCTTCTACCTCCACGAGTCAAGAAAAATCAAATGGAGGAGAATCAAGATCGGATCAAGAGGAAGCTTCTACCTCCGGATCCAAAGGGAAAGATGTCACCCCTACAAGCAAAGGTATAAATATTTCAATTAAAAATAAAAATCATATTATATGATTTGAGTGTAGGGAACATGGGCACTACAAGAGCAAGTGCCCTAAATTGGCCAAGAAGAAGGGCCAAGTGGCACAAAAGAGCAAGGCGAAGCCCAAGGAGACCATCCCCGGAATAAAAAGGAGCAAGGAGCACATTGTGTGCTTTTCTTGCAACCAAAAAGGGCATTACCGAAGTCAATGCCCCAAGGGGAAGAAGATGGTCAAGGCTCAAGGAGGCATTCGTCAAGGGGGAGCCTCCAAGGTAAAGAAGAAGGTAACATTTATTGAGCCTACCCCTTTACATTATGGTAAAAAGCATGATAGTTCTAACTTATATCATTTTAATGCTATTTACCATGAAAATAGAAAGCATGATAACGTTAAAGAAAAACATATAGCTTTTCATGCTAAAACTACTACACCTAAGGCTAGGAATGTAAGTAAAACTCTAGGCAAGAACTCTAAGGATTGTATCTACAAGCCTAGGCACAAAAATGCTCATGAACTTAATGGAAAACCAAAAACTAAGGACTTAGTGATGGAAAATCAAGTCTTGAGGTCAAGACTTGATAAAATGGAAAAGACCCTAAAAAGGATGGAAAATATCCTATTAGGGCAAAATGAGCATAACCTAGGTTTAGGGGTACAAAAGCCATCCAATGGCCATAGAGGTTTGGGATACAAACCAAAGGCTAAGAAGGATGTGCCCTCTTACCATAGAGTTCCATATAGTTATGGAACAAACCCTAGGTCTAGTGGTCAAGCCAAAAATACTAGGGAAGTCATCCCTAAGAGTATTTTTGCAATAAATGTGACTAAGACTTCTAATAAGTCTAAGAAAGTCACAAACAAGGTCACAAGGGAGGTTATCCCTAGAGTTGACCTAGAAACTGTGACCAAGGCTTCTAAGAAGCCCAACAAGGTCACTAGGAAGGTATCTAGGGAAGTTATCCCTAGTGAGTACCTAGAGCATCCAAGGAGCACCAATAGGTGTTGGGTTCCTAGGAGCATCTTCTCTACCCCATAGATGGGTTAGAGAGTGTCAACTCCGATTAGAAGGGTAGTTAACCTGACTTTGAGGAAATTGACACTCAAGGAGCATTTTCAAGGTTTTTGTTAACCTTTGAAAATGAAGTGGAATTTTGTTTACTACTTGAAAGAGTAAAATGTGCCTAATGGTGGAAGAATTGATTTTAATCTAAAATGGCACAAATTGGGAAAACCTTGAGAAATACCAAGTTGGGATTTTGGTATTCTCTTGGAAATTTAAGGCAATCCGGGCCTTGATTTATGTAATCACTCTTGAGGAAAAATGGAATATGCCAACATTTGAGGACATGTTTATTTTCAATTGGCATACATTAAATCAAGGAAATTAGAAATGCCAATTTAGGCTTTGGCATTCTCTTGTAGCACTTTAGGGCAATCTAGGTTTAAGTTGTAAGTTTAGCTAAGACTTTAAGGATACTTAGATAGTTAATCTAGGTATATTTTATTTATGCTAAATCTTGCCATGATTGTTTGCCCATCATATGCCATGACATCATGTCTAGTTTTGCATTCATGTTTTATTATGAAAAATCCAAAAATACCATGTCATAACATTCATACATCATGTAGTAATAGGATATTTTCTTTTGAAAATTATTTTCTTTTGATGTATGCCATAACATAATCATGCATTAAGTTTAATTCCTTGTAATTAAGGACGAATGGCATTTAACGACACTTATTGACAAGTGACATCTTAGGTGGATGACTAATATTTCTAAAATGCCTAGATAGATATGCATGATCCCTAGATTAGGGCAAAAACCAAAATCTACATCTCACAAAGACTATAAGGTGACTTGTATGTGATTAGTGCACATTAGATACAAGTGAGATGTTAGGATGATGAACAAAACTCAACATGTTGATTTAGTGCATTCTTTTGAGTTTTTAGGTTCATCAAAACACATAGTTATGTGTTTTCCCATCATTGGGAAAGCTAATGTATAAGTCATGTGCATTATGCCCAAGGAACATGATGGGATATTGGTTTTGAAAATGTTTTTAAAATGTTTTTGGAAAACCTTGGTGAAGGCTATCTTTTGATAGTAATCACCATTGAATAGTTAGACACAAACTTGAAGAAAAACACTAAAGTTTTTACAAGTTTTCAAGTTTGTGTCAATCTTTGAAAATATGATGTATTTTCATAGAAAGCTATTTTTCCATGATTAAGTATGCCCTAAATAATGTCTACACGAAATTTCATGATTTTTGGATTTTTGTAGAATTTTCTAGGGGTTTTCTGAAGTTGACTGAAATGGAATTTCAGCAACTATCAGAGCTCCGATCGATCCATGGATCAATTGGAGTGCCCGAATCGATCCGTGGATCGATTCAGAAGGCAAGTCTCCCCAGAGGCTCGCTGGATCGATCAGCCGATCGATCCAGGTAGTCTGAATCGATCAGTGGATCGATTCAGAAAGGTTCAATCGATTGGAACCCAACTCCAATCGATCCAAGTTGCTGATGTTGGCTGGGAAGGCTTGATTTCAGCATCTTTGAACCTCTTTGAGTCTAGGTAACCATTCCAAACCCCTAAAATACATTTGTATACATACAAAGGGTGTTTTCATGTGAAAACAAGGATGGATTGGTTAAGGAAGGCTTCATTGAAGTTTAGGTTGAGGTTTGTTTCAAATTTTGAGTATTTGAACCTCAAAACTTCTAAATTTGGATTTCCTAAAGGTTTAGGGATTCCAAGTCATTGTTGGTGCAATGACAGAAGTTACCACCATGTCTTTAGGGGGAGGGACTCTTTAAAGACATGAAAAATTACTTTTCATGAACCTTGGAAGGTGGTTAACCTTCTTTAAAGAAAATGCTCATGTATGAGCTTTTGAACTTGAAATGGGGAGTGGATATCCTCATTATTTCAAGTGGGAACTCAAGTGGTTAGATAATGCTCAAGGTTGGGTATTTGTCTACATTGAGGGAGAAGTTAAGGATAAATGAAGGGTATGGGACCTTCATTATCGTGTTGATCACAACGAGTGATGTTGTGAACAATGATGAGTAACTCTTCAGGGGGAGAGTCGTCAACAAATGGATTTGTTGATGTGTACCCAAAATTGGGGCATGGGTTGATGTGTGCCCAAAGATGGGTTGATGTGTGCCAATAGGGGAGAATGAAAGGACCTATGAATGGGTGTAAGTTAGGCTTTCATTACCTAGAGGGAGTGTGCCCTCAGGGGAGAATGAAGAGCTTAATTTATATGTTCATTACCTAGTGGCATGAAGATTGAGGCTATAGGATTAGCCTAACTTACATGTGGTATTGTAAGTGTTATTGTGGTATTGTCAAACATCAAAAGGGGAGATTGTTGGTGCAACATCCCTCGGGTCAAGGTTGACCTGGGTGACCAAGCCGAGTCTTGGTTTGAGTTTAGATGTTTGACAATAAGAAATTGATTGAAGAAGAGTCAAGTAGGTCAAGGTTGACGGATACTTGGCATGAGGAGTCTGGTGAAGCCAGGCGGAAGGAAAACCCTAGTGAGTGAAGCTAGGTGAAAGTCCCGGTGAGTGAAACCAGGTGAAAACCCTAGTGAGTGAAGCTAGGTGAAAGTCCGGTGAGTGAAGCCAGAAGGAAAACCCTAGTGAGTGAAGCTAGGTGAAAGTCACGGTGAGTAAGCCGGTGAAAGCCCTAGTGAGTGAAGCTAGGCGGATGGAAAACCCTAGTGAGTGAAGCTAGGTGAAAGTCCCAGTGAGAGCCAGGCGAGGGAAAATCCAGATGGATCGAGGATGATCGGACATCCGGTGTTGGGAAGTCAAGTAGGTCAAAGGATTGTTGGATACTTGGCGGGAGGAAATCTGAGATAGGTCAAAGAGATTGACCGGACATCGATGGAAGTCCAAGTAGGTTAAGGGGTGACCGGATACTTGGCATGAATAGAAAAGTCTAAGTGGGTCAAAGGATTGACCGGACACTTGGTGGGAAGTCCTAGCGGGTCAAAGGGTGACGGATGCTAGGCATGATGTACCAACAGTCAAGGTTGGCCGGATGTTGGTTTGAGAGGCTTGGAACTTGGTTTTGGGCAAAACCAAGTGTTGGATCGATCGCTGGATCGATCCGCTGGATCGATCGGTGGATCGATCCGGAGCTTCTGGAGCAGAGAGCCTCCGGATCGATCCGTGGATCGATCGGAGTTCCAATCGATCGTGGATCGATTGGGGCGCATTTGAGAGCGCGGATCGATCCATGGATCGATCCAGCGTCTTCGAGCACAGGCCTCCGGATCGATCCGTGGATCGATCCAAAGCCTCCCGATCGATTGGGAATATTCGAATCGATCCCGACCGTCGGCGTCGATAAAGGCCGCAGCATTCATTTTCGGCAACTCTTCTCCGATTCACTCCAGTTTACTGCTCCTCCACGGCACTCACAAAGCTCGGATCGTTCTTGAAGGATCTTGGAAGTTTTCCAAGTCAAGAGGCGGATCAAAGCCAAGAAGAGAAGCTAGGGTTAGGGTTTATACTCATTGTAAGCTTGTAAGCTTGTATTTCTTGTATCCTTTCCCTCTCTTCTTGTATTGAGTCTTGTAGGGCTTCTCCGCCCTTGGTAGTTACCATAAAGGAGAGTTTTATTTAGTGGAGGGTGTGTGTGTTGGTGTGGATCCTTGGATTAGTCACCTCTTGTGAGGTGGATACCAAGTAAACCAACCGTGTTAGCGTTGTGTGATTGTTTCTTTGTATTTCCGCTGCACATCTTTGAAGGAACAAGCAACGCCGAGCAACGAGCGAACGTGACGAGCTATTCACCCCCCCCTCTAGCTACTTTTGGTCCTAACAGCCACGTCAGTACTGGGAACCGATTATGGAAATTAATATTTAATGGAATTAATAACTTAAGGTGATTTGGGTCGAACGTGTTAAGTTCCGCAGGAGACCCAAGTCAAAACCTAAAAGAACGAATAGATTAAGTTTTGGATCAAACGTGTTAAGTTCCGCAGGCGATCCAAAATTTAATTTAAAAGAACACATGGTAGCTAGGAAAAGGTTCAGACCTTTGTACAAATTTTTGTACAGTGGAACCTCTAGGTTTTCCGAATAGCAACCAACACCTACGAGACCTAATATGTCGCCTACCTATCGATATGCTACTACAAAATATAGCCGGTCGGTTGAAAGACCGACCAGACTTCCTTAACTCAAGCTAGCTCAAAGGCAAGTATCCTAGTATGTGGCTAAATGGTCATGGAACTGACTGGACCTAAGGGATTTATCTTCATATTGCTTCACTATCAGAAAGGCCAGTGTGATACAACACATGGTCGTTCGGCTTATGGACCGGACAATCCTATTATATTGAAGACTACTTGTTCACTACTTTATTAATATACACCCAGTCGGCTAAGCGACCAACTAGGATATATTCAGGAGACAATAATGCCATAGAATCATAACATTTTGTTAGATAATAATAACCATTTGTCAAAAAATATTTCCTATGTAATGTGAGCATTCATTGGAACCTTCGTCGAAGGTAATTATACCTCTTCCATCAGCCAATAGCATATTCCTGGAATCACCTCATTAATGACATCGATTATAAAAAGGTGCACACGGATAACAGAAGATTCCTCGGACGATGGCTACTTGCCTCCTAAGCTGTACATATTCCTTTACCCGACAACTTTTGACACCTGACATCCTCTGCCACCTCATGATTATAGATGTGATGAGAGATGTTATATAAAGGGGTTCCTCTCCACTAGCAAGGTACGCTTTTAGCATATTTTTTACTATGCACGAGCTCTCGCTATTCAACTATCATTCCTCTTCCCGCTCAAATACTATATTGACTTGAGCGTCGAAGGATCTTTGTCAGGGACCCCTTCCCTAGTCTTTGGCACTAACGTCTGTTTGTTTGTTTTAGTGTGTGTAGAGGGATTTTTCATTTTAGTGGAAAGGCTATTTTGCTCAATTTAAAGTCTTCGCCTAGTCATCATTCAAGTCACTTGCCCAGCGTGTCATCTCCAACTTTTAGACATGATTATATTTGATGTCGTCTGTGGGAATCTTCGCCTAAACCTAAAGCTCCAAGATGGAGAAAGTTGGACGACTCACCATAGTTACATTAACACAAGAGGAACTAGAAATATTAATCAACGCCCAAGCGCAAAAATTGGTGCAGTAATAGCAACAAGCAGCGGGGACTAGAGGCACCCTGCCACACGACTCCATTGCGTCAATAACAGGCCCTCATACTGAGTGAGGTGCCCGGGTGGGAGGCCTAATGGAGTGCCAACCAATTCCTCCAGTGATTGGCTTGGTGCCTCCATATGTTCCCCTAATCCACTTATCATCTATGCCCCAATTGCCTGTGTATCACTGTGCACTATTTCATACACCGCCCGAGTATATGGGACGAGAGGAGCGACCTCAAGGATCATCCTCGAGGGATGCGCTTGCTCAAGATCTACGCAAAGGAAAAGCCCTGATGGCTGCCAGCTCTCCTGAAAGGATTAGCACGTCGTTCTACCAAGGGGTGTTGGACGATAAGCTGCCCAAACATTACTGTCCCTTAGTGATAGGAGAATATATGGGGTCTACGGACCCAGAAGACCATCTCCTGAAGTTTGAAAATGCTACTCTTCTTCACCAATATACGGACGATGTAAAGTGTCGGGTGTTCATCACCACACTCTCTGGCTCAGTACAAAGATGGTTCAAGCGACTGTTGGCTGAATCCATCTATAGTTTCAAGGATCTCCACAAGGTTTTCCTTCATCATTTCTCTAACAGTCATCACTACCACAATCCGCTCGGAAGAAGGAGGTGTTTGTGTCCACACAAGCACCTGCTTCCGAGCGGCAAGCATCACCCCCGCCTCCTCAGCAGAGCAGGTCCTCAACCTCATCCTCCAAAACCCCAACCTCAAGTCATACAACATGTAGAGGTTGACCAAATGGAGTGCCCCCGAACCCCTTAGATGGGTTCCACCCAGGTTCTGCACATACTATCGCTCGGTGACCCATGACACCCAGTATTATTATCATTTTAATCAGGGGAATCACCAAGTCGTCAATCAGGATTACCGTTGGTGTTCATCATCTCTCCATCGCCAACATTATCTAGTGGCCTAACAATCCTCCTAGGCGAGATTATCAGGGGTGTTGACCGGTATCAAAGAACACCTCAGCGGAGAGAAGATCGGGCTCAAGCCCCATCCGAGCCTAGCAGGAGCAACCCCTTACACGGTGAGAAGAAAACTACAACAATGCCGCTCAGGGAGATATTGACATGATTGTCAGAGGCCTGACTGACGGGGACTCCAACTGAACCAGGAAATTGCACGCCCACCGATTAAAGATTCATGCGGTCGATTACAGCTAGAAGCATGCCCAAGGACCTGAAATAAGCTTTGGGCCCAAAGATTTAGAGGGGGTCAAAGTATCCCATGATAATACTTTAATAATTAAGGTTGTAATAGTCAATTATAGCATTCACTGTACTGTTGATGATACAGATAGCTCTATCAACATTATTTTCAAACAAGCATTCAAACAACTATAAATAGAGCCGAGCGACCTTCAACCCATAGCGATGCTCCTGAGTGGCTTCACGAGGCAATGAAATCCAGTCGCTCGGCCAAATAAAGTTGGTCATATCCCTAGGAGAGGAGCCCCTAATAAGGGCGTGTCGATTGACTTTTATAGTCATGGATGCGCCCTCTGCATACAACATCATTTTAGATTGACCCACCTATAAGGGAATAGGTTGCTAAACATGCAAACACGCAGCGGAAAAACCTATTTTCTCCAGAAGATCCATGCGAAGGGAAACAAAACTTATACTAAGTTAGATCTAAAGAACATGAGATTATACCTTTATAGCGTGCACTCGATCTCCCGACTGCTCGGATCTCAGCACGATCAAAGCGTCTGTGCCTCTTTCGATATCCACACAAACAAGTACTCCTCCGTTTGTCTTACAAACTCTCAAATATGGAGAAGAAAAATCACATATGGTTGTGCTAGCAACCAAGAGTGATTTCGGCCAAGGGAGGAAGAAGAAGAGAAAAGAGAATGAAGAAGTGAGGAAAAATGAGAGAAAAATGGTTTAAGTATTGTCATCCAATGAAAAATACTTAATGCTCATTAATCTCATTAATGAGTCTTAATTAGTATTCACTCTTCATTAAGGACCATTTTGAAAACTCCTCCTTTCATATTCAATTTCAAAAATTGAAATATTGTGATTCATTGAATTTCAAAAATTCAATGAATACTCTCTCATTTCATATTCACTTGAGTCTAACTCAAGTTTAGCTCACTTGAGTCTAACTCAAGTCTAATTCACTCGAGTCTAACTCAAGTCTAATTCAATTGAGTCTTACTTAATTAATTCTCATGCAATTCAAATTCAATGAATCACTATTTCATTAATTTGAATTGACTTCCTCGAGTCTAGTTTGAATTGGACTTGATCCAATAATTAGATCCAATTGAGTCTAACTCAATAAGTCCAATTCAGATTAGACTTAATCCAATTATTCATCGTATGAATATATCTCCAAATCTACTTGTTCTTTGTGTGTGACCCAATAGGTTCTCGTAACGTTGGCAATGTACCCAAATCAACATTTAGATACATAAGAATGAATGACATCTAGCAAGGTATCATTGCTACCTAAGTGACGAGAAAGTCGAGATCCGACCTAACATTTCCGTGGCTATTATCTTGTATGACTTAGTCCCTCTATCCTTGATATCTAAATTGATCAATGAGGCATAAACCGTGTCATCCTCTTATCAATCTTTGTGTTTCTTGATCTTTAAGTAAACACACTCAATCAAATGAGCTCAATATCTCATATTGACTCATTTGAGCATGACCATGCTTTCTTTGTGTCCTACTAATCAAGGGGCCCACAGATATCGCTTCCGTCATATGAAAGTGATAGATCCCATCTACATCACTTACATCCCTCCGCATAATTCATTGCATATCCGGTGATCGACTTTATTGTCCACCTTGTTACAGGTGACGTTTGCCGATACCAAAGTACACAACCCCTTATGTAGGGAATCGTAGTGACTTCAGGTCTAAGGACTATTCATACCAATAGTCACATGAGAATGTTTATGACACTCATATAACAATCCATAAAGCATTCTCATGGCGGGTCATTCAGTATATATTCTCTAATATATACCCATATGTCAACCTGATATCTCATATCCATGACTTGTGAGATCTAGTCATCCGTTGACCTATATACTAGTCTCAATGCATTAATATTGTCCTTGTATATTAATGCTTGACTAGGAATAGATAAAAGTAGTGTTCTCTATAATATCTCACTATCAATTCAACCAATTGATATACTGTAGATAAGAACCTACTACCCAAGGATATTATTATACTTATTCAATTGGCACTGAACTGAAATAAATATAATAACCAACTTTACCTTTTATTAATAATGATATATGATACAAAATGAGCCCTTTACAATCATCTCATAATTGATAATAGGGCTAATACTAACAATCTCCCACTGGCACTAGTGTCAATCACTGAGATATCGAATACCCATTGGCAGGGTCGACCCTAGAGGAGGGCGACACTGGGCGATGGCCCTGGACCCATAATTTGAGAGGGCCCCAATTTTTTTTTTAGTATTATGTATTATAGGCATGTAATTGGGACCTTGAATAGTTAGGCATGTAATTGGGGCCTTGAATAGTTGGGGCCCAAATTTATTTTGGACCTTTTTTTTTCCGCCCCGGGCCTCCTCTGTAGAAGGACCGGAGCTGCCCATTGACCTAGTGTGACCATCATGCTTTCTCTGTGCCAAAGCCTTGTTCAAAGGATCTGCAATGTTAGCATCGGTCGGTACTCTACATATCTTCACATCTCCTCTATTGATGATCTCTCGAATGAGATGGAATCACCGTAGTATGTGTTTGGATCTCTGATGAGAACGAGGTTCCTTAGCCTGTGCAATAGCCCCATTGTTATCACAATAGAGGTCTATTGGACTCGCTATACTAGGAACAACATCAAACTCTGTAATGAACTTCCTGATCCAAACAGCCGCTTTTGCTGCAGCTGAAGCAACAATATACTCAGCCTCTGTTGTAGAATCAACAATTGTGTCCTGCTTCGAACTCTTCCAGCTCACAACACCACCATTTAAGCAAAACACATACCTTGACTGTGATATGTAATTATCCTTATCTGTTTGGAAGCTAGCATCGGTGTAACCCTTTACAACAAGCTCTTCATCGCCTCCAAAGATCAAGAAATAATCTTGAGTCATTCTTAAGTACTTAAGAATATTCTTGACTGTTGTCCAGTGACCTTCACCTGGATTTGACTGGTATCTGCTCGTCATGCTTAAAGCATATGAGACATCTGGGCGAGTACAAAGCATGACGTGCATGATAGACCCTATAATAGATGCATAAGGAATCTGATCCATGCGGTTTCTTTCTACCTTAGAAGAGGGGCATTGAGTCTTCAAAAGACTCACACCATGTGACATAGGCAAGAATCCCTTCTTGGAATTCTCCATGGCAAAACGTTTAAGCACCTTGTCAATGTATGTACTCTGTCTTAGGCCAAGCAATCTTTTAGATCTATCTCTATAGATCTTAAGGCCTAAAATATAGGCTACTTCACCTAAGTCTTCCATTGAAAAACAATTCCCAAGCCAAGTCTTCACTGACTGAAGAGTAGAGATATCATTTTCAATGAGTAGTATGCCATCTACATACAATATGAGAAAGATGACTGTGCTCCCACTAACCTTCTTGTAGACACAAGGTTAATGAAACCAAACATTTTGATTGCATCATCGAATCGAAGATTCCAACTTCTAGAAGCTTGCTTTAATCCATAATGGATCTTTACAACTTACAAACCTTTCCAGCATGCTTTGGATCTACAAAACCCTCAGGTTGTGTCATGTACATATCCTCGAGTAGATTTCCGTTAATAAATGTGGTTTTGCCATCCATTTACTAGATCTCATAATCATAGTAAGCTGCTATAGCAAGTAAAATTTGAATGGACTTAAGCATCGCAACTGGTGAAAAAGTTTCATCATAGTCTATACCATGAATTTGATTGAAACCTTTAGCTACCAATCTACCTTTATAGGTATGCTTATGCCCATCCATGTCAGTCTTTACTTTGAAGACCCACTTACATCCAATGAGTTTGATCTTTTCAGGTGGATCAACTAAAGTCCATACTTGGTTAGTGTACATAGATTCCATTTCGGATCTCATGGCCTCTAGCAATTTCTCAGAATCTGGACCCTGTATAGCTTCTTGATAAGATGTAGGCTCATCAAGACCAATAAGCTCTACATCACCGTGGTCAGACAAGAGAAATGAATATCTCTCAGGTTGACGGTGGGTCCTATTAGATATGCGTAGAGCATATGTTACTTGAACATGTTGTTGCTCCATAACTTCTTGTGGTGTTTGTTCAATTTCCATCAAGGCATCGATGCTAGTTTGTGTATCTTGAATTTCTTCAAGATCGACTTCACTCCCACTAGTCTTTCTAGAAATAAATTTCCTTTCTAGAAAGACACCAGTTCTGGCAACAAACACCTTGCCTTCTGTGGGATTATAGAAGTAATATCCCTTTGTTTCCTTGGGATATTCTACAAAATAACACTTGTCTGATTTGGGTCCAAGTTTATCTGAGACTTGTCATCGAACGTAAGCCTCACAACCCCAAATCTTCATAAAAGACATCTTGAGACTCTTCCCAGTCCATATCATATATGGTGTCTTTATGACAGCCTTAGATGGAACTCGGTTAACTGTGAAAGCGGTCATCTCTAGAGCATGCCCCTAGAAGGAAGTAGGAAGATCTGTATAACTCATCATCGATCGTACCATATCTAATAAGGTGCGATTTCTCCTTTCTGATACATCATTCCATTGTGGTGTTCCAGGTGGAGTGAGCTGAGATATGATCTCACACTCAATGAGATGGTCATGAAACTCTTGGCTAAGGTATTCCCCACCTCGATCTGATCGAAACATTTTAATACTCTTACCAAGTTGATTTTGTACTTCATTCTTGAATTTTTTGAACTTTTGAGAGGATTTTGACTCGTGTCTCATCAGATACACATAGTCGTATCTACTGAAATCATCAGTGAAGATAATGAAGTAATAATAGCCTCCTCTAGAAGCTATTCTGAAAGGCCCACATACATCTGTATGTATGAGTCCTAACAGATCATTAGCCCTTTCGCCATGTCCACTAAATGGAGTCTTTGTCATCTTACCTCAAAGACAAGATTCGCATGCCTCATATGATTCAAAATCAAATGAGTCCAAAAGTCTATCCTTATGGAGTTGGGATATGCGACTCTCATTTACGTGACCTAGGTGGCAATGTAACACCCCAAATTTCATGATTTGGAGTCCTAAAAGACCTTATTAAAATCTAGAAATGTTTTAGAAAAATTCTAGAGATTTTTAGAAATTTTTAGAGTATTTTTACGTAATTTTTGGAGTTCGTTTGGTATTTTTACCAAGACAAAGAAGTTTAAAAAAATATATATATATAAAAGTGTTAAAGCTGGGTTTTGAACCCAAGACCTCGGACTTGGCCCGAGTCTTAACGAACTCGGCCCAACCAACTGGTCTGCGGTTGTTTTGTTATTAAGAAGGGAAGCGAATTTATTTAAGTTGTAATTGGAACATTTAAAATAAATTGAAAAATAAAGGGTGCGGCTGAGGGATCGAACGTGAGATCTGTGGCTTCGGTTTAAACTTGCTAACCAGCTATTCCATGACTGTTTTGTGAACAAATAGAGAATGAAATAAATTTAAGTAGTGGTTATAGATAATAGAAATAAAAGGTTGCAGAAAAAGGGCCAAGCCGAGGCTCGACCCGAAGACCTCCGACCGCAGCAAAGTTTTAAGCGGAACACAGCCAACCAACTGCGCCAGCAGAGTTTGTTAATTTAGGAAGGAGCAAAATATATTTAAGTGATAGTTATTAACAGAATATCGGGTTATTAAAAGGAGAACTTAGGTTTTCCCTTTTGGCTCGAGAACCCTTTTCCTCACGCGCGGCGTCGGCGATTTCTGCTTGGGCGAAATCGCAGTCAAAGCTAGGGCATCTCCGGCGGCCGGCGAGCGCCCCTCTCTGCAAAGTCTTCGCACCATCAAGCCCCTCTCGTTGAGAAGAGCAATTGGGCGCAAGGAGAGGTCGAGAACTCGAGTTATCCGAACCCTAGAACCCTTCCTCTTCCCGGTTTTGAGTCCAAGGATAGGTAAGTTGCTTACTCACCTGCAGAAGAGTAGTTTTGGATTTTCCCGTTAGCCTTTTCTTTAGGATTTTTGCAACATGTTTGCTTCCTTAAGTTGCTGCCGCGAATTGAGGATTTGAATCCTTGTATCTTCTTGATGTTTATTTAGAAACATGCTGTAAGGAATAGGTTGTAAAGGGTTAGTGCACAGTTGGAGTTTTACAGATTTCGGATTTTGTTTGTTATGGTTTGCTGCCGTGAACCCTAAGGAAGGAGGGAAGGATTAGTTCAGTCCAAGCATGTGGAATTGTTGGATTCGGAAGTTAACAGATTGTTTAGTTTGTGGTTGCTCATTTCGGATTTTTGTGTATTTGAATTTGAAGCACGCTGTAAAGTCCGAAGCTTTGATTTTGTGTTGCTGCCGTGAGGTTGTTCTGGTGCCAGGTGGTGTTATTTAGTTTAAGTTTGGTTCTATATAAATTGTGCATGTTCTAAACTAATTTATATAATATTCAGTTCATATGATAATGTTTAGGAATGGCAAACCTAACCATGTTTAAGAGATAAATTAGTAGGTTATGTTAGTTTTGGTTTTATGCTTTTGCATGCTACAAATTCAATGCATGTTTTATTGGTAACGATTATGCATTTCTCTTCTTGTTCATGCGAGAATATGACTAAGAGAATTTTAGTCCCCTTTTAGCATCTAGTTCCTTTGCTATTTAGATTTAGTAAATAACATGAACATGTGCAGATTTAGATTTCTAGTTCCTTTGCTATTGGAATAACATGAGCAGATTTTTAGTTTCTTATGTTGTTAGATGTGCATGAGTAGCCTTCCTTCTAAAACAATCAGTTTCTAGTTTCTTTAGAGCTTAATATGCAGAATTGTGTCAGCTTAATATGTAGCATTTTAGTGTGCAGATTTTTATAAGCATAGCATGCAGATTTTTATAAGTATAGTATGCAGATTTTAATATGCAGAATTTTATTAGCATAGTAGGCAGATCTTTGGGTTAAGCATTTCAAAGTTAGATTTTGCTTAAAAATTTTAGTTTCTTTTAAAGAAGTATTCTTTTAGAAGTATTAACAAGTATAAGAAAGATAAAGAAAAGAAAGAAAAAGGCCAAGGCCTTAAGTAAATCCCAAAGTCAAGACTTTAGGGATTTTGGCACACAAGGTGCTAAAGAAAATGCCGAGGCATTATATGTTAGAAGTATTAAGAGATAACAAGTATTTTACTTTTATCAATGGCACTATACTGGACTTTCAGTAGTCCTTGGGTTGGGCTCCCATAGTCGGTCCCTAGGTTTAGATAACCTAGTATGGAGGACTCTCAGTAGTCCTTGGGCTGGGCTCCCATAGTCGGTCCGTAGGTTTAGATAACCTAGCAAATCCTACTAGATTCGGGACCAGCTATCTCGGGTCTAGTTAGGGATGCGCGCATAGTAAGTACAGTTGTCGGGCCCAAGAAGAAGTTGATTATTATTTTGAAGTATTATAAGTATAAGTTTTGAACAAGTAAAGCAAGTTTTACATAAGTATAAAGTATTTAAAGAATAAGTCTTTAAACAAGTGAAATAAGATTCAGAAGGTGTTTAGAATTCAGTAAGCTTAGTTCTTTATGCAAGCATGATAGTATAGACTTGCCTTACATGTTTAGCCTTTCAGTATGTTTCTTTACTAATAGAAGAGCATGAGTTAGTTTACTGTTCTTTGCTATTTATGAGCATGATTAGCTATACATGTTTAGTATTTCAGTTAGTATGATTCCTTTATGTTATGAGCATGAGTAGCTTTACATGTTAGCATTCAGTTTTAGCATGTTTTTATTTATATACATGCATATCGAGATTTTGTGAGTTAGATAGCGCTTACTAAGCAAATTTTGCTTATAGACTACACTTCCTCTTACTGCAGATACAGGAAAGGAAAAGATATAGAAAGGAAGGCGACAAGGAGGTGTTCGAAGGATGTGTGATGCCAGGACTATGGAAGCCTTGGGACTAGGAAAGAAGTTTTAGTTTAGTTTTTATTGTCTTTTGCTATGTTAGGAGTATTTGAGATAGTATTTGTTATTTTGATATGATTAGGACGTAGTAGAAGAATTGTAATCTTGTGTGATGATTTCTTGTGTTGTTTTCTTTATTTTGGATTTATTATACTGCGTGGTTGATTGATATGTGTTCCAGCCGCTTGTGGCTGAGTATATATTGTATGTATTGTTGAATAAGGTCACCGGTACAGGGGAGACTCTGCCGAAATTTTTTGGTAGGGTTTCCATGTGATTTTTAATCATACCGGTTAAGTAGAGTTAGTAGTTAAGTAACGGTCATCCTTAGAGAGTAGTAGTAGTAAGAAGGGTGGTTGTTACAGTTGGTATCAGAGCAGTTCCCATTCTCCAGCATCACACATCAACACCATCTTTGTCGTCTTCAAGTAAGAAAGTATTTAATTTTATTTTATGCTTTCTTTATTATTTGCAGTATAGAGTATCTGCTTATATGTGCTTAGGAAAGAAGAAAATTCATGTTTTAATTTTCTATGTTTTGATACATATGCTTAGAAAGAATAGAGACCATTTTAGTTTTGTTTCTCTTATATTCATATATATATATAAGTATGTTTAGAAAGGATAGAGAAGATATCAAGTCTTCCAAAGACCACTAATGGGTATGATGACAGATAAATGATAGAGGACCAAGAAGTTAAGAGACTAAGGAACAAAGAGTATCATTAGTGGGAGTCATTTAGAACTAGAAGCATGAGGAAGTTACTTAGGAGCGTGAGGATAGTATGAGATAGAAATCTTCGGAATTATTCTAAGTTCGAGGACGAACTTTTTATAAGGTAGGGAGGATTGTAACACCCCAAATTTCATGATTTGGAGTCCTAAAAGACCTTATTAAAATCTAGAAATGTTTTAGAAAAATTCTAGAGATTTTTAGAAATTTTTAGAGTATTTTTACGTAATTTTTGGAGTTCGTTTGGTATTTTTACCAAGAGAAAGAAGTTTAAAAATATATATATATATATAAGTGTTAAAGCTGGGTTTTGAACCCAAGACCTCGGACTTGGCCCGAGTCTTAACGAACTCAGCCCAACCAACTGGTCTGCGGTTGTTTTGTTATTAAGAAGGGAAGCGAATTTATTTAAGTTGTAATTGGAACATTTAAAATAAATTGAAAAATAAAGGGCGCGGCTGAGGGATCGGACGTGAGATCTGTGGCTTCGGTTTAAACCTGCTAACCAGCTATTCCATGGCTGTTTTGTGAACAAATAGAGAATGAAATAAATTTAAGTAGTGGTTATAGATAATAGAAATAAAAGGTTGCAGAAAAAGGGCCAAGCCGAGGCTCGACCCGAAGACCTCCGACCGCAGCAAAGTTTTAAGCGGAACACAGCCAACCAACTGCGCCAGCAGAGTTTGTTAATTTAGGAAGGAGTAAAATATATTTAAGTGATAGTTATTAACAGAATACCGGGTTATTAAAAGGAGAACTTAGGTTTTCCCTTTTGGCCCGAGAACCCTTTTCCTCACGCGCGGCGTCGGCGATTTCTGCTTGGGTGAAATCGCAGTCAAAGCTAGGGCATCTCCGGCGGCCGGCGAGCGCCCCTCTCTGCAAAGTCTTCGCACCATCAAGCCCCTCTCGTCGAGAAGAGCAATTGGGCGCAAGGAGAGGTCGAGAACTCGAGTTATCCGAACCCTAGAACCCTTCCTCTTCCCGGTTTTGAGTCCAAGGATAGGTAAGTTGCTTACTCACCTGCAGAAGAGTAGTTTTGGATTTTCCCGTTAGCCTTTTCTTTCGGATTTTTGCAACATGTTTGCTTCCTTAAGTTGCTGCCGCAAATTGAGGATTTGAATCCTTGTATCTTCTTGATGTTTATTTAGAAACATGCTGTAAGGAATAGGTTGTAAAGGGTTAGTGCACAGTTGGAGTTTTACAGATTTCGGATTTTGTTTGTTATGGTTTGCTGCCGTGAACCCTAAGGAAGGAGGGAAGGATTAGTTCAGTCCAAGCATGTGGAATTGTTGGATTTGGAAGTTAACAGATTGTTTAGTTTGTGGTTGCTCATTTCGGATTTTTGTGTATTTGAATTTGAAGCACGCTGTAAAGTCCGAAGCTTTGATTTTGTGTTGCTGCCGTGAGGTTGTTCTGGTGCCAGGTGGTGTTATTTAGTTTAAGTTTGGTTCTATATAAATTGTGCATGTTCTAAACTAATTTATATAATATTCAATTCATATGATAATGTTTAGGAATGGCAAACCTAACCATGTTTAAGAGATAAATTAGTAGGTTATGTTAGTTTTGGTTTTATGCTTTTGCATGCTACAAATTCAATGCATGTTTTATTGGTAACGATTATGCATTTCTCTTCTTGTTCATGCGAGAATATGACTAAGAGAATTTTAGTCCCCTTTTAGCATCTAGTTCCTTTGCTATTTAGATTTAGTAAATAACATGAACATGTGCAGATTTAGATTTCTAGTTCCTTTGCTATTGGAATAACATGAGCAGATTTTTAGTTTCTTATGTTATTAGATGTGCATGAGTAGCCTTCCTTTTAAAACAATCAGTTTCTAGTTTCTTTAGAGCTTAATATGCAGAATTGTGTCAGCTTAATATGTAGCATTTTAGTGTGCAGATTTTTATAAGCATAACATGCAGATTTTTATAAGTATAGTATGCAGATTTTAATATGCAGAATTTTATTAGCATAGTAGGCAGATCTTTGGGTTAAGCATTTCAAAATTAGATTTTGCTTAAAAATTTTAGTTTCTTTTAAAGAAGTATTCTTTTAGAAGTATTAACAAGTATAAGAAAGATAAAGAAAAGAAAGAAAAAGGCCAAGACCTTAAGTAAATCCCAAAGTCAAGACTTTAGGGATTTTGGCACACAAGGTGCTAAAGAAAATGCCGAGGCATTATATATTAGAAGTATTAAGAGATAACAAGTATTTTAATTTTATCAATGGCACTGTACTGGACTTTCAGTAGTCCTTGGGCTGGGCTCCCATAGTCGGTCCCTAGGTTTAGATAACCTAGTATGGAGGACTCTCAGTAGTCCTTGGGCTGGGCTCCCATAGTCGGTCCGTAGGTTTAGATAACCTAGCAAATCCTACTAGATTCGGGACCAACTATCTCGGGTCTAGTTAGGGATGCGCGCATAGTAAGTACAGTTGCCGGGCCCAAGAAGAAGTTGATTATTATTTTGAAGTATTATAAGTATAAGTTTTGAACAAGTAAAGCAAGTTTTACATAAGTATAAAGTATTTAAAGAATAAGTCTTTAAACAAGTGAAATAAGATTCAGAAGGTGTTTAGAATTCAGTAAGCTTAGTTCTTTATGCAAGCATGATAGTATAGACTTGCCTTACATGTTTAGCCTTTCAGTATGTTTCTTTACTAATAGAAGAGCATGAGTTAGTTTACTGTTCTTTGCTATTTATGAGCATGATTAGCTATACATGTTTAGTATTTCAGTTAGTATGATTCCTTTGCTATGTATGAGCATGAGTAGCTTTACATGTTAGCATTCAGTTTTAGCATGTTTTTATTTATATATGCATATCGAGATTTTGTGAGTTAGATAGCGCTTACTAAGCAAATTTTGCTTATAGACTACACTTCCTCTTACTGCAGATACAGGAAAGGAAAAGATATAGAAAGGAAGGCGACAAGGAGGTGCGGATGGATGTGTGATGCCAGGACTATGGAAGCCTTGGGACTAGGGAAGAAGTTTTAGTTTAGTTTTTATTGTCTTTTGCTATGTTAGGAGTATTTGAGATAGTATTTGTTATTTTGATATGATTAGGACGTAGTAGAAGAATTGTAATCTTGTGTGATGATTTCTTGTGTTGTTTTCTTTATTTTGGATTTATTATACTGCGTGGTTGATTGATATGTGTTCCAGCCGCTTGTGGCTGAGTATATATTGTATGTATTGTTGAATAAGGTCACCGGTACAGGGGAGACTCTACCGAAATTTTTCGGTAGGGTTTCCATGTGATTTTTAATCATACCGGTTAAGTAGAGTTAGTAGTTAAGTAACGGTCATCCTTAGAGAGTAGTAGTAGTAAGAAGGGTGGTTGTTACAGGCAATGCCAGAGATATGTTTGGTTCAAATCATTAGACTTGAACTGTTTGGTATTTATGTTATAGATTGAGTTTTCAAAGTCTAGAACATAGAGGTCATTCATAAGAGGCGCATTACAATAGAACATATCATTGAAATAAACGGAACAACATTTGTCCTTTATTACAAATGAAAAACCTTTCTTGTCAAACAAGAAACAGATATAATGTTCTTTGTCAAAGCGGGCACATAACAACACTCTTCTAGTTCTAAAACAAGCCCAGTAGACAAAGATAAGGAATATGTTCCTACAGCGACAACATCAACTCTTGCACCATTGCCTACTCGTAGGTCCACTTTGTCCTTTTTCAATGCTCTACTATTTCTCAGCCCACATTAGTACAAATGTGAGATGCACATCCGATATCTAATACCCATGAAGAAGAAATAGATATATTGACTTCTATAACATATATGCTGTTGGTTAGTCCTAGGAAAATCGTACCGGTTCCACTGTACAAATTTTTTTTGTACAAGTGTCGAACATTTCCTTAAATAACCTATTATGTTCTTTAGAAGTTAAATTAGGAATCGCAGACGGAACTTAACATCATTGATTCCAAATTTAACTTATCTGTTATTAATGGTTTAGATTTGAATCGCAAGCGGAACTTAACACTATTGATTCAAATCCACCTATGTTATTAATTCCATTAAATATTAATTTTCAAAATTGGCTTCCAGGACTGCATGGTGAGGCACATGGCCTTCTTGGATATGGGAGCAACCACCACCGCCTAGACAAAGCCTTTTAAGGAAAGCTAATATTTAATTTCCTTAAATAACTCTAGGTTAACCAAAAAGAACAATCGAATCACAAATTCGAAAAATAAAAGAAAAGAAACACAACTTCGAAACAAATCCGAAAACTCTAGAATCATATGCCTCTTGTGTTTGGTATTTCCAAAAATAACTATACAAAGAAAACTAGTATGATGCGGAAAACAATTACTAGTTATACCTTTCTTTGTAAGCAAATAACCTCTTGATCTTCTATCATATTCCTCTTCTTATCCTGGATGTTGTGTGGGCAACGATCTACCGAGATGAGAATCCACCTAAGCCACCTTCTTCTCCAAGCAAGATTCGACCACCACAATTCTCCAAGAGAAGTAGAAGTCCGGCCACCACCACCAAGCTCCAAGGGATGTAAGAAACAAAACCTCCTTTCTCTCCTTCTTCTCCTAGCTAGAACCGGCCACCATCAAGAGCTCCAAGAGAGGATGAAATCGGCCACTAAAGAAGAAGAGAAGAGGAGAAGGAGAACCTCTAGGGCCGGCCACACCAAGGAGAAAAAGAGAGGAAGAAAAGAATAGAGTTGTTAGCCATGAAGGCACCTCTACCCCCTCTTTTATAATCCTTGGTCTTGGCAAATAAGGAAATTTAAATAAAAATCTTCCTTAATTCTTTTGTCATGAAAAAGAAAATTTATTTAATTAAAAATTAATTCCCTTTTTATTATTATAATGGTCAGCCACAACTAAATCTCCAAGCAAATAAAATTTTAAACACAAATTAAAACTTCCTTATTTGCTTCCGAAAATTTATAAAAAATTTCTCCACTAATTTTTCCCTTCATGGTGGTTTGTAAAAAAAAAAATTTATAAATTAAAATCTTTCTTTTAAACATGTGGATAAAAAGAAATTTATCTCTAAAAATTAAAATCTCTTTTAATCTACAAATAAGGAAAGATATTAAATCTTTTCTTAATCTTTTGTAGAAGCTTTATAAAAGAAATATTTAAATTTTAAACTCTCTTTTAAATCATGAACATGGTTAAAAAGGAAAATTTTCTCAAAATTAAAATCTACCTTTCAATCTACAAATAAGAAAAGATTTCAAATCTTTTATTAATCTTTTGTAGAAAGGAAAGATTTAAATTTCAAACTCTCTTTTAAAACCATGATATCCACATAAGAAATAATTTTAATAAAAATCTCTTTTTAATATGATGTGGCCGACCACCTAAGCTTGGGCTCCAAGCAATTGGCCGACCACCTTAAGGTTCAACCTTTAGGCTTGGCCGGCCCTAAGCTTGAGCTTCAAGCTTGGCTTGGCCGGCCCTTATAGGTTGGTTAAGAAGGTGGGTATAGGTGGGTATAATTATCTATATACAAGAGGCTACAATAGGGACCGAAAGGAGGAATTAGTTTTGGTCTCCCGATGAAATTAAGCTTCCCGTGTTCGCCCCGAATACACAACTTAATTTCATCAATAATAATTCATTCCACTAAAGAACTATTATTGAACTACCGCACCAATCCCAAATTACATTTTGGGCTCCTTCTTATTATGAGTGTGATAGTCTCCCTGTGTTTAAGATAATGAATGTCCACTAATTAAATGAGTTACTGACAACTCACTTAATTAATATCTTAGTCTAAGAGTAGTACCACTCAACCTTATCGTCATGTCGGACTAAGTCCACATGTAGGGTTTAACATGACAATCCTTATGAGCTCCTCTTGGGGTCATTCTCAACCTAGATTACTAGGACACAGTTTCCTTCTATAATCAACAATACACACTATAAGTAATATCATTTCCCAAC
The DNA here is from genome assembly GCF_018446385.1 of Zingiber officinale. Classification (NCBI taxonomy): domain Eukaryota; kingdom Viridiplantae; phylum Streptophyta; class Magnoliopsida; order Zingiberales; family Zingiberaceae; genus Zingiber; species Zingiber officinale. The sequence continues at coordinate 69,704,477 of NC_056000.1, forward strand.
TTATCGGACTTATTGATTTATCGAACTAAATCTCACCTATTGATAAATTAAAGAAATAAATATCAAATATATGTGCTTGTTATTATATTAGGATTAAGAGCACACACTTCCATAATAACTGAGGTCTTTGTTCCTTTATAAAGTCAGTATAAAAAGAAACGACCTCTAATGGTTCTACTCAATACACTCTAAGTGTACTAGTGTAATTATATAGTTAAGATAAACTAATACCTAATTACACTACGACCTTCCAATGGTTTGTTCCTTTCCATCTTGGTCGTGAGCTACTGTTTATAATTTATAAGGTACTGATAACATGATCCTCTGTGTGTGACTCCACACACAATGTTATCTACAATATAAATTAATTGAACAACTACATTTATCATAAATATAGACATTTGACCAATGTGATTCTTATTTCTAGATAAATGTTTATACCAAAAGATAGACTTTTAGTATACATCCTAACAATCTCCCATTTATACTAAAAGACTAAGTTGCCATATCTGTTGCCATACATTTGATTCCCAACCCTTCAACATGCCCATCAAAAGCTCTTGCCTTAAGGGCCTTAGTGAAAAGATCTTCCAAGTTATCACTTGATGCAATCTAAGCGGCAACAACTTCTCCTCGTTATACGATTTCTCGTATTGGGTAGTACTTGCGCTCTATTGTGTTTACTTACCTTATGGACTTATGGTTTCTTCGAGTTTGCTACTGCACCAAATTATTTTGGGCAAACCAAAAATCATATATAAGTCTATCTTGAAGTATCTGAGTCATACAACTTCTATGGCTACCTCAGAGGCTGCCATATACTCAGCTTCTATGGTGGAGTCCAAAAAAACACCTTTGCTTAACAATCCTCCATAGTTATGACTTCATCTCCTAAAGTAAACACAAAAAATCCCGAGGTCGACTTACTATTGCCCCTATATGATTGGAAGTCAAAAATCCATGTAACCCATTGGGATCAAATTATCTACCTTGTAAACTAGCATATAATATCTAGTCTCACTAAGGTACTTTTAATATATGCTTTACTGCAGCCTAGTGTCTCATTCCTAAGTTACTTCGATATCTGCTAACTATGCCTTGGGCAAAACAGATATCCGGTCTCGTATACAACATAGCATACATTAGGCTTCTGACTGCCAAAGCATAAGGAACTACCTTCATGACTTCTATCTCATTTAATGTCTTCGGAGACATCTCTTTAGATAAAACTACTCTATGCCTAAAAGATAGAAAACCTTTCTTGGAGTCTTGCATGCTAAATCGAGCAAGGATCGTTTCGATATATGAAGCTTGGGATAAGCATAATATTCTTTTCTTGCGATCCTTGATCGCGAGAATATGTGCGCATTCTCCCAAGTCCTTCATATCGAATTACTTGGACAATCGTACCCTTACTTCTGACAACACTTTGATATTGTTTCCAACTACCAAAAATGTCATCTACGTATAGTACAAGAAATACCACCACATTTTCATCACACTTCTTGTATACACAAGACTTATCCGGTCACTAAATAATTCCATAGGTCTGGATTACTTTATTAAACCAGATGTCCAAGACCTTGAAGCTTTGCTTCAGTCCATAAGATGCTCTTTGCCCTTTGCAATAAACCCTTACTGGTTGCTTTATATGGATGCTTTCTTCAAGACTTCCATTAATGAAAGCTGTCTTGTCATCCATTTGCCAAATCTCATAATAGATAAAAGAATCCGGATAGACTTAAGCATGACTACCGGTAAAAAGTTTCCTTTTTCAACAAGCCTTGCTTTGAAAATTTCCGCCTTCCCGTCTATCCTCTTTTCCTATTGTAGACCTATTTTCACCATTTGGTGATTCTACAAGCTCCCAGACTTTATTAGAATACATATATTCTAATTCTGTATTCATTGCATTTTGCAAAGATGCTGCATCTTTATCTTGGAGTGCTTCGTCATATATCTGGGGATCAGGTTCATGTTTATTCAGGATCAAGTCCAAAGACTCTCCCAAAAACATGAATCTCTCAGGTTGCCTCACAACCCTCCCACTACGACGAGGCACTGTCTGTTGTTGTGTATCAATTGTGATACGTGTTGCAGTTTATTGTGATATTTCATCTTGTACAGTTGGTACTAGAGTAGACATATCCTTTATTATTTTCTTAAGAACAAATTTACTTATGAGCTTATGGTTCATAGTATAGTCATTTTCTAAAATCGGGCATTGGTGCCAACAATGACCTTTCGATTTTAAGGACTATAAACCTCTTTTCGTTTTTGTAGGATAGCTCACAAACAAGTGAACTTATGTTCAACTTATCAGTGTCTCTCATGTGCTAGACCACCCAAGTCTGAATATGCTTCAGACTAGGCTTACGCCCATTCTGCAATTCTATGGGAGTAGAGAGTTCTAACTTATAAGGTACTATGTTCACTTCCGTTTCCAGTGTATATCCTTAAAACGAATTTGGTAATTTTCTGAATAACTCATCATCTATCTAATTATTCCATAAGAGCCTTATACCTTCTTTCTACTACACCATTCTGTTGGGGTGTACCAGGTGTAATTAGTTGGGATTGAGTCTCGACTTCTGATAAGTAACTCCTAAACTCTCCTAAGAGGTGCTCGCCACTACGATCTAACTGTAGTGTCTTGATACTTTTACCTTGACGTTACTCCACATCAGCCTAGTACTCAAAGCACTTAGACTTGCGGCGCGTCAAGTAAATGTATTCTTATCTCAAATAGTCGTCTATAAAAGAGATGAAATATTCGAAACAACCTCTTGCCTGGATAGTCAAAAGTCTACACTAATAAGAATGAACTAATTCCAACACATCCTCGGCTCTATACCCCTTAGACTTTAAAAGCTTCTTGGTTATTTTTCCTTCCAAGTAAGACCCGCAAGATTGGAAAGATTTCCACTACCAATGAACCTAAGAGTTCATTGGTTTTTATCCTTTGAATCCTACTCAAGTTAATATAACCTAGCCTTAGACTGCCAAGGATGTGATTGGTTCATTTCCGAAGGTTCCTTTCTCTTATTAAAGTTAGAAGATGTGTTACTAATTTCCATTTATTGCATTGTGGGAGTTATTAGATTTATAAATTGTCAACCAACGTACCAAAACAGATATCTTTCCTATTTTCTTGATAACAAGTTTGTTATCAAAATAGATAGAATATCTATTCTTCGATAGTTTAGAAATCAAAATCAAAATCTTTCTAAACTTGGTACGTAAAGATAATTTAAAATTCATATTTTATTCCTATCAAAGGATAAGCATCTCCCACTGCAACAGCTACTACTTTTGCAGCAGTGCCCATGTAGACGGTGACTTCCCATTCATATAGTTATCGGGTTTCCTGGAACCTCTGCAATGAATTACAGACATGATCAGTGACTCCCATATCTACACACCAGGTACCGGTAGATAACACCACTAATTATGTATTAACTAATGAATGAAATACACCTATATTATTCTTAGTTCTAAGAGGACAGTCTACCTTAATGTCCAAGTCCTATTTTCAATCAATACAATTGGGACAACTAAGTCTATTCTATAGTATAACAACTAGGGGTTTGACTGACATTTTAAATCCTAAGAATCACAAAAATTTGGTCAAGACCAACACCTTAAAATCCCCATGAATTTTGTATACCATGATAGAGTGGACGTATACAAAATCAAATAGGAGATTTTATCCATTATTTTTATTATCTCGTCATCCTAACTTTATGACAAATAAAATTAATAGTTGGTCTAAATATTTGGTCAAAAACTTTGAATTTGAAATAATATTGATTCCTCAAAATAATATCATTTAAATTCACCAACACCTCAAACACCGTGAATTTTGCATGCCACGATAGTGTGGACGTATACAAATTCAAACATTTGTTAGAGGAGGGTTTTACCCATTAATTATCTTGTCAATAAGTCTTTATGACAAATAAAATTACCTCAAACACCGTGAATTTTGTATGCCACGATAGTGTGGACGTATACAAAACCAAACATTTGTTAGAGGGGTTTTTCCCATTAATTTTATTTCCTTGTCAAACTGACAAATAAAATTACCTCATACACCATGAATTTTTGTATGCCACGATAGTGTGGACGTATACAAAATATCAACATTTGTAAGAGGGGGTTTTAATTTTATTATCTTGTCAACCTATCTTTATGACAAATTAATAGTTAGTTTTCTTCGGTCACACAAATAATAGCAGTGACTCCGATGGGGAGAATACTATTAGACATGCCTAAGTGTATACCATTACTTGACACTAAGTCCATTAATAAGATTGTGCCCCTTCCGATGGGGAAGATCACACGCTCTTAATTAATTTCCTATAGTCATCCAAAATGGAAGTTTGATCTAGTGATCCACAAACAAACTCATCCGATATGGAGGAAGGCATTTAGAGCCAACGCGCAAGTTTGTTTGCATCACTTACAAACCAGTAATAGAGACCGTGGAATTTATTAAAATAAATCCCTCTCCCACTTAGTTATTTAAAGTGAGGAATTTTAAACTATCCTAGCATACATCACATGCATACACACACATCACAGTAAATAAAAGCAATAAATATGGAAATTTATTTTCTAACTATTATGGTCTTTTTCTATCACTGTCTTCCGTGTGCTCCAACCCTAGCTGCTGCCATCTTTAGCCACCGCCATCGGGTCTAGTCGTCGCATCCATCTTGCTTCTTATTCCGCTGCGCCTCTGGTGCTCCAAAAGTACCACGCCTCGCAAGAATCCGAACCGCGACAAAAATAAAATTTTACATATATCGATCCTATATTCCACGAAGGAATGTACATGTAATCTAGATCGAAAATAAAATTCTAGAATCCTAGGGCTAATACAGCTCCTGCTGTATTAGTTACATATAATCATGCACACACAAAATAATGCCCTTGACATGTCCAAGGGTCCAATCACACACAACATCTATAAGTCATAATAGTTGGAGCCTGCAACCACAAAGTTAGCACATCCTACTATTATCCTGCCTAAATTATGTATGACATGTGCATAACCTAATTTGAAAACCAAACGCACAGAGGCAAACCCTAGCTCTGATACCAATTGTTGGTTAGTCCTAGGAAAAGTGTACCAGTTCCACTGTACAAAATTTTTTTGTACAAGTGTCGAACCTTTCCTTAAATAACCTATTATGTTCTTTAGAAGTTAAATTAGGAATCACAGACGGAAGTTAAAATCATTGATTCCAAATTTAACTTATCTGTTCTTAATGATTTAGATTTGAATCGCAAGCGGAACTTAACACTATTGATTCAAATCCACCTATGTTATTAATTCCATTAAATATTAATTTCCAAAATTGGCTTCCAGGACTACATGGCGAGGCACATAACCTTCTTGGATATGGGAGCAACCACCACCACCTAGACAAAGCCTTTTAAGGAAAGCTAATATTTAATTTCCTTAAATAACTCTAGGTTAATCAAAAAGAACAATCAAATCACAAATTCAAAAAAGAAGAAAACACAAACTCGAAAAACTAATTCGAAAAACTAGATCTAATGCCTCTTGTGTTTGGAATTCATACAAAGAAAAATAACTAGCATGATGCGGAAAACAATTGCTAATTATACCTTCTCTTTGTATGCTAATGACCTCGAGATCTTCTGCCGTATTCCTCGTCTCGCCTTGGACGTCGTGTGGGTGACGATCCTCCAAGATGAACACCACCCAAAAGCTTTCTTCCTCTTCCTCTAAAATCCGGCCACCACCACCACCAAGGAGAAGAGAGCAAAGGGAAAGGGAGAAGAGAGAGGGCCGGCCACCAAGAGATCCTCCAAGCAAGAGAATAAAAGTTGTGTCTCATGAAGCCTCCCCACCCCTTCTTTTATAATATTTACCCAAGGTAAATAAGGAAAAATTTTTTACAAAAATTAAAATCTTCCTCTAGTTTTTCCTTTTTCCTTTTTTCCTTTTTTATTTTCTTTTTCTTTCCTCTTGATTGAATCAATCACCAAAAATTAATTTGATGATTTTATTTTTTACATATGGTGAGTTTACATTGACTTTAGAGATCTCAATAAGGTATGCCCTAAAGATTATTATCCTTTATCATGTATTGACTAAGTGTTGGACTCAATGTCCGGTTGTGAACTTATATGCATGCTGGATGCATACTAGGGTTACCACCAAGTCCCGCTCGCCATGGACTACTAGGAAAATGTTAGCTTTATAATTGTTGAGGAAACCTATTGTTATAATGTTATGTTGTTTAGATTAAAGAATGTAGGAGCAATATACCAACAGCTCATGAAAAAGTGTTCCGAAAGCAGATCGGGCAAAATATAGAGGTATATATAGATGATATCCTTATTAAATCCTTCTGAGCGGTAGATTTGTATGTTAATATAGAAGAAATCTGTCAAACTTTAAGGCAGTATGGACTAAAGTTCAATCCCAGTAAATGTTTGTTTAGAGTAAAGAGCAGGTGTTTTCTAGGTTATATTGTGATTGAGCGATGAATCGAAGCCAACCCAGGCAAAGTACAAGCTCTTTAAGATATGTCTCTCCTGCGTAATTTGAAGGAAACGCAAAGACTAATCAGCCAAATCACAACATTATCTCGCTTCATCTCACGATCAGCTGACCAGAGTGTGGTCTTCTTAAAAATACTTCGTCGGACGATCAAATTCTAATGGGATGCCTACTGCAACAAAGTATTTAAAAATTTGAAGAGTTATGTGTCCACCCTACCCATACTTGATAAACCAGTAGTGGGCGGACCTTTGTGGTTCTACTTGTCTGCCAATGAGCATGTGGTTGGGTCAGTGTTGGTGAGGCAAGGGGAGAAAGACCAACAACCTATATATTTTTTGAGTCATTTATTGAAAGGTGCCGAGTGCTACTATACTACTCTCGAGAAGTTAGTATATGGATTAGTTTTGGATGCCTAGATGTTACACCCTTATTTTCTTTCTTACCAATTATTGTACTTGCTAATAGCACCTTGGGTTGAGTGTTTATCAATCTAGAGGCTTTAAGGTGGTTGATCAAGTGGACCATGGAGTTTAGTGAGTATGATATACATTATTAACCTCGAGCTACCATTAAATCTCAAGCCTTAGCTAAGTTTATAATAGAAATATAATGTCCCGAACCCGAAGAAAATTGGAAGATATATGGGGATGAGTCATCTACCTGATGGGACAGTGGATAGAAATTCTTATGGCATCACCTAGGGAGGATAGAATACAATTGTCAATCCAGCTAAATTATCGTGCCACCAATAATGAAGTAAAATATGAAGTGTTAATAGTCGGCATGCAAGCCGCAAGGCATGTATGGGCCGCTCGAGTTTTGATCTATTCAGATTCTCAGTTGGCCGCTCATCAATTAGCAAACAATTTTGTGATAAATAATAAATGGGTCAAACTTTACATAGAGACATTGAACAAATTGAAGGTCAAATTCCAAGAGGTACTCATACAAAAAATTCCTCAATTGGAGAATCAAATAGAGAATGATCTAACTAAATTAGCCTATGCTATAGTTCCATTTGTTGGTTAGTCCTAGGAAAACGTACCGGTTCCACTATACAAAAATTTTGTACAAGTGTCAAACCTTTCCTTAAATAACCTATTGTGTTCTTTAGAAGTTAAATTAGGAATCGTAGACGGAACTTAACATCATTAATTCCAAATTTAACTTATCTGTTCTTAATGGTTTAGAGTTGAATCGCAAGCGGAACTTAACACTATTGATTCAAATCCACCTATGTTATTAATTTTATTAAATATTAATTTTCAAAATTGGCTTCTAGGACTGCATGGTGAGGCACATGACCTTCTTGGATATGGGAGCAACCACCACCGCCTAGACACAGCCTTTTAAGGAAAGCTAATATTTAATTTCCTTAAATAACTCTAGGTTAACCAAAAAGAACAATCGAATAACAAATTCGAAAAAAAAGAAAACACAAACTCGAAAAACTAATTCGAAAAACTAAATCTAATGCCTCTTGTGTTTGGAATTCATACAAAGAAAAATAACTAGCATGATGCGGAAAACAATTGCTAATTATACCTTCTCTTTGTATGCTAATGACCTCGAGATCTTCTGCCGTATTCCTCGTCTCGCCTTGGACGTCGTGTGGGTGACGATCCTCCAAGATGAACACCACCCAAAAGCTTTCTTCCTCTTCCTCTAAAATCCGGCCACCACCACCACCAAGGAGAAGAGAGCAAAGGGAAAGGGAGAGTGCCGGCCACCAAGAGATCCTCCAAGCAAGAGAATAAAAGTTGTGTCTTATGAAGCCTCCCCACCCCTTCTTTTATAATACTTGCCCAAGGCAAATAAGGGAAGAATTTTTAAAAAAATTAAAATCTTCCTCTAGTTTTTCCTTTTTCCTTTTTATTTTCCTTTTCTTTCCTCTTGATTGAATTAATCACCAAAAATTAATTTGATGATTTTATTTTTTATAATATGGCCGGCTACCTTGCTTGGGCACCAAGCAAGGGTGGCCGACCCCATAAGAGGAAAGGAATATTATTTTTTAATAAAATTTTACAAGAAGAAAAACTCTTATAAAATTTTACAAGCTCTCTTTCCTAAAGTAGGAGTTAAAAAAGGAAAGTTCTAAAAATTAAAACTATGTTTTAAAATTTAAAACTTCTCTTATAAAATTTCCTTTTTTAACATGGTGATAGAAAATTTAAATTTTAAAACTTCTCTTCCTTTTTTTCTAAACCATGAGGATGTTTAAAAAAGGAAAGTTTTTAAAATCTTTTAAACTTTCTTTTAAAACATGTAGCCTAATTCAAATAAGAACACCATTAATTTTACTAGTAGCTCATATTGAAAGACAGGTCGAGCTGGAATTACAGACTGATTGGAGAACACCATTAATTTTATTTTTGCAGTAGGGCACCTTGTTGGCCGATTGGGAGCAAGCACGTTTGATTAAGAAGAGAGCTGGTCGATTTACTTTAATTAAAGACCATCTCTATAAGAGGACTTTCTCTAGTGATGTAAATGAACCAAACGGTTCGTGAGCTATTCGGAGCTCGATTCGGTAAAAAGCTCATTCAAGTTTGTTCGTTTATCTTATCGAGTCGAGCTCAAGCTCAATTTCGAGCTCGATAGTTTTATTGAGCCGATCTGAGCTTAAGGATATTCGGCTTGTGAGCTCGCGAACATGTTTGTTTATAGGCTTGCGAGCTCGGACTCAAGCTTGGCTCGTTTAAAGGGTTCGAGCTCGGCTCGTTTAAAGGGTTCGAGAATATGTTCATTTATAGGCTCATGAACACGAGCTCGAGCTTAGCTCGGGCTCGCAAACATGTTTAATAATGTGTTGAGTTTGGAAGTTTAATGTAGTAGTTTGTGATGTTTAATGATGTGTTGAATTTATATTATTTTAGTTGTTAGGTTTGTTGAAGATTTATTCAAATGAGTTTTCAAGCTCGCTTAACAAGCCTGCAAAACAAGCTCTAAAATGAGCCTTAAAACGAGCCCAAAAAATGAGCTCTAAAACGAGCCCAAAAACAAGCTCGAGCTTGCTTAACAAGTTAGGCTCGTTAACTATGATAATCGAGCTAATAACGAGTTGAGCTTGAACTATTCTTGGGCTTGGTAATTCCAAAATGAGCCAAGCTCGAGCCTTGTGATAAAAGTTTGATTCAAACTCGAGCCGAGCTCATGCTCGAATATAACTTAAATGAGCCAAACTCAAGCTTAATATTGTTTGTCTAGTTTACATCCCTAGCTTTCTCCCAACCACTACTCAAGCGCGTTGATCCCAAAGATGTGCAATACATCCTACAAGAGGTGCATCAAGGTTCTTGTGGAAGCCATGCTAGTAGTCGGTCACTGCTCGGAAGATATTATTAGTGGCGGTAGATTATTTTTCCAAATGAGTGGAAGCTAAGCCACTAGATAAGATAACCGAGCAGATGGTCATTAAATTCCTTTAGCAAAATATTATATGCCAATTTGGGATTCTGTATAAGCTCGTCTCAGATAACAGAAGACAATTCTAATGCAGGAAGATTAAAGAATAATGTTCAAGTTATGGTATTATATATGCTTTTACATCTATGGTTTATCCACAAAGCAACAACCAAGCCGAAGCCACCAATAAGGAAATTATTAGAGGACTCAAGACCAAGCTCGATCATGTCAGAGGAAGTTGGGTTGGTGAATTACCAAGTGTGTTATGGGCTCACCGTACTACTCCCCATGAAGCAACATGTATAACACTTTTTCATCTTGTTTATGGTAGAGAAGCAGTGGTCCCGGTTGAAGTGGGCGTAGAATTCGATCGGAGATAATTATATGATGAAGACAATGTAGGTTGGTGCCTTATAAAGCTCGACTTGATAGAGAAAATTAGAGACAAGGTTGTAGCCTGGTTGATAGCCTACCGTCAAAGAATGAAGCAAAACTGCAATAGGAGAGTTATTCCAAGGTTTTTCAAATAGGCAACGTAGTTTAGAAGTGGATCAAGTCGATCGGTGATGTTGCCAAACTGGAGCTACAATGAGGCAAACTATACAAGATAGTGAAGAAGTTGGCCTCGAGCTCCAATTATTTCCAAGACGTGGATGGACGGAGGTTGGAATGCCCTTGGAGTGTAAATCATTTATAGCACTATATGGCTTGAAAGTACGTTTATAATGTATTAATGTATCATATTGAATTTTTACACTTAATAAAAAATGCAGGCGACTATCTCAAAAGATTTATAAAGTCTCATACTCTTGAGTACTAGGCCAGGTTATAAGTGAGCATACTCTCATGCTAAGTCGCAGACTCCCAAGCATCAAGCCGGGTTATAAGTGAGCATGCTCTCACACCAAGTCCCAGACTCTTGAGCCCAGGCCAAGTTATAAGCGAGCATGCTCTCATGCCAAGTCCTAGACTCTCAAGCACCAAGCCGGGTTATAAGCGAGCATGCTCTCGCGCCAAGTCCCAAACTCCCGAGTACTAGGCCAATTATAAGGGAGTATGTTCTTATTAGGATGTATACTAAAAGCCTAGCTTTTGGTATAAACATTTATCTAGAAATAAGAATCGCATTGGTCAAATGTCTACATTTATGATAAATGTAGTTGTTCAATTAATTTATATTGTAGATAATATGGTGTGTGGTGTCACACACAGAGGATCATGTTATCAGTACCTTATAAATTATAAACAGTAGCTCACGACCAAGATGGAAAGGAACAAACCATTGGAAGGTCGTAGTGTAATTAGGTATTAGTTTATCTTAACTATATAATTACACTAGTACACTTAGAGTGTATTGAGTAGGACCATTAGAGGTCGTCTCTTTTATACTGACTTTATAAAGGGACAAAAACCTCAGTTATTATGGAAGTGTGTGCTCTTAATCCTAATATAATAACAAGCACATATATTTGATATTTATTTCTTTAATTTATCAATAAGTGAGATTTAGTTCGATAAATCAATAAGCCCGATAAGTTAGGAAATAATATCACTTATAGTGTGTGTTGTTGATTATAGAAGGAAATTGTGTCCTAGTGATCTAGGTTGATAATGTCCCCAAGAGGAGCTCATAAGGATTGTCATGTTAAACCCTGCAGGTAGACTTAGTCCGACATGACGATAAGGTTGAGTGGTACTACTCTTGGACTAAGATATTAATTATGTGAGTTGTCAGTAACTCATTTAATTAGTGGACATTCGACATCTTAAACACAGCGAGACTAACACACTCATAATAAGAAGAAGCCCAAAATATAATTTGGGATTGGTGCGGTAGTTCAATAATAGTTCTTTAGTGGAATGAATTATTATTGATGAAATTAAGTTGTGTGTTCGGGGCAAACACGGGATGCTTAATTTCATCGGGAGACCAAAACCAATTCCTCCTCTCGGTCCCTATCGTAGCCTCTTGTGTATAGAGATTTATACCCACCACATACTCACCTTCTTACCCATCCAATGGGGCCGACTAAGCTAGCTTGGAACCCAAGCTAGGGCCGGCGAAGACCAAGTGGATGAGCCAAGTTGGTGGCCGGCCAAAGCTTGGGTCCCAAGCTTAGGTGGCCGGCCACTAGAATATTAAAAAGGATTTTTATTAAAATTATTTCTTATGTGGATATCATGGTTTTAAAAGAGAGTTTAAAAATTAAAAATTTCCTTTTATAGCTTTCTACAAAAGATTAAGAGAAGAGATTAATCTCTTTCCTTATTTGTAGATTAAAAGGATGGTTTTAATTTTTGGTAAAAACTTTCTTTATTTGTAAATCATCTACATGTTTAAAAGAGAGTTTAAAATTTGAAATCTTTCCTTATTTGTTGATTAAAAGGTGGATTTTAAATTTTAAGAAAACTTTCCTTTTTAACCATGTTCATGATTTAAAAGAGAGTTTAAAAATTAAATATTCTCTTTTATAAGTTTCTACAAGAGATTAAGAAAAGATTTGATATCTTTCCTTATTTGTAGATTAAAAGAGATTTTAATTTTTAGAGATAACTTTCTTTTTATCCACATGTTTAAAAGAAAGATTTTAATTTATTAAATTTCCTTTTTATAAACCAATCATGAAGGGATAAAAATTATTGGAGAAATTTTTATAAATTTCTGAAAACAAATTAGGAAGTTTTAATTCTTGTTTAATTAAAACTCTCATTGATTTGGGGAAATAAGTGGCTGGCCATGTTATAATGAAAAGAAAATTTATTTTTAATTAAATAAAATTTTCCTTTTCATGGCAAAAGAATTAAGGAAGTTTTTATTTAAATTTCCTTATTTGCCAAGATCAAGGATTATAAAAGAGGGGGTAGAGGTGCCTTCATGGGTGAACAACTCTATTATTCTTTTCCTCCCTCTCTTCCTTGGTGGCCGACCTCTTCCTCTTCTCTCTTTTCCTTCTTGTGGCCGAACCATCTTGTTCTCTTGGAGTCCTTGTGGTGGCCGGATCTAGCTTGGAGAAAAGGAGAGAAAGGAGGCTTCGCTCTTGCATCCCTTGGAGCTTGGTGGTGGTAGCCAAACCTCATCCTTCCTTGGAGTCATGTGGTGGCCGAACCTTGCAAAGAAGAAGAAGGTGCCTTGGTGGTTCTCGTCTCGGAAGATCGTTGCCCACACAACGTCCGGGATTAGAAGAGGAATACGGTAGAAGATCAAGAGGTCATTATTATCTACTAAGTAAGGTATAACTAATATAGTTTTCCGCATCATGTTAGTTTTATCTTCATGTAAAATACCAAATACAAGAGGCATGCGATTCTAGTATTTCAAATTAGTTTTCGATGTTGTGTTCTTTTATTTTCTTTTCCTTGTGATTTGATTGTTTCTTTTGGTTGACCTAAAGTTATTTAAGGAAATTAAATATTAACTTTCCTTAAAAGGCTTTGTCTAGGCGGTGGTGGTTGTTCCCATATCCAAGAAGGCCATGTGCCTCGCCATGCAGTCCTAGAAGCTAATTTTGGAAATTAATATTTAATGGAATTAATAACCTAGGTGATTTGGATCGAACGTGTTAAGTTTCGCAGAAGATCCAAGTCTAAACCTAAAAGAACAAATAAATTAAACTTAGGATCAAACGTGTTAAGTTCCGCAGGCGATCCGAGTTTAATTTAAAAGAACACATGGTAGCTAGGAAAAGGTTCAGACCTTTGTACAAAATTTTTGTACAGTGTGTTGGAATGTATACTGAAAGCCTAAGCTTTTGTAAACATTTATTTTGAATAAAGAATCACATTTGGTCAAATTATCTACATTTAGTTGTAGTTGTTCAATTAATTTATATTGTAGATAACATAGTATGTGGTGCCACATACAGAAGAGGATGTTATCAGTACCTTATAAATTATAAACAGTAGCTCACGACTAAAATGGAAAGGAACAAACCATTGGAAGGTCGTAGTGTAATTAGGAATTAGTTTATCTTAACTATATAATTACACTAGTACACTTAGAGTGTATTGAGTAGGACCATTTGAGATTGTTTCTTTTATACTGACTTTATAAAGGAACAAATACCTCAGTTATTATGGAAGTATGTGCTCTTAATCCTAATATAATAACAAGCACATATATTTGATATTTATTTCTTTAATTTATCAATGAGTGAGATTTAGTTCGATGAATCAATAAGCCTGATAAGTTGGGAAATGATATCACTTATAGTGTGTATTGTTGATTATAGAAGGAAATTGTGTCCTAGTAATTTAGGTTGATAATGTTCCCAAGATGAGCTCATAAAGATTGTCATATTAAACCCTGCAGGTGGACTTAGTCCGACATGACGATAAGGTTGAGTGGTACTATTCTTGGATTAAGATATTAATTAAATGAGTTGTCAGTAACTCACTTAATTAATGGACATTCGACATCTTAAACACAGGGAGACTAACACACTCATAATAAGAAGGAGCCCAAAAATGTAATTTGGGATTGGTGCGGTAGTTCAATAATAGTTCTCTAGTGGAATGAATTATTATTGATAAAATTAAGTTGTGTGTTCGGGGCGAACACAGGATGATTAATTTTATCGGGAGACCAAAACCAATTCCTCCTCTTGGTCTCTATCGTAGCCTCTTATTTATAGAGTACTATACCCACCTTCATACCCATGAGAAGGGGGCCGGCCAAGCTAGCTTGTGGTTCAAGCTAGGGCCGACCAAGCCTTGGTTCATGGGTGGCCGACCCTAGCTTGAACCCAAGCTTAGGTGGCCGACCCCCATTAAATTAAAAAGAATTTTAATTTTTAATTTTTATTATGTGGAAGATATAATTTATTAAAGAGAATTAAAATTAAAATATCTCTCTTAAAAAGGATCTACAAAAGATTAAAGAAAGAGATTAGATCTCTTTCCTTATTTGTAGATTGGAAAGATATTTTATTTTTTCTCTTTGAAAATTATTCACATGTTGGAAAATTAAAATTATAGAAATTTCTTTTATCAACCATGAAGGGATTTTAAAGGAAAATTTTATTTTTTAAAATTTCCAAAGACAAATAAGGAAGTTTTAATTGTTGATTTAAAATTATCTTATTTGCTCTATATGAGGTGGCCGGCCACATACAATTAATTAGGAAATTTTATTTAATTTTTCTTAATTAATTGTTGTCAAGGAAAGTTAAGAAAATTTTATTATAAATAAATTTCCTTATTTGCCAAAGCCAAGGAATATAAAAGAAGGGGTTGGGGGTGCCTTCATGGGTTACAACTTCTATTATTCTCTCCCTCTTTTCCTTGGTGTTGTGGTCGGCCATCTTCTCTCCCTCTCTTCCTCTTTGTGGTGGTCGAAACTCTTCTTTGTTTGGAGCTCTTGTGGTGGCCGGATACTACTTGGAGAAGAAGAAGAAGAAGGAGAGAAAGCTTGCATCCCTTGGAGCTTGGTTGGTGTTTTTTCTTCATCCTTGGTGAAGCTTTTGTTTTGGCCGAACCTAGCTAGGAGGAGAAGAAGGTGCTTAGGTGGTTTCTCATCTTGGAAGATCGTTGCCCACACAACGTCCGAGGTTAGAAGAGGAATACGGTAGAAGATCAAGAGGTTTTTCTAAAAGGTATAACTAGTAATTTTTCCTTTCCGCATCATACTAGTTATTTTTGGAAATAATACCAAATACAAGAGGCTTACGATTCTAGTATTTCGAATTTATTTTCGATGTTGTGTTCTTTGTTATTTTTCTTTTCCTTGTGATTTGATTGTTCCTTTTGGTTAACCTAAAGTTATTTTAGGAAATTAAATATTAGCTTTCCTTAAAAGGTTTTGTCTAGTCGGTGGTGGTTGCTCCCATATCCAAGAAGGTAATGTGCCTCGCCACGTCAGTACTGGGAACCAATTATGGAAATTAATATTTAATGGGATTAATAACTTAGGTGATTTGGATCGAACGTGTTAAGTTCTGCAGGAGATCTAAGTCTAAACCTAAAAGAACAAATATATTAAGTTTTGGATCAAACATGTTAAGTTCCGCAGGCGATCCAAAATTTAATTTAAAAGAACACATAGTAGCTAGGAAAAGGTTCAGACCTTTGTACAAAATTTTTGTACAGTGGAACCTCTAGGTTTTCCGAGTAGCAACCAACAATTGGTATCAGAGCTAGGGTTTTGCCTTTGTGTATTTGGTATTAGTTTAAATTATGCACATGTCATACATAATTTAGGCAGGTTAATAGTAGGATTTGCTAACTTTGTGGATGCAGGATCCAACTATTATGGCTTATAGTTTTTATGTGTGTGATTGGACCCTTGGACATGTCAAGGGCAATTATATATGTGTGCATGATTGTATTATAAAATACAGCAGGAGCTGTATTTAGTTTTATTAGGATTTTATTTTTGATCTAGTTACATGTACATTCCTTTTATGGAATATAGGATCGATGGATGTAAATTTTTTATTTTATGTTCGATCTAGTTTACATGTACATTCCTTCGAGGAATATAGGATCAAAAAATGTAAAATTCTATTTATGTCGCGGATCGAATCTTGCAAGGCGTGGAACCTTTTGAGGACCAGAGGCGTAGCGGAACAAGGAGCAAGATGGATGCGACATCTAGATCCGGTCGCGGTGGCCAAATATGGCAGCAGCTTGGGAAGACAACACACGAAGGACAACCATAGATAAAAGCCATAATAGTTGAAAATTAGATTTTCTATTTATTGCTTTTATATTGTGTTGTGTGTGTATGTTAGTATACAGTTTTAGTAGGCTAGCATAGTTAAAATTCCTCATTTATAAATAACTAAGTGGGAGAGGGATTTTAAATAAATTCCACGGTCTCCATTACTGGTTTGTAAGTGATGCAAACAAGTTTGCGCGTTGGCTCTGAGTGCCTTCCTCCATATCGGATGAGCTTGTTTGTGGATCACTAGAACAAACTTCCATTTTGGATTACTATAGGAAGTTAATTAAGAGCGTGTGATCTTTCCCATCGGAAGGGGCACAATCTTATTAATGCACTTAGTGTCAAGTAATGGTATACAATTAGGCACGTTTAATAGTATCCTCCCCATCGGAGTCACTGCTATTATTCGTGTGACCAAAGGATACCAACTATTAATTTTATTTGTCAAAAAGTTAGGTTGACAAGATAATAAAATTAATGGGTTAAAACCCTCCTTTTACAAATGTTGAATTTGTATACGTCCACACTATCGTGGCATACAAAATTCACGGTGTTTCAAGGTGTTGGTTAATTTAAAATAGTATTGTTTGAGGAATCAATATTATTCTAAATTTAGAGTTCTGACCAAAAGTTATTTGTGATTCTTAGGATGACTTTCAATCCACTGTCCATCATACTACAACAGAATAGACTTACTGGTCCTAACTACATAGATTGAAAAAGGAACCTGGACATTGTTCTTACTGCTGAAAGCTATAAGTTTTACTGACTGAGCCTTGTCCTGATGCACTCACTGGTGAATCTACCCAAGAGGAGATTGAATATTATAGGAAATGGGTAAAAGCAGATGAGATGGCGCAGTGTTACATTTTGGCTTCAATGTCAAATGTATTGCAACATCAGCATCAAGATTTACCAACAGCCTATGATATTATGAACAATCTCAAGGAACTCTTTGGTCATCAGGATCGGGCTTCTAGGCAAGAAGCCATGAGAAAGATAATGACAGCCACCATGCAAGAGGGTACTCCTGTGAGGAATCATATCCTAAAGATGATGGCTTATCTGAACGAAATACAGATCCTTGGAGGAGAAATTGATGGGGAAACCCAGATCGATATGATCCTCCAAACACTTCCTAGAAGTTTTGAGCAATTCCGCCTGAATTACAATATGAACAAAAGGGTATATTCATTGGCAGAACTACTGACAGAACTTCAGGCAGCAGAAGGTTTGTTTCGTCACAATTCTCATATTCACTATGCTGAAAATGGTTCTACTTCTAAACCGAAAAGAAAGAAGAAGAAGAAACAAGTTGGTTCAGCAAAGAAAGTGAATAAATCTCAGAGTACAGGATCTAAAGCTGGAATGAAGAAGCTAAAGGGCAAGTGCTTCATCTACAAGCAGTCAGGGCATTGGAAGGCGGACTGTCCTCGTAGGAATCAAAACAACAAAGGTATATCTCATGCTCTAGTTGTTGAAACATGTTTAGCGGTGTTATCTACCAGCACCTGGTGTGTAGATACGGGAGCCATTGATCATGTCTGCAATTCCTTGCAGGGGTTCCAGGAAACCCGACGACTATCTGAAGGAGAAATTACCGTTTACATGGGCAATGCTACTAAGGTGGCGGCTGTTACAGTGGGAGACGTCTACTTATCTTTTAATAGAAATAGAAATTTGGTTTTAAGAAATTGTCTTTATGTACCCAGTTTTAGAAAGAATTTAATTTCAGTTTCTAAACTGTTTTTGGATGGATATTCAGTTTCCTTTAGTAACGATGTAATTATTAAGAGAAATAAAGTGATTATCTGTTCTGGTGCATTAGTTGTCAATTTGTATACTTTAAATCCAATTTCTCCCACAAAGCAAAACATGGAAATTTATAACTCATCTTCTAACTCTAATAAGAGAAAAGAACCTTCGGAAATGAACCAAGCATATCTTTGGCATCTAAGGCTTGGTCATATTAACTTAAGTAGGATTCAGAGGCTTATGGCCGATGGACTTTTGGGTTCATTAGAATTGGAAAATTTTCCAACTTGTGAATCTTGCTTAGAAGGTAAAATGACCAAGAGGCCTTTTAAGGCCAAGGGGTATAGAGCCAAAGAAGTGTTAGAATTGGTTCATTCTGATTTGTGTGGTCCTATGTCTGTCCAGGCAAGAGGAGGTTTTGAATATTTTGTCTCTTTCATAGACGATTATTCAAGATATGGATACATTTACCTAATGCGCCGCAAGTCCGAGTGCTTTGATAAGTTCAAAGAATACAAGGCTGATGTGGAGAAACGACTAGGTAAAAGTATCAAGACACTACGGTCTGATCGTGGTGGCGAATACCTCTTAGGAGAGTTTAGGAATTACTTGTCAGAGGTCGGGATTCAATCCCAACTATCTGCACCTGGTACACCCCAATAGAATGGTGTGGCAGAACAAAGGAATAGGACTCTTATGGAGATGGTTAGATCGATGATGAGTTACTCAGAATTACCAAATTCGTTTTGGGGATACGCTCTGGAAACAGCAGTGTACATTCTGAACTTAGTACCTTCTAAATCAGTTTCTTCTACTCCCACAGAATTATGGAATGGGTGAAAGTCTAGTCTAAGACATATTCGGATTTGGGGTAGTCCAGCACATGTGCTGAAACCAGATGCTGATAAGTTAGAATCTCGTACAGAAGTTCGCGTGTTTGTAGGGTATCCCAAAGGAACGAAAGGTGGTTTATTTTATAGTCCTAAAGACCAGAAGGTCATTGTTAGCACCAATGCCCAGTTTTTAGAAGAAGACTATATAATGGATCACAAGCCCAGTAGCAAAGTTGTTTTAGAAGAACTTAGAGAGGATACGTCTACTTCAGTACCAACAGTAGTACCACAAGAGACTGCAACACGTGTCACACATGATACACAACCACAGACAGTGCCTCGTCGTAGTGGGAGGGTTGTAAGGCAGCCTGAAAGATTCATGTTTTTGGGAGAGTCTTCGGACTTGATCCCGGGTAAACATGAACCTGATCCCCGAACATATGACGAAGCACTCCAAGATATAGATGCAGCATCTTGGCAAAAGGCAATGAATTCTGAAATAGAGTCTATGTACTCTAATAAGGTCTGGGAGCTTGTAGAACCACCTGATGGTGTAAAAGCCGTTGGATGCAAGTGGATCTACAAAAGGAAAAGAGGGACAGACGGGAAGGTAGAAACCTTCAAAGCTAGGCTTGTTGCGAAAGGGTACACTCAGAAAGAGAGAATCGACTATGAGGAGACCTTTTCACTGGTAGCCATGCTTAAGTCTATCCGGATACTCTTATCCATTGCTTGTCATATGGATTATGAGATTTGGAAAATGGATGTCAAGACAGCTTTCCTTAATGGAAGTCTTGAAGAGAACATCCATATGAAGTAACCAGAAGGGTTTATTGAAAAAGGCAAAGAGCATCTAGTGTGCAAGCTCAATCGGTCCATTTATGGACTAAAGTAAGCTTCAAGGTCTTGGAACATCCGGTTTAATGAAGTAATCCAGTCATATGGATTTATTCAGTGTCCGAATGAGTCTTGTGTATACAAGAAGTGTAACAGAAACATGGTGGTATTTCTATACTATACTTAGATGATATTTTGTTAATTGGCAACAATGTCAAGGTATTATCGGACGTAAGGGTATGGTTGTCCAAACAATTTGATATGAAGGACTTAGGAGATTGCGCACACATTCTTGGGATCAAAGTTATAAGGGATCGCAAGAAAAGAATGTTGTGTCTGTCTCAAACTTCATATATAGATACAATTCTTGCTCGTTTTAGTATGCAGGATTCCAAGAAAGGTTTCTTACCTTTCAGGCATGGAGTAGCTCTATCTAAAGAGATGTCTCCGAAGACATCAAAGGAGATAGAGGACATGAAAACAGTTCCTTATGCTTCGGCTGTAGGAAGCCTAATGTATGCAATGCTATGTACGAGACCTGATATCTGTTTTGCCGTGGGCATGGTTAGCAGATATCAGAGTAACCCTGGACAAGGACATTGGACTGCGGTAAAGCATATATTAAAGTACCTGAGAAGGACTAGAGATTATATGCTAGTTTACCAAGCAGACGATTTGCTCCCTGTGGGTAACACGGATTCAGATTTCCAATCAGATAGGGACAACAGTAAGTCTACATCAGGCTATGTGTTTACTTTAGGAGGTGGAGTCATTGCATGGAGGAGTGTTAAGCAGAAATGCGTTTCGGACTCAACCATGGAAGCAGAGTATGTAGCAGCCTCTAAGGCGGCTAAAGAAGCAGTATGACTCAGGAACTTTCTGATGGACTTAGATGTGATTCCTGGTTTGCCCAAAATCATCACAATTTATTGTGATAATAGCGGTGCAGTTGCAAACTCGAAGGAACCACAAGCCCATAAAACAAGTAAACATATAGAGCGCAAGTACCACCTGATACGAGATATCGTGAAGCGAGGAGAAGTTGTCATCGCCAAGATTGCATCAACGGATAACCTGGCAGATCCTTTCACTAAGGCCCTTCCGGCGAAAGCTTTCGATCGGCATGTGGAGGGAATGAGAATCAGATGTATGGCAGAAGATATGTCAGCTTAGTCATTAGTATAAGTGGGAGATTGTTGGAATGTATACTGAAAGCCTAAGCTTTTGTAAACATTTATTTTGAATAAAGAATCACATTTGGTCAAATTGTCTACATTTAGTTGTAG
Source organism: Zingiber officinale (assembly GCF_018446385.1). NCBI lineage: Eukaryota > Viridiplantae > Streptophyta > Magnoliopsida > Zingiberales > Zingiberaceae > Zingiber > Zingiber officinale. Next base: position 69,725,798 of record NC_056000.1, read on the forward strand.
TTGTTCAATTAATTTATATTGTAGATAACATAGTATGTGGTGCCACATACAGAAGAGGATGTTATCAGTACATTATAAATTATAAACAGTAGCTCACGACTAAAATAGAAAGGAACAAACCATTGGAAGGTCGTAGTGTAATTAGGAATTAGTTTATCTTAACTATATAATTACACTAGTACACTTAGAGTGTATTGAGTAGGACCATTTGAGGTTGTTTCTTTTATACTGACTTTATAAAGGAATAAATACCTCAATTATTATGGAAGTGTGTGCTCTTAATCCTAATATAATAACAAGCACATATATTTGATATTTATTTCTTTAATTTATCAATGGGTGAGATTTAGTTCGATGAATCAATAAGCCTGATAAGTTGGGAAATGATATCACTTATAGTGTGTATTGTTGATTATAGAAGGAAATTGTGTCCTAGTAATCTATGTTGATAATGTCCCCAAGATGAGCTCATAAAGATTGTCATGTTAAACCCTGCAGGTGGACTTAGTCCAACATGACGATAAGGTTGAGTGGTACTATTCTTGGATTAAGATATTAATTAAATGAGTTGTCAGTAACTCACTTAATTAGTGGGCATTCGACATCTTAAACACAGGGAGACTAACACACTCATAATAAGAAGGAGCCCAAAAATGTAATTTGGGATTGGTGCGGTAGTTCAATAATAGTTCTCTAGTGGAATGAATTATTATTGATAAAATTAAGTTGTGTGTTCGGGGCGAACACGGGATGCTTAATTTTATCGGGAGACCAAAACCAATTCCTCCTCTCGGTCCCTATCGTAGCCTCTTATTTATAGAGTACTATACCCACCTTCATACCCATGAGAAGGGGGCCGGCCAAGCTAGCTTGTGGTTCAAGCTATGGCCGACCAAGCCTTGGTTCATGGGTGGCCGGCCCTAGCTTGAACCCAAGCTTAGGTGGTCGGCCCCCATTAAATTAAAAAGAATTTTAATTTTTAATTTTTATTATGTGGAAGATATAATTTATTAAAGAGAATTAAAATTAAAATATCTCTCTTAAAAAGGATCTACAAAAGATTAAAGAAAGAGATTAGATCTCTTTCCTTATTTGTAGATTGGAAAGATATTTTATTTTTTCTCTTTGAAAATTATTCACATGTTGAAAAATTAAAATTATAGAAATTTCTTTTATCAACCATGAAGGGATTTTAAAGGGAAATTTTATTTTTTTAAAATTTCCAAAGACAAATAAGGAAGTTTTAATTGTTGATTTAAAATTATCTTATTTGCTCTATATGAGGTGGCCGACCACATACAATTAATTAAGAAATTTTATTTAATTTTTCTTAATTAATTGTTGTCAAGGAAAGTTAAGGAAATTTTATTATAAATAAATTTCCTTATTTGCCAAAGCCAAGGAATATAAAAGAAGGGGTTGGGGTGCCTTCATGGGTTACAACTTCTATTATTCTCTCCCTCTTTTCCTTGGTGTTGTGGCCGGCCATCTTCTCTCCCTCTCTTCCTCTTTGTGGTGGCCGAAACTCTTCTTTGTTTGGAGCTCTTGTGGTGGCCGGATACTACTTGGAGAAGAAGAAGAAGAAGAAGGAGAGAAAGCTTGCATCCCTTGGAGCTTGGTTGATGTTTTTTCTTTATCCTTGGTGAAACTTTTGTTTTGACCGAACCTAGCTAGGAGGAGAAGAAGGTGCTTAGGTGGTTTCTCATCTTGGAAGATCGTTGCCCACACAACGTCCGAGGTTAGAAGAGGAATACGGTAGAAGATCAAGAGGTTTTTCTAAAAGGTATAACTAGTAATTTTTCCTTTCCGCATCATACTAGTTATTTTTGGAAATAATATCAAATACAAGAGGCTTACGATTCTAGTATTTCAAATTTATTTTCGATGTTGTGTTCTTTGTTATTTTTCTTTTCCTTGTGATTTGATTGTTCCTTTTGGTTAACCTAAAGTTATTTTAGGAAATTAAATATTAGCTTTCCTTAAAAGGTTTTGTCTAGTCGGTGGTGGTTACTCCCATATCCAAGAAGGTAATGTGCCTCGCCACGTCAGTACTGGGAACCAATTATGGAAATTAATATTTAATGGGATTAATAACTTAGGTGATTTGGATCGAACGTGTTAAGTTCTGCAGGAGATCTAAGTCTAAACCTAAAAGAACAAATAGATTAAGTTTTGGATCAAACGTGTTAAGTTCCGCAGGCGATCCAAAATTTAATTTAAAAGAACACATGGTAGCTAGGAAAAGGTTCAGACCTTTGTACAAAATTTTTGTACAGTGGAACCTCTAGGTTTTCCGAGTAGCAACCAACACAGTGGAACCATTAGGTTTTCCGAGTAGCAACCAACAGCTCTTACACCTCTATATTCTTCTCAAACTCCCTAACCGTTAGGTTGGGTTTTGGACGAGCTTGCTCGCACATATAGCTTATGCATATTCCACCCGGATTAAAATTCTCGCTCTAAAAAATTGAGTTGTTCGGGAGAAATATTATGTGGCCTGTTTCAATAATAATTTAGGGACTCGTGAGTGTGTTGACTTATATGGCGATATATAATCCAGGATAATTCTTCTATACAATCTTATTATTCGAGTCAGTCTGATTATTTTGCTCAGTGTAAATTCTCACTCAACTTTTCTATCAGTGCAATATAATTATTTATATATTGAACCTCTGGATTTCTGTATTATCAAATTTTTCTCGAAGGAAAATGCTCGTTTGGATTTCATATCATGAGGAAGGTATCAACAAATTACAAAAATGCAAAGACAGGTATGGTTTTGTAATGACCAACACAAGTTTAGCATTTAATTTCTATTTTCTTTAACAATTACAAGGCATAAAAATGATATTGCTATATATTCCTGCTCGATCAAACTTACTTAAAAGGTCCTTGGGAAGCTCTCTCACGAGTTGCTATCTGTCTATAGCTCCTATGGGGGGGTTCAATTGTGAGGTGGCCACCCTCACGTAATTGTTGAACCACCCCTTCAACTCCAAGAATGAGTGTCCTTGCTATTCGTGTTGGTTGCTACTCGGAAAACCTATAGGTTCCACTGTACAAAAATTTTGTACAAAGGTCTGAACCTTTTCCTAGCTACCATGTGTTCTTTTAAATTAAATTTTGGATCGCCTGCGGAACTTAACACGTTTGATCCAAAACTTAATCTATTTGTTCTTTTAGGTTTTGACTTGGATCTCCTGCGGAACTTAACACGTTCGACCCAAGTCTCCTTAAGTTATTAATTCCATTAAATATTAATTTCCATAAAAGGTTCCCAGTACTGACGTGGCGAGGCACATGGCCTTCTTGGATATGGGAGCAACCACCACCGACTAGACAAAACCTTTAATAGAAAGCTAATATTTAATTTCCTAAAATAACTTTAGGTTAACCAAAGAGAACAATCAAATCACAAGGAAAATAAAGAAACAAAAGAACACAACTTCGAAAAAACATATTCGAAATACTAGAACGTAAGCCTCTTGTATTTGGTATTATTTCCATAAATAACTAGCATGATGCGGAAATAGAAATTACTAGTTATACCTTGTAGAAAAAACCTCTTGATCTTCTACCGTATTCCTCTTCTAACCTCGGACGTTGTGTGGGCAACGATCTTCCAAGATGAGAAACCACCAACCACCTTCTTCTCCTCCAAGCAAGGTTCGGCCACAAAGGAAGAACTTTACCAACGAAGAAAATCAAAATACTAACCAAGCTCCAAGAGATGCTAACTTTCTCTCCTTCTTCTTCTTCTTCTTCTCCAAGTAGTATCCGGCCACCACAAGAACTCCAAGAAAGATGAAGTATTCGGCCACCACAAGAGGAAGAGAGGGAGAGGGTAATGGCCGGCCACAACACCAAGGAAAAAGGGAGAGAAAACAATAGAGGTTGTTTCTCATGAAGGCACCCCTACCCCTTCTTTTATATTCCTTGGCCTAGGCAAATTAGGAAATTTAATTACAATAAAACTTCCTTAATTTTTCTTGACATGAATTAATTGAGAAAAATAAAACAAAATTTCCCAATTAACTTGAGATGGCCGGCCACATCATTGGAAACAAAAGAGGACAAGTTTTAATCAACAATTAAAACTTCCTAATTTGTTTCCGGAAATTTTAAAAAATAAAATTTCTCTTTAAAATCTCTTCATGGTTAATAAAAGGAAATATCTATAATTTTAATTTTATTAACATGTGAATAATTTTAAAGAGAAAATAAAACATCTCTCCAATCTACAAATAAGGAAAGAGATCTAATCTCTTTCTTTAATCTTTTGTAAATTTTTACAAGAGAGATATTTTAATTTTAATTCTCTTTAAATTATATCTTTCACATAATAATAAAAATTAAAATTAAATTTCTTTTTATTTATTTTGGCCGGCCCTACTAGCTTGGGTTCAAGCTAGGGCCACCTAGGCCGGCCCTAGCTTGGTTCCCAAGCTAGCTTAGCCGGCCCCTTATTAGTGGGTATAGAAGGTGGGTATAGGTGGGTATAGAACTCTATAAATAAGAGGCTACGATAGGGACCGAGAGGAGGAATTGGTTTTGGTCTCCCGATAAAATTAAGCATCCCGTGTTCGCCCCGAACACACAACTTAATTTTATCAATGATAATTCATTCCACTAGAGAACTATCATTGAACTACCGCACCAATCCCAAATTACATTTTTGGGCTCCTTCTTATTATGAGTGTGTTAGTCTCCCTGTGTTTAAGATATCGAATGTCCACTAATTAAGTGAGTTACTGACAACTCATTTAATTAATATCTAAGTCCAAGAGTAGTACCACTCAACCTTATCGTCATGTTGGACTAAGTCCACCTGCAGGGTTTAACATGACAATCTTTATGAGCTCCTCTTGAGGACATTATCAACCTAGTATCTCTAGGACACAGTTTCCTTCTATAATCAACAACACCACTATAAGTGATACCATTTCCCAACTTATCGGGTTTATTGATTCATCGAACTAAATCTCACCCATTGATAAATTAAAGAAATAAATATCAAACATATGTGCTTGTTATTATATTAGGATTAAGAGCACACACTTCCATAATAACTGAGGTCTTTGTTCCTTTATAAAGTAAGTATAAAAGGAACGACCTCAAATGGTCCTACTCAATACACTCTGAGTGTACTAGTGTAATTATATAGTCAAGATAAACTAATACCTAATTACACTACGACCTTCTAATGGTTTGTTCCTTTCCATTCTGGTCGTGAGCTACTGTTTATAATTTATAAGGTACCGATAACATCATCTTCTGTATGTGACACCACATACTATGTTATCTACAATATAAATTAAATGAACAACTACAAACAAATGTAGATAATTAGACCAAATGTGATTCTTTATTCATAATGAATGTTTACAAAGCTTAGGCTTTCAGTATACACTCCAACAATCTCCCACTTATACTAATGACTAAGCTGCCATATCTTCTACCATACATCTGATTCCCATTCCCTCCACATGCCGATCGAAAGCTTTCGCCGGAAGGGCCTTAGTGAAAGGATCTGCCAGGTTATCCGCTGATGCAATCTTGGCGATGACAACTTCTCCTCGCTTCACGATATCTCGTATCAGGTGGTACTTGCGCTCTATATGTTTACTCGCCTTATGAGCTCGTGGTTCCTTCGAGTTTGCAACTGCACCGCTATTATCACAATAAATTGTGATGATCTTGGGCAAACCAGGAATCACATCTAAGTCCATTAGAAAGTTCCTGAGCCATACTGCTTCTTTAGCTGCCTCAGAGGCTGCTACATACTCAGCTTCCATGGTTGAGTCCGAAACGCATTTCTGCTTAACACTCCTCCATGAAATGGCTCCACCTCCTAAAGTAAACACATAGCCTGATGTAGACTTACTATTGTCCCTATCTGATTGAAAATCTGAATCCGTGTAACCCACAGGGAGCAAATCATCTGCTTGGTAAACTAGCATATAATCCCTAGTCCTTCTCAGGTACTTTAATATATGCTTTACCGCAGTCCAATGTCCTTGTCCAGGGTTACTCTGATATCTGCTGACCATGCCTACGGCAAAACAGATATCAGGTCTCGTACATAGCATTGCATACATTAGGCTTCCTACAGCCGAAGCGCTGCTTTCATGTCCTCTATCTCTTTTGATGTCTTTGGAGACATCTCTTTAGATAGAGCTACTCCATGTCTAAAAGGTAAGAAACCTTTCTTGGAGTCTTGCATGCTAAAACGAGCAAGGATTGTATCTATATATGAAGCTTGGGATAGACACAACATTCTTTTCTTGCGATCCCTTATAACTTTGATCCCAAGAATGTGTGCACATTCTCCTAAGTCCTTCATATCAAATTGTTTGGACAACCATACCCTTACGTCTGATAATACCTTGACATTGTTGCCAATTAACAAAATATCATCTACGTATAGTACAAGAAATACCACCACGTTTCTGTTACACTTCTTATATACACAAGACTCATCCGGACTTTGAATAATCCATATGACTGGATTACTTCATTAAACCGGATGTTCCAAGACCTTGAAGCTTGCTTCAGTCCATAAATGGACCGATTGAGCTTGCATACTAGATGCTCTTTGCCTTTTTCAATAAATCCTTCTGGTTGCTTCATATGGATGTTCTCTTCAAGACTTCCATTAAGGAAAGCTGTCTTGACATCCATTTGTCAAATCTCATAATCCATATAAGCAGCAATGGATAAGAGTATCCGGATAGACTTAAGCATGGCTACCGGTGAAAAGGTTTCCTCATAATCGATTCCCTCTTTCTGAGTGTACCCTTTCGCAACAAGCCTAGCTTTGAAGGTTTCTACCTTCCCATCCCTCTTTTCCTTTTGTAGATCCACTTGCATCCAACGGCTTTTACACCATCAGGTGGTTCTACAAGCTCCCAGACCTTATTAGAGTACATGGACTCTATTTCTGAATTCATTGCCTTTTGCCAAGATGCTGCATCTATATCTTGGAGTGCTTCGTCATATGACCGGGTTCATGTTTACCGGGATCAAGTCCAAGACTCTCCCAAAACATGAATCTTTCAGTCGCCTAACCCTCCCACTACGACGAGGCACTATCGTGGTTGTGTATCGTGTGTGACACGTGTTGCGGTCTCTTGTGGTACTTCATCTTGTCATGTTGGTGCTGAAGTAGACATGTCCTCTCTAAGTTCTTCTAAAACAACTTTACTCTGGGCTTGTGATCCATTATATAGTCTTCTTCTAAAAGCGGGCATTGGTGCTAACAATGACCTTCGGTCTTTAGGACTATAAAATAAACCACCTTCGTTCCTTTGGGATATCCTACAAACACACGAACTTATGTACGAGATTCTAACTTATCAAGATCTGGTTTCAGCACATACCCCAATCCGAATATGTCTTAGACTGGGTTTTCGCCCATTCCACAATTCTATGGGAGTAGAAGAAACTGATTTAGAATGTACTAAGTTCAGAACGTATACTGCTGTTTCCAGAGCATATCCCCAAAACGAATTTGGTAATTCTGAATAACTCATCATCGATCTAACCATTTCCATAAGAGTCCTATTCCTTCGTTCTACTACACCATTCTGTTGGGGTGTTCCAGGTGCAGACAATTGGGATTGAATCCCAGCCTCTGATAAGTAATTCCTAAACTCTCCTAAGAGGTATTCGCCACCACGATCAGATCGTAGTGTCTTGATACTTTTACCTAATCGTTTCTCCACATCAGCCTTGTATTCTTTGAACTTGTCAAAGCACTCGGACTTGCGGCGCATTAGGTAAATGTATCCATATCTTGAATAATCGTCTATGAAAGAGACAAAATATTCAAAACCTCCTCTTGCCTGGACAGACATAGGACCACACAAATCAGAGTGAACCAACTCTAACACTTCTTTGGCTCTATACCCCTTGGCCTTGAACGGCCTCTTGGTCATTTTACCTTCTAAGCAAGATTCACAAGTTGGAAAATTTTCCAACTCTAATGAACTCAAAGTCCATCGGCTATAAGCCTCTGAATCCTACTTAAATTAATATGACCAAGTCTTAGATGCCAAAGATATGCTTGGTTCATTTCCGAAGGTTCTTTTCTCTTATTAGAATTAGAAGATGAGTTATAAATTTCCATGTTTTGCTTTGTGGAAGAAATTGGATTTAAAATATACAAATTGCCAACTAATGCACCAGAACAGATAATCACTTTATTTCTTTTAATAACTACATCGTTACTGAAAGAAACTGAATATCCATCTATAAACAGTTTAGAAACTGAAATTAAATTCTTTCTAAAACTGGGTACATAAAGACAATTTCTTAAAACCAAATTCCTATTTCTACTAAAAGATAAGTAGACGTCTCCCACTGCAACTGCCACCTTAGTAGCATTGCCCATGTAGACGGTAATTTCTCCTTCAGATAGTCGTCGGGTTTCCTGGAACCCCTGCAAGGAATTGCAGACATGATCAGTGGCTCCCGTATCTACACACCAGGTGCTGGTAGATAACACCGCTAAACATGTTTCAACAACTAGAGTATGAGATATACCTTTGTTTTGGTTCCTACGAGGACAGTCCGCCTTCCAATGTCCTGCCTGCTTACAGATGAAGCACTTGCCCTTTGGCTTCTTCATTCCAGCTTTAAATCCCGTACTCTGAGATTTATTCACTTTCTTTGCTGAACCAGCTTGTTTCTTCTTCTTCTTTCCTTTCGGTTTAGAAGTAGAACCATTTTCAGCATAGTGAATTTGAGCATTGTGACGAAATAATCCTTCTGCTGCTTGAAGTTCTGTCAGTAGTTCCCCTCTTATTCATATTATAGTTCAGGCGAAACTGCTCAAAACTTCTAGGTAGCGTTTGGAGGATCATATCGATCTGGGTTTCCCCATCAATTTCTCCTCTAAGGATCTGTATCTCGTTCAGATAAGCCATCATCTTTAGGATATGATCGCTTACAGGAGTACCCTCTTGCATGGTGGTTGTCATTATCTTTCTCATAGCTTCTTGCCTAGAAGCCCTATCCTGATGACCAAAGAGTTCCTTGAGATTGTTCATAATATCATAGTCTGTTGGTAAATCTTGATGCTGATGTTGCAATACATTTGACATTGAAGCCAAAATGTAACACCGCGCCATCTCATCTGCTTTTACCCATTTCCTATGATATTCAATCTCCTCTTGGGTAGATTCACCAGTAGGTGCATCAGGGCACTGCTCAGTCAATTTTCAGCAGTAAGAACAATGTCCAGGTTTCTTTTCCAATCTATGTAGTTTGGTCCAGTAAGTCTATTCTGTTGAAGTATGATGGACAGTGGGTTGAAAGACATCCTAAGAATCACAAATAACTTTTGGTCAGAACTCTAAATTTAGAATAATATTGATTCCTCAAACAATACTATTTTAAATTAACCAACACCTCATAACACCGTGAATTTTGTATGCCACGTTAGTGTGGACGTATACAAATTCAACATTTGTAAAAGGAGGGTTTTAACCCATTAATTTTATTATCTTGTCAACCTAACTTTTTGACAAATAAAAATAATAGTTGGTATCATTTGGTCACACAAATAATAGCAGTGACTCCGTTGGGGAGGATACTATTAGATGTGTCTAAGTGTATACCATTACTTGACACTAAGTCCATTAATAAGATTATGCCCCTTCCGTTGGGGAAGATCACACGCTCTTAATTAACTTCCTATAGTCATCCAAAAATAGAAGTCTGTTATAGTGATTTGCAAACAAGCTCATCCGTTATGGAGGAAGGCACTCAGAGCCAACGCGCAAGCTTGTTTGCATCACTTACAAACCAGTAATGGAGACCATGGGATTTATTTAAAAATCCCTCTCCCACTTAGTTATTTATAAATGAGGAATTTTAACTATGCTAGCCTACTAAACTTGTAAACTAACATGCACACACAGTACAATATAAAAGCAATAAATAGAAAATTTAATTTTCAACTATTATGGCTTTTATCTCTAATTGTCCTCCGTGTGTTGTCATCCCAAGCTGCTGCCATATTTGGCCACTGCCACCGGGTCTAGCTGTCGCATCCATCTTGCTCCTAGTTCCGCTGCGCCTCTGGTCCTTAGAAGGTTCCACGCTTTGCAAGATTCGATCCGTGACATAAATAAATTTTACATTTTTGATCCTATATTCCATAAAAGGAATGTACATGTATCTAGATCAAAAATAAAATCCTAATAAAACTAAATACAGCTCCTGCTGTATTTTAATACAATCATGCACACACATATAAATTGCCCTTGACATGTCCAAGGGTCCAATCACACACATAATTAACTAAAAGCCATAATAGTTGGATCCTGCATCCACAAAGTTAGCACATCCTACTATTATCCTGCCTAAATTATGTATGACATGTGCATAATTAAACTAAATACCAAATACAGAGGCAAAACCCTAGCTCGATACCAATTGTTGGTTGCTACTCGGAAAACCTATAGGTTCCACTGCATAAAAATTTTGTACAAAGGTCGAACCTTTCCTAGCTACCATGTGTTCTTTTAAATTAAATTTTGGATCGCTCATGAACTTAACACGTTTGATCCAAAACTTAATCTATTTGTTCTTTTAGGTTTTGACTTGGATCTCTGCGGAACTTAACACGCTCGACCCAAGTCTCCTTAAGTTATTAATTCTATTAAATATTAATTTCCATAAAGGTTCCAAAGATCGACGTGGCGAGGCACATGGCCTTCTTGGATATGGGAGCAACCACCACCGACTAGACAAAACCTTTAATAGAAAGCTAATATTTAATTTCCTAAAATAACTTTAGGTTAACCAAAGAGAACAATCAAATCACAAGGAAAATAAAGAAACAAAAGAACACAACTTCGAAAAAACATATTCGAAATACTAGAACGTAAGCCTCTTGTATTTGGTATTATTTCCATAAATAACTAGCATGATGCGGAAATAGAAATTACTAGTTATACCTTGTAGAAAAAACCTCTTGATCTTCTACCGTATTCCTCTTCTAACATCGGACGTTGTGTGGGCAACGATCTTCCAAGATGAGAAACCACCAACCACCTTCTTCTCCTCCAAGCAAGGTTCGGCCACAAAGGAAGAACTTTACCAAAGAAGAAAATCAAAATACTAACCAAGCTCCAAGAGATGCTAACTTTCTCTCCTTCTTCTTCTTCTTCTCCAAGTAGTATCCGGCCACCACAAGAACTCCAAGAAAGATGAAGTATTCGGCCACCACAAGAGGAAGAGAGGGAGAGGGTAATGGCCGGCCACAACACCAAGGAGACAGGGAGAGAAAACGATAGAAGGCACCCTACCCCTTCTTTTATATTCCTTGGCCTAGGCAAATTAGGAAATTTAATTACAATAAAACTTCCTTAATTTTTCTTGACATGAATTAATTGAGAAAAATAAAACAAAATTTCCCAATTAAAGATGGATGGCCACATCATTGGAAACAAAGAGGACAAGTTTTAATCAACAATTAAAACTTCCTAATTTGTTTCCGAAATTTTAAAAATAAAATTTCTCTTTAAAATCTCTTCATGGTTAATAAAAGGAAATATCTATAATTTTAATTTTATTAACATGTGAATAATTTTAAAGAGAAAATAAAACATCTCTCAATCTACAAATAAGGAAAGAGATCTAATCTCTTTCTTTAATCTTTTGTAAATTTTTACAAGAGAGATATTTTAATTTTAATTCTCTTTAAATTATATCTTCCACATAATAATAAAAATTAAAATTAAATTTCTTTTTAATTTAATTTGGCTGGCCCTACTAGCTTGGGTTCAAGCTAGGGCCGGCCACCCAATTTTATACCTAGGCCGGCCCTAGCTTGTTCCCAAGCTAGCTTGGCCGGCCCCTATTGGGTGGGTATAGAAGGTGGGTATAGGTGGGTATAGAACTCTATAAATAAGAGGCTACGATAGGGACCGAGAGGAGGAATTGGTTTTGGTCTCCCGATAAAATTAAGCATCCCGTGTTCGCCCCGAACACACAACTTAATTTTATCAATGATAATTCATTCCACTAGAGAACTATCATTGAACTACCGCACCAATCCCAAATTACATTTTTGGGCTCCTTCTTATTATGAGTGTGTTAGTCTCCCTGTGTTTAAGATATCGAATGTCCACTAATTAAGTGAGTTACTGACAACTCATTTAATTAATATCTAAGTCCAAGAGTAGTACCACTCAACCTTATCGTCATGTCGGACTAAGTCCACCTGCAGGGTTTAACATGACAATCTTTATGAGCTCCTCTTGAGGACATTATCAACCTAGTATCTCTAGGACACAGTTTCCTTCTATAATCAACAACACACACTATAAGTGATACCATTTCCCAACTTATCGGGTTTATTGATTCATCGAACTAAATCTCACCCATTGATAAATTAAAGAAATAAATATCAAACATATGTGCTTGTTATTATATTAGGATTAAGAGCACACACTTCCATAATAACTGAGGTCTTTGTTCCTTTATAAAGTCAGTATAAAAGGAACGACCTCAAATGGTCCTACTCAATACACTCTGAGTGTACTAGTGTAATTATATAGTCAAGATAAACTAATACCTAATTACACTACGACCTTCTAATGGTTTGTTCCTTTCCATTCTGGTCGTGAGCTACTGTTTATAATTTATAAGGTACTGATAACATCATCTTCTGTATGTGACACCACATACTATGTTATCTACAATATAAATTAAATGAACAACTACAAACAAATGTAGATAATTAGACCAAATGTGATTCTTTATTCATAATGAATGTTTACAAAGCTTAGGCTTTCAGTATACACTCCAACAATTCGATCGTCAAACACTATATCAAATTCTCAAGATTCGAGATAGGCTTTTCGCCTCACCTCGAAACACTCGTCCTCTTCAGCCTATTAAAATGATAGCTCAGATTTAGCAGAATCTAGCTTAGTTTGCATTGATTCCAATCGGGCTTCTTGGGTATCCAGATTGCGTTGTTATTCCAGGATCAACATGTCTTTGAAAGATAATTCCTTGGCTTGCTCGGTTGACCCGAAGGCATGAGAAGTTTTTAGTTCCTCTAGCACAACAGTCTTTTTAGCCAGGTCGGATAAGACTTTGTCTTTTATAACAACTTTTGCTCAGAGTCTGGGCTTGCTGGTATTCAACAAGAATTCTAATTTCTTTTTATCTACCTAATGAGAATCCACCAGTTATTGAGATTCCTTCAAGGTATTCCCCAAGGTGGATATCAACTAGGCCTAATCATCTACTTCTTTATGCAACTGGACTATCACCTCACTTGGATTGGATGAAGAGAGCTCTAATTCTTGGATACATTCTTTCAGGATCTTATTATCGCTCTCTAGGTCCACTACTAGGTGGCTTAGGTCTAATCCTGTGGCATAAAACTGAACAAGAGTAGCATCAAGAAAGGTTAGGAGAGAAAGTCCACTTGTCAAAAAAATATCACAAACTTACCATCATAGCAGTCCGAGCATACTCATCGGCGGACTTGGAGTTCAAAAGATCCCTCGGGCATCTCCTTCCACTGACCCAGGTCTCAACCAGCAAGCCTTGTAGTTTCACCACCCCCATAGGGGGAGGGGGAGCAAAAAATGTTCCCAGTTGAGATGTTAGGCCAAAAGTAGATTGAAATTGGTATTCTGGATCAGTAGAAGAATCCAACCTGGGGGAGGCATATCGAGTGGGGCTCGCTGATAGGGTCGGATGGATGAAAGATGCAGGATGGAGAATTGGTACGCCCGATCATGGTTGATGTGTGGATAAAGTTGTAGAAAACAAAGCGGCCGACCTCACAAGGAGGGGCCCTATGGGAGGATGGGCTATGATTATCAGTTCCTTTCCCCAAGTGGAAGAAGCTGGGGCCCAATCAATGGCCCACTCAAATGTTGGTCGCTCATACAAAACTAAAGCACTTGAATGGTGCCTTTTCATGAGCGGGGTGTCTGAGTTACTAGATTCTGAGGAGCTCGCAGGGGGTAGACTGAGACCGGCAGAAGAAGATGCTAGCCTGGTCTCGCATTTTTTTCCAGATGGCCTCATCCAATTGGTTTAAGATGTCTGTGTTTAACCAATTTTTGTTGAAGAGAAAGGCATGGGAGATAGTTTTCACTACACACGCAAGGTATTTAGTAAACATAACAGAAGTAGGAGAGGAAGTATCATTCAAAATCAATAAGAGGAAAAACATGTTTCTTACCAAATGAGGAGGTCTATTCGAATTTAGCTGGACTTAACCTAAGCATATAGAGTAACTCTTCCTAATGCAGCACGAAAATATCAAACTTTAGCCCCATTAATTTCAATATAGCCCTGCGAAGATAGAGCTCCTTGCTAAGGTCGCCCAAGGTAGGTGCAAGTGGAAGTTGTCATTGCCAAACATATGGCTAGGACATGAGGACATGGAAACAAATAAAAAAGTATTTATTCTTCCAATTAATACCCTGAGCGGGTATCTTTTTAAAAAGCTCAAGTTTCGATCTGACAATGAAGTGAAAAATACTCTCGATCACCTATTAGGAGGTAAAAGAAGTGATGAAACAAGCGGGGGAAGTGAGGAGCCTCGAATAGGCGAAATACAATAGCTACCCCACATATTAAATGAATCGAAAAAGTAAATCTGACAGCACTTGCTTCTTAAAAAAGGTTATGTATTTTTTTTTGGAGGGGGGGATGAGGATGTGCCTGCGCGGTTGGCACCATTAATGCATAGAAGAGGGGATATCATAATTATAACGTATGCCATCATGGTCTATGCCAAGAAATTGAGAAACAAGGAGGGTGTAGGCTGGATTAGAGAGGTCTATAGTAAAGATTGGGGAAAGGAATCGTGGAGTGAGATCAAAAGGGGAGTAATGAAGCAAAGATGGGTTCACTGGAATTTGTAAAAATAGAAAGTTCGCTAAAAAGGGGGTCAGGAAGATGAACGTGTTAGGGTTTAAAAAAAATAAGATTTTGAAGGAAACCCTTAAAATGCCTTTTTTAACATGGTCTGTTAGATCGCGAAGACAATAAGACAAGTTAATAATCATGGGCGTTAGATCAAAAGTCAAAGTGATGCACACCTAGAAATTTATGCGCCGATTGTCGTGTTAGAGGAATGCAAGTATGTAAAACATGTGTCAAGCATCGAAAATGCACATTTATAATGGATGTGATGGCGAATCATCACTTGGAATCACCTGCGCACACCTTGAGTTAAACTTTCCTTTATTTTTCAAGGCAAGTTAAAACTCGGTCGTCCCTAAAGCCTGGTTAGATGTGCAAAGCTTTACCATTGTAACTTTTGTGTGGCCTTTACCAAGTAATTGGGCAACATAAGCATCGGTCAAACTTTATAGTGTGGGCGGTTTTAATGACGAATGATGGTTAATCTTGGCAATCTAGGAAGGATCCGCCCTCACGTAATCTGCACTATGCATCGGCTTGAGATCTGGTCGAGCGGTGGCAATATTAGCACTTAAGATTGAAAAAAGGGAATTCCAAGTTATTTGGTACATGAAGTTGGACTAAGATAGTACGTATAAGTATGCAAGGGAGTCCCGAACATAGGGGAGGATAGCACATAAAACAGATAAGTATAGCTCCGAAGTACATTACAAAGAGACCTAGTTATATAAAGAAGCTTAATTACTTTCAAATAGGGAAGAAGTTGGGCGAACACTCCTTGATGAGCCTGTGACGATTGAGGAAATGTGCAGGGGGATCAGAAGTCAGGTAGCCTCCCTCTTTCAGTTGTCGAACTGTGCCATCAACTCCATGAAGAAGAGCTGTAATCATGGAATCGATGATCGGCACGTTAAAGTCCTTCGATTATAGGAGGGTTGTCTTCCTTGCCTCCAATCGCTCATCTTCCCTTGCTTAGTACGCCACTAGCTCCGCCTGAGTAACTATTAGTTCAGTAGAAAAACCTGCTGCTTCAGACTTAGCGACGACCATAGCATCCCTATCAATCTCTAAATCCGCCTGAAGTGATTTATCTCAATTTTTTGGGCGTTCAACTTTTGTTGCCAGTTGGCTGCCAATTGAATCTGGATTGCTAACTCCGCCACGTGTGTAGCTTTTACTTCTTATAGTTGGACGGAGAGATGCTGAACCTCGGCTATCTTTTTGTCAAGCTCGGCTACTATGTTCGCTCAGCGATCTGTTTCCGAGCGAAGCCTTTCTTCAGTGGTCTTCAGAGCGACTTCTAATTTTTGTGTCCACCCTAACTCAACTTTACTCGCTGCTCGAGCCTCTTGGAGCTCCCTTTCTAATTAGTTCTCGTGGGAGGAGTGAGCGGGAGTATAGAGGGAGCCCCCCTCTGATAGGTGCTTTCTCAAAACTTCATTTTCTCTAGCTAAGTAAGCTAATTTGTGTGTCATGCCTATCTCCATCGCCCAGTGCTACAAAATCAATGACATTAGAGGTGATTAGGGTGAGGAGTAATATGAAAATCAAGGCATACCATGGTAAGATTGTAATCATATTCATTCGTTGTCTTTGCAATGCTGTTCTCATCCAATCTGCTTGCGGCCTACTGCCATGCCTCCATTAATCGACCCCTCAATAGTACTCAACCACTAGTCGGGGGAGAAATTGAAGGGGAAGCAATTATGTGGGCAGAAGGTACTTCATAGTACGCAGAGAATTGATAAAGCCATTTTATCTCAAGGATAGGGGCAGCAGTGGGTGGAGCTATAGCCAAAGGAGCGATCGGGAGAGCCGAAGGTTGTGAATCCAACCGGTTGGGAGAGATGGTCGGCTATGAGGTAGTCTCTTGAATTGGATCGCTTGAAAGGGGAGCTGACACCGAAGGATGAGCGGACAAAGTCTGTTTGGAAGAATACGCTAGGGTTCCTCTCGGATGGGCGTGAGGTGAGGCGAAGGCAGATTGGTTGGGGATGCTCGTCCCTCAAGGTGGTAAAAGGCGAATACGCTCGCTCCCAGCGCCCCCCGTCAATCTATCTCAGGGCCAACACGGAGGAGGTAAATCACGAGTAGTTACTAGCATTTGAAATAGTGACTAACACATAAGGGAAGCATTTACCTCAGCTTTGCCGAGATTTGAACCCTAGATCTCATGGTGGCAACACCTCATGCGCTAGCCACTCGTCCCGCAAGAACTTTGGAAGGGAGGACTAACTTGCACCTTCGCTTCATTGGGGCTTCTACCTCAGAGGAAGAATCTTCATAAACTAGAAGAGGGTCGGGTGTCACCCCTTCCCACACAACCTCCTCGTTGGAGGCAACTACTTGGTCGCTAGTGTTAGAGTGTATACTGAAAGCCTAAGTTTTTGTAAATATTTATTTTGAATAAAGAATCACATTTGGTCAAATTATCTACATTTATTTGTAGTTGTTCAATTAATTTATATTGTAGATAACATAGTATGTGGTGTCACATACAGAAGATAATATTATCAGTACCTTATAAATTATAAATAGTAGCTCACGACCAAGATGGAAAGGAACAAACCATCGGAAGGTCATAGTGTAATTAGGTATTAGTTTATCTTAGCTATATAATTACACTAGTACACTTAGAGTGTATTGAGTAGGACCATTAGAGGTCGTTTCTTTTTATACTGACTTTATAAAGAAACAAAGACCTCAGTTATTATGGAAGTATGTGCTCTTAATCCTAATATAATAACAAGCACATATATTTGATATTTATTTCTTTAATTTATCAATGGGTGAGATTTAGTTCGATAAATCAATAAGCCCAATAAGTTGGGAAATGATATCACTTATAGTGTGTGTTGTTGATTATAAAAGGAAACTGTGTCCTAGAAATCTAGGTTGAGAATGTCCCCAAGAGGAGCTCATAAGGATTGTCATGTTAAACCCTGCAGGTGGACTTAGTTCGACATGATGATAAGGTTGAGTGGTACTACTCTTGGACCAAGATATTAATTAAGTGAGTTGTCAATAACTCATTTAATTAGTGGACATTCATTATCTTAAACACAGGGAGACTGACATACTCATAATAAGAAGGAGCCCAAAAATGTAAGTTAGGATTGGTGTGGTAGTTTAATAATAGTTCTCTAGTGGAATGAATTATTATTGATAAAATTAAGTTGTGTGTTCGGGGCGAACACGGTATGCTTAATTTTATCGGGAGACCAAAACCAATTCCTCCTCTCGATCCCTATCGTAGCCTATTAATTATAGAGTACTATACCCACCTATACCCACCTTCGCACCCATCTAAAAGGGGTCGGCCAAGCCTTGCTTGGAGCCCAAGCAAGGGGCCGACCAAACCATGTTTAGATGGGAATGATTGTGGCCGGCCCAAGCATGGGTTCAATCTATGTGTGGTCGGCAATTAAAAATAGAAAAGGAATTTTAATTTTAAATTTTTTCTTATATGGAATACATGATTTAAAAGAGAGTTTAAAAATTAAAATATTTCCTTTTATAAGATTCTACAAAAGATTAAGAGAAGAGTTAAATCTCTTTCCTTATTTGTAGATTAAAAGGTTGATTTTAATTTTGGCAAAAACTTTCCTTATTTATAAATCATCCACATGTTGAAAAGATAAATTTTAAAATTATAAAAAATTCCTTTTATAATATCAACCATGAAGGGATTATTAAAGAGAAATTTTATTTTAAAATTTTTCCGGAAGCAAATTAGGAAGCTTTAATTTTTCTAGCGAAAAATTTCCTTATTTGCTTGTTTTGATGTGGCCGGCCATATGCATTAAGAAAAGGATTTTAATTTTAATTAATTAAAATTTTCCTTTTCAATGGCAAAAGAATTAAGGAAGGTTTTATTAAATTTTCCTTATTTTCCAAAGCTAAGGATTATAAAAGAGGGGGTTTGGGTGCCTTCATTAGGGACAACCTCTATTCTATTTCTCCCTCTTTTCTTCCTTGGTGTGGCTGACCTCTTCCTTTTCTCTTCTCTCCATCTTTGTGGCCGAACCTCCTCTTCTTCTTGGAGATCAAGTGGTGGCCGGATCCTAGCTTGGAGAAGAAGAAGAGGAAGCTTGCATCCCTTGGAGCTTGGTTGGTGGAAAAGGTTCTTCCTCCTTAGGAGGTTTTGTGCTTGGCCGAAACTTGAAGGAAGAAGAAGAAGGTGCTAGGTGGTTCTCGTCTCGAAAGATCGTTGCCCACACAACGTCCGAGATTAGAAGAGGAATACGGTAGAAGATCAAGAGGTCATTATCCACAAAGAAAGGTATAACTAATAATTATTTTCCGCATCATGTTAGTTTTGTTTCTTTGTAAAAATACCAAATACAAGAGGCATGCGATTCTAGTTTTTCGAATTAGTTTTCGAAGTTGTGTTCTTTTATTTTTTTCTTTTCCTTGTGATTCGATTGTTCTTAGTGGTTAACCTAGGGTTACTATGGGAAGGTTAAATATTTAATTTCCTTAAAAGGCTTTGTCTAGTCAGTGGTGGTTGCTCCCATATCCAAGAAGGCCAAGTGCCTCACCATGCAGTACTGGAAGCCGATTTTAGAAATAGATATTTAATTGTCTTCGTGACCTAGGTGATTTGGATCGAACGTGTTAAGTTCTGCAAGAGATCCAAGTCTAAACCTAAAAGAACAAATAAGTTAAACTTAGGATCAAACGTGTTAAGTTCCGCAGGCGATCCAAGTTTAATTTAAAAGAACACATGGTAGCTAGGAAAAGGTTCAGATCTTTGTACAAAATTTTTGTACAGTGGAATCGTTAGGTTTTCCGAGTAGCAACCAACAGCTAGATGCTTCACTGGAGGGACCGATTGGCTATTGAGCTCGCTCGCCTAATAGCCTCCTATAAGTGAAGATGCTCGGAAGCTATATATTCGAAGAAGGCGTCCACTACAATAAACAAGCAAGATTTTAGTTAGTGCCAATATAAGGGACAGGTTGATAAGATTTACCAAAAGAACAAGGAAGCTTCACTTGAACAGGACTTAGTCCGAACAGGTACTTCGAAGCCTTGAACTGAATGTCACTCAGTTTCTTTGAATAAGAAATGAAGGTTGGGTCAACCTTGAAATTCCTAAGGTCTAGAAGTGGAGGAAGATCGGACCACCACTCGGATGGCTAAGAAATCAGCTCGGGCAGTTCAACAAAGAAGAAATAATCTTTCCATCTCTTATTGGAAGAGGGCAGGTCCTTAAAGAACACTGTCTTAGGGCGAGATTGAAATAAAAAAAAAACCTCGGTTCCGATCTTTTAGGGTAAAAAATAAATGAAATTTACGAGGAGTAGGGGGAATATCATACAAGCAAAATAATATAAACATCCCGCACATACTACGGAATGCATTCAGAGTAAATTGGGATAAAGGAATATTGAAATAATGACTTATTTCAGAAAAGAAGATAGGGATTGAAAAATGTAAACTAGCTTTCAATTGATCTTTAAAGAAGGTGACGCAACCTGAAGGAGGGCGATAGGGGTGAGCTTGGGAGTTTGGAAGGCATATACGGTGGTTCAGGGGATTTCACATTGCAAACAGAGTGTTTGTCGGGCAGTGTTATCAAAATCAGAACGGGTGAAAGCATGCCAAGAGGCAACAGACTCTTGGGCCATGAGAAAAAGTAAGAAAATTAACAGAGAGTTCTGAGGAAGGACTTCTGGGTAAGATAGAAAGAAGGACAGGTTGCTCAATATGGATCGTCGAAGATAAGAGCGAAGGAGACAAGAGCGAAGGAGACAAAGCTCAAGGTGATATGTTTCTACACCACTTAGGGTTTTTTAAACGAGCTCCACGAGATAAAACCATACTACCACCATCCGATTAAAATAGTAGGTTCATGGATATCCGTCAGTTGGCTAAGGAAGAAGTGTCGTTGGATCGTATAAAAAGACATGCATCAGCTGCGCTTTAAAGAATGTGTTAGCGGGGCACGTGACACTTACTTATAAATGAGCATTTATAATGGACAAGATAGCTGAATCATTACGGGAGGAAGGTGAGGACGATCATTCGAGGAAGGAAGATGATACGATAACTACGAGGGATTTCATATCTGGAATAGAGGTAAGCTCGATCTAAAGCATCAACAGTTGAAGAAATAGAAGTATACCAAGAGACGAAAGACTCCTGGGCCATGACAGAACAAAACTTAAATAAAGAACGAGTAACTTACTGGGTTATCTGGGACTCGAGAAAGAAGGAATGTGGAGGAAGGAAGGTCACTAGAGAAAATAGATGGAAGAAGGAAGGTCGCCGGAGAAAATGAAAGATGAAGTGTAAAGAACCCACCGCATTTAGGGTTTTATGAAAAGGAATTTAATTGCCACCGTTGGATTGAAACGGTGTGATTAAGGTAGATCTTTGATTTGCAAAGTGGGGTATTCCATTGCCTTATATGAAGTGGGGAATGTCAGAAGACATTGCAGAAAATGAATAGTGATGTCATGTGACACTCACCCATAAACAAACATTTATGGGGGAAATGACAATTGACACATTTTGTAGCCAAAATACTTTGTCGCATGTCCTCGGTATTCCTTTTTTTCTAAGTAGTTAGTTATCGAGGAACAATTTTTTTTTTTGAAAAAATTACTAAGTGTCCAAGGCATGAGTAAGAGCATGAATTGCCGAATGACCCTAATGAGAAGGTAAATGGACAAAAATAGGACTTGAGTCCAGTCAGTCGCATACATCTCCTTCAACTAGATTTAAAGGGAAGGCTAGTGATATGAGTTATAACGAGCGAACCTAGAAGATAACGTGACGGTCAAAGTCAAGGTGATGTAATAGTCAAAGTTAGAATAAGAAGCATTCCTCATTTGATTCTGTTGACCACCCAACGTCAAAGTTCTCAGGTCTTGTCCGAGTGGCTCCAAAGCAGGACGCTCGGATAGGGGCAATCGACTATGAAGCCGGCCGGACAAAAGGATTCTAGTATTTTGCACTGGAATTCAAGAAGTACTGTACTTGGTTAGTCAAATAACCAGCCGAGTTCAGGGCAGCCTGGGCGGATAAAAGTATGATCAGTCTCTAAACACCCAAGCTTTCTAAAACCTCTTTGTACTTGATCGACTAGGTAAAGACCAGTCAAATATAAGACTCTCTGTGTACACCCAGCTAGACAAAGACCGGGCGAGCTTAAAGACACCTAACCTCACAAAGTTGATAATATATGATCGGTCAAATAAAGACCGATCAAACATAAGACTCTCTGTGTACGCCCAGTCGGGTAAAGACCGACTGAACTTAAAGACACTTATCCTCACAAAGCTATTAATATATGATCAGTCAAATAAAGACCGATCAAACATAAGACTTTCTATGTACGCCCGACCGGCCAAAGACCGGATGGACTTAAAGACACTTAGCCTCACAGAACTGTTAATATATGATCGGTTAGATAACAGCTGGTCAAACATAAGACTCTCTATGTACGTCGAGTCGGGCAAAGATTAGGCGAGCTTAAAGACACTTAGTCTCACAAAGCTATTAATATATGATTGGTCAAACATAAGAATCTCTGTGTATGCCCGGCTGGGCAATGATCGGACATGCTTAAAGACACTTAGCCTCACAAAGCTTTTTATATATGATCGGTCAGATAAAGGACGGTCAAACATAAGGCTCTTTGTGTACGTCTGGTCGGGCAAAGATCGAGCGAGTTTAAAGAGACTTATCCTTACAAAGCTGTTAATATATGATCGGTCAGATAAAGGTCGGTCAAACATAAGCCTTTTTGTGTATGCCCAGTCGGGCAAAGGCTGGTCAGGCTTAGCGTCCTTAGCCTCGTAAAGTTCGCAATATACTCTCAGGTGGGGAAAGGCCAGTCGGGTTTAAAGGCACCTATCCTTTAGAGGCTTGATATGAATGGTCGGGCAGGTAAAGGTTGGCCGGATTTAAGATTACTCGATATCATATCATCTCTTAAATGTTGCTTTAATATTCAATTGAGCATATGACTCCTTAAATGGATTTTTAGCATATTGTGGGCACCATATCAGTCTTTGAATAGATTTTTACAGTATTTGATGCACGATGGAGCAGATTAATACAAAGCTAGATATAAATATGGTCGGCCTTATGGATCGACCGAGATATACTTAGTAGACAACTTTTGACAATATTATAACAACTTATCAGAACTTGTTGGAGATATTCCTTTAAAGTTTTCTTCGAAGGTTATTATGTCTCTCATAAGCCAGCTAATCACAACAACATATTCCTTTAACCACCTCAATTATGGCGTGAAGCATAAACGACAAAAGAGATATACCTGTGGGTAGAAAAAAGATTCCTTGAACTATCATTGTGGAGCACCCAGACTGCACTTTTTCCATCACCTAACAATCTCCAGTGCAAGGGACCACTTCACGATCATGGAGTTTGTGAGAGGTGATATATAAAGTGGATCCTCTCCATTGGTAAGATACGCAATTGACATCATTTAAACCTTACACTCGCGCGTATCTTCTACTATTTTTTTTCATCCACTTGCTGAAAAACATATTGACTTGAGCATCGGAGGGCTTTGCCAGGATCCCCTCCTTGATTTTTTGTCACTAACACTTTGTTGGATTGTCAGATTGTGTGTATGATCGTTGAGGAGCTTCATTGTCGATTAAAAAAGTCTTCCATCGGTCAACAAACCATTCACTTGAGCTAGCGCACCATCTTCCTAGCCTTAAAATAGGATTAGTCACCATTCACCAGCGACTCAACCATGGATGATGACTTCGACATGCATATGCCCTCCGGTGAGGATTCGGTGGACGAAGGCATGATGGATCTACTCGATGCAGTCCCCACCATTAAGGTCGGGGAGGAGAAGTAGATCGCAAAAAGAGGCTTAAGAAGAAGCTTGTCAAGGAGGGGTAGGGTGGAACATGCCCGAGGTTGGAGATAAGGTCGAAGGCATGCGGTTATGAAGATTCCCTATTTGTTTTGCTGCATTGCAATCTCAATATTTGAATTTTGATCTTTCTAAAAGTTTGTCTTTTTGTGAGTTTGGTGTCAATTTTGGCGGAGGAGATTGTTAGGATCTACATAAATATTTTTATAATGATATGATATTATTCACTTTGAATCTCTTAATTCGGATATAGAAACTCTTATTTTTTTTAAATTTAAGGTCAATATTCTAGTCAGACTCTAATACCAAGGATCGAAAAGAATTTAAATATCTCAACAATGATATGATATTATTCACTTTATGAC
The DNA here is from genome assembly GCF_018446385.1 of Zingiber officinale. NCBI lineage: Eukaryota > Viridiplantae > Streptophyta > Magnoliopsida > Zingiberales > Zingiberaceae > Zingiber > Zingiber officinale. The sequence goes on from NC_056000.1 coordinate 69,749,939, forward strand.
TAAGTTTTCATGATTTTATTTTTAAACTCTATCCAAAAAATCTCATATTACTATAGATATATATATATTTTTTATAAATCTATGATACTTTTATATATTTTTAATAGAAAACTTTATTTACCACTTACAACCCAATAAAAATTAGATCTGATCTTTGACGTTGCTTACATAAGCATTATACTGGGACGCTGCTTGATGATACCAAGTTTGATTACAGCCGCGATCGGGGCTCGGCCAAGGTATGAGATTTTTGTACCTAGCTAGCGCTGCATATCTTCTTCACTGTGTATCAAAATTGCCTCGTTGTTCAGTTTTGACTACTATTTACTTTGCCTGCGATCTGTTGGAGATTGAGAGCAGGAACGTAAAGGCTCTCTACAGGAGAACTTAGGTAAGTGTGTTAATTTGGGTGGATTAGAGCGGATTAGGTCGGATTGAAATTTTTTTTATCCAAGTCAAATTTAATATGGACCCGAATTCAATTCAAAATTTCTAAATTTGAACATCAACCCGATGAATCCGAACTCGACTCAGATAATTTAAAAATCCGATTTAACTATTTTTTGAGACGGGATCCTCTGATCTCCTTATCCTAATCCTTTCCTGGATCAGGACAAAGGGATTGATGGGAGGTCATGACCCTCACCTATTCATTATCTCCCATCATGAATTGGTCCAGTCTTTGCGGACCAGAGGATCTGTCCCCGGAGAAGGACAGGATCCTCTGGTCCCCTTATCCTGATCCTCTCCTGGATCGGAACAAGGGGATTGGTGGGAGCTCCACCAATAAAAAGGCTGGATCAATTCATGTTCTATCTTTTGCGGACCAGAGGATCTATCCCCGGAGACGGAGCCAGCATTGACAGTGCAACCGAGGAGTTTTTTTTTTAAAAAAAATATATAATAATAATAATATATTATTATTATGGACTATTTTTAATATAATTAAAATTGAGATAGTTTCGTAAAAATAATTTAAAAATTGAAATTGAAATTCTCTTGACCAATTGCCTTAATCGCCCTCGTCAATCCCTAGCGAACAGAAGCCGCCTCCATTCCGCTGTCCAGATCCTCGCCGGCCGAGCGCAGCATTTCCTCCTCCACGGCGCGCACCGCCTCCGTTGGGCTGGGATTTCTGGCGGCTGAAACAAAGCCCTGTCGATGGACGCCATCCAGGGGCGGGTGGTCCGTGTACGAGGACTTGGCGCTTGTCCCCCGGCGTGGCGTGTGCAGCGGGAGGAATTCGAGGCTCTTCTGCTTTGAGGAGGAGGGCGGGGCGAGGTGTTCATGGACAAGGTGTCCCTTCTTGCGCTTAATAAGGTGAGAGACTCTTCCTATTCGGCTTTTGGATTTTTCATTGTTTCATTTCTTGTTTAGTAGATCCTTTGAACGATGTAGAATCCTACATCTGGAGTTGGTGCCTGTTAGTGTCTATTTCATTTCTAGGTGAGTAGATCATGCATCTGTTCGTGTTGTTAGAATCAGGGAGGGGGATTGAGTAGAGCTGTAGACCTGAAAATGTAGATTTGATTGTGCTTACAAATCCAAGATTAACATAAACATTGCACTTAATACTCTTTTGTGTAAGTAGTGGAAACAAGAGATACAAATACAAATATAATGAGTAATGCTCATACTGATTCTACAATGCAGCCTAAGTCTATTGACTTGTTAGATGAGTTGTTCCTCGAAATTCACCGTTAATCTTGTCCAGAGAGCGAACTACAATATTCTATCAGGCTGAGCTTATAGAATATGAGCCTTTGCTTGATCTAAATCCTTTGGAAATCATTTTGCACTTTGTCACTCTTGAATTTGTGCATGGTTATTGAGCAAAAGAGCGCCAAGGCTTATATAAATAAGTCTCCTAACAACTAGTTTTCAAACATCTAGAATTCAAAATCCAGCTTTTCCATGACCAAAGGTCAATTGGCCAATGGCCTTAACAAGTTTCAAGTCAATTGTCCTTGTGTTCAATTGATTGAATCCCAATTCAGTTTATTGGAGTCCGAATGGAAATATTCTCTTCTCCAACCATTGTGCTTTCAGTCAAAACCTAAGTCAGCCTAGCACTCCAGTCGACTGCAGTCATTTCCACTACATAAACTTGTGTGCATTTCTTAGCCACCAATCGAGTCTTGAACCTATTCATATTCTTAGCTAAACTTAAAGGATTTGAAGAGCTGGTAGAATTGGTTTTGTTTCTTAGCACAAAAGGAAGTGGAAAAAAGTTACAACTTCAAAATAATCTCTCATCAAGAGACAAGTCATTCTTGAATAATTGTTAGAAGTAAATAACAAAAGTATTAGATAACAAGCTTGAATCAAGCTTAACTTTGACCTCAAACATTTGAATGAATATAAGAGAACTGCACAGAAACAATTGTTAGGAACAGTAGATTAACCATTGATAATACTTAACACTCTGAAGATTCCTAAGATGAGATAAAGTGATCACATCTTTTAAAGATTAGGAAGACTCAAATGATTAATAGATGAAGCTTTAGAGGGTTTAACTACTAGGGAAATATAGAAGTTGGTACAAATAAATGATGCAAACCCCGAGACTTATGCCTAGTACCAATCACCTTCTCATTGTAAATTCTAAGTAAAGCAAGTGTTTAGTAGACATAACTGAACAATTTATGATTGACAAAAAATTCAAAAGAACAAATGCATCAAGAAGACAAAAATGATCAAGAGGGAGGCGTTTGATGTAGCTTGGAGCAAAAGAAGAGCTACGAGATGGGACTTGATGGACCGTCCTAAGTACTGGTGGCCAACTATATTCAGAGGATGGTCCATTTTCACGTTAGAATTAGCAGTCAACCTTGATGTGCCCAAAGTAATATGTCTAGCGAGGTGTGAGATGGTGGCATGGATGTGGTAGATAGCCATAATATCCTTGTACACATCTGACAAGGGGAGTGAAATTATCTCTGAGAAAAACAGTGAGAAAAAAACATATTGGCGAGGAGTTTGTCAATGCATAACTTTAACATCTAAAATGATGAGAAAGATGACTCTGACAATCAGCTCAAATCCTTCAATATTTGTGGTCATCCCAGGATTATAGATCCCTAGCTCCTGCATATCCGATAGCAGGAGAAGACGAAAATAACCTTAAAGCAGAGATCAATGGATTACCAAGTAATTGAACATCAATTTGTTCCCTTGATGCTCTAGTGGATTTACAAAGCTTGACCGCTTGGGTGGTGAGTATTCCAACTGACCTTTGTTCTTGAACTGAACTTGAACCACTGCAGCCCATGATGCATAATTCTTCCTTAATAGTAATTGTTAGATTGATCAATTAGAATATATGTTTATTGATTATAAACTTTAGTAGTTCTAAATGGATTGATTATAAGATTTAGTAATTTCAATTGGGTTGAGAGTGAAATCTCACTCTTTTATGGAATAGAATGAGATTTTAATAAATTATTTGGACTAGTCAATAGTTGATTAGTTAAAAATTATTGTCTAATTGTGAGAGGACATCAAAGAAGACTCAAGAGTTTGAAGTGTAGATCCGCATTAAAAGGACACTTCAAGAATAACATTAATTTCTTTACATATTCTACTGTTCAATTTGTGCTAATATGTAAATAATAAAGATCCTATGTTAAATTATAAAAAATTAATTTTTGTAATTGAACCTTTTCATTTGTGCCCAACGATAATAGTCATAAAACCTGAAAGGTTCGAGGGAGCATTAAAATAACAAGCAGTGACTTAGTTGAGGAATCTGACATTTTGGGATTGAAAGAAGCTCAATAGAGTTGTATCCTTAGTTGGCTTGTATCAACATCGTGGCAGATTTACAATGTTAAGAGATGGAGTAGATAAAATTTGCTAAAGACGAGCAGTTGAGTTCATTCCATGGCAACATGTTGACAAGGTCGGCCGGAGCATAGTACTTGTTAAGTCACGTATGAAGGCATTTGAGCTATTCAGCGTGCAGGTACAAGCTCACCGTGTCAGGAGAGGGGAGGCGTATGCGCCCCACATGTTCGACGACGGCAAGTGGCAATGCTGCCAACCGATCCTAGTGAAACTGGAAACAAGTAAAAGAATTGTTCTCTGCATGCTTGTTAAATTGCCGATAGATCAATTGACACCGCCTTTCTCAAACGAATGAGCAGTTTTCGATAGGAGGATATCTCATTCAAAGTCCGTGGGGTCAAACGAATGATCAGTATTCGATAGGAGGATATCTCATTCAAAGTCCGTGGGGTCAAAGGATTAAAGGTGCCAGGCAATGCATGTTAAGGATCACCATCAACATGCAGCAATAGATATAATTCATGGGCGTCGGCAAGAAATGGACAAACGTCAGGTCTGCTCCAACATCCAATCAACCCTTTTGGGGAGAGCGGAGCATCAACTTTATGGTGTTGGAGATGGCGTTGCCTTTGTTATATTTATTATAAACATTAAGCAGATACTTATAATTTGTGATTTTTAATTTTTTTTTTTCCGGTTGAATTGTTTACAGATAAATGAGTAAATGACAAATTTGATTACTTACTGAAGACCGTAGACCTTCTTGGATTTTGCCTTGCTGGTTAGAAACACTGTCCTGGCTCACACAGCGAGGAGAAAAAGGCAAAAGATGGAACGCGAATGGGATTAACGCCATAAATACATTGAACCATGAACACTAACTTATCTTAAGTATATTAAATATCTACTATACGTAATTAGGCTATTTTTGATGGAGTTGTTAGGATCACGAGAAAAATATCATGATTTTAAGTCCTCAGTACGCTAAGTTTGTCATAGGAAAATATCATGTGAGGAATATAGTACAAAATGTTGACAATACTTTAGTATTGTCGAATATATAGTACTCAAACTAATCCATCTAGTTCGATTGGTTTAATCATTTTATATAGTACTTGTGTTACTTGATCAGTTCATCCAATTAATTTGATCGATCCAACTTGAGTAACTCAATGGATCTTCTATATTCTACTTGATTGACCCATCCAATAAAATATTTTTAGTTTTTTAAATACTTTTTTTTCATATACAAAAAAGTATGATCATAAAGTAGGAATCTAGACCTCCATATCCAATCCAATCCAATCTATCCTGCCCCATCCTCGTCCTTTATGATGAGTAGTCAACAAAACGCATATAACATTAGCTGGATCCACTACCCACTTGGAATTCCGCGTTCCCACAAATTAATTATGCTCGACAAACTCCTCCATCAGAGTAAACATTTAATTTCTTTTGTTACAATAATAATTAGTTTTATAAATATAATCACCAATTAATTGTTTGAGTTAGTTAGTCCTTAAGAATCGGAGGACCTCACCAAAGAGCGAGACCTCCACTACCCAAATTTCTTAACCGAAATTGAAGTTGACCCCTAACCAACGCCATTTCCCCATGCATTAGTTTAAGTCAATTTCCCTTGATCCAACATTTTTCACTCCCTTCAACATCTTCAATCCCTAAAACCTCAATGCACCTCCATTCATGCTGGATCACAAACTAGGGATATATGGGTTTAGTTTTCCATTTTAAAAGAAAAAGTCTTGAGAGTTTTGCATTTGTCAAAGGTAACCTTGATAATTTCTTTCCCTCGTTCTTCCATCTTTGGCATCTTACTTGACTTCATGTGCTATTAGTTTCACCGATGCGAGAGGGGTATTGATAATAAGTGTACAAAAAGAGAAATTATAGCTAGGAGAGGTCGAGTGATACTTAGTGACTTACAAAGTGATTCAACTAACACTGAGCTAAGTGAAAGAAGAGTTAAACAACATCTTCTTGATGCACAAAGAGAATGGTCGCTATAGATGCAACCAGCAACAATAACAACTCAACTTTTATTCCAATAAATGAGATTAATTATATGAATCCTTCCATTTCACATATATTTAAATAAATTTTATTTTATTAAATCTTCTCTAGTCTTTCCTAATTGGGAGCATTTATTAGTTGCCTAACTAATTATCTGCACTATTTCTGGGAAAATCGTATAACAAATTATCCTTCTAAGAGTGAAAGAGAAGAAGATATCGATCACAATCAAAATATATAGAACCGTGAGTGGTTTTTTTTACATTTTCATGCAATTGCAACCTTAATTCACAATTACAACAATAATAAGAGAAGTTATTGAGGGGAAGAGAAATTGGAGAAGGGAGAAACAGAGGAACCATGACATCATCCTTCTTCTTCCTCCGTCGTGGTTATTTTCTCTCTTGTCTCTTTATTCCAATTCCTTTTCTCCTCGCTCTTTATTGACCAGGGCTAATTGATCATCTTAATTACCGTAATGTATGATTGAAGACGGTAGATACACTTAAATTGAAGTAATTAATCGGCCATTATTAACTACGCCGTCGCCGTCGCCGGAGTTTCTTCGCCTTCCTCCTCCGCCCTCTTTTTGGAGTCAGTATGCTTACCGGTCTGAACTTTGTAGTATTCTACGTACCACTTGACGAACTGCTTGAGGCCGGTGGCGAGGTCGGTGGTCGGGTGGTAGCCAAAATCCTGCTCCGCCAAGCTGACGTTGGCGTGGGTGTAGGGGACGTCGCCGTTCTGCGGCAGCGTCACCACGTTCTTCTTCGCTTTCTTCCCCAGCAGATCCTCCAATATGCCCACCATCTTCGACACTGGCACCGGCGCGGTGTTGCCGAGATTGTACACCCTGAGCTGCGCCGGGCCCCGCTTCTTTCCGCCGCCGCCAGTGCTGGGAGAAGCGGTGTCGAGCGCGCCGAGGCATCCCCGGACGACGTCGTCGATGTAGGTGAAGTCGCGCTGCACGGCGGCGCCGTCGTGGCGGCGGAAAAGATTGATGGGTTTCCCGGCGAGGATCCGCTGGGTGAAGGAGAAGTAGGCCATGTCGGGGCGGCCCCACGGACCGTACACTGTGAAGAAGCGGAGGCCGGTGATGGAGAGGCCGTAGATGTGGTTGTAGGTGTGGGCGATGGCCTCGCCGGCCTTCTTGGTGGCGGCGTAGAGGGACGCCGGGCGGTCGGTGCGGTGGCTCTCGGAGAAGGGGGTGGCGGTGTTGAGGCCGTAGACAGAGGAGGAGGAAGCCCACACGATGGCCGGCTGCGGGTCGGCGTGTTTGGCCGCTACCTCGAACAGGGCCACGAGGCCGGCGACGTTGGAAGCCACGTACGACTGCGGGTTGCGCATGGCGTAGCGGACGCCGGCCTGCGCCGCCAGGTGGAGGACGTGGGAGAAGGGCACGACGTCGAAGAGCTTGGTGAGAAGCGCGGCGTCGTTGATGTCGGCCTCGAGGACGAGGACGCCGTGGCGGCCGAGGAGCCCCTGCCGCGCGCGCTTCAGCGAAGGGTCGTAGTAGGAATTAAAGTTGTCGATGCCGACGACGCCGTCCCCGCGCTTCTTCATCGCAAGCGAGCAGTGCGTGCCGACGAACCCCGCCGCACCAGTGACGAGCACGGTGAGCCCATCCTGTCGGCGCGGGGTCGCCGACCTCCGAACCTCCCGCTCCCACGCAGCTCCCCCATAATTAATCGCGGAGGCCGCCGACGCTGAAGACGACGCCATGAGACTCCGGTGGTTGGAGTGCCCGCCGGCGCCCCCGGCCGACGACACGGCCGAAGACCCCGAGAGCAGAAGCGGCGGGTAATGGAGCGTAAAGAGCAAGATAAGGACGACGGTGGCGAGGATGGTAGCGCGGAAGAGGAGGTGAGAGGAGGCAGCGACGACCTTGGCGCTGTTGATCCGGCGGAGAAGGTAGCTTCCATGCCGCTCTAACCTGAAGCTCTTGCTCGTGTCCTCCAAAGAAGCCATTTTTCCCCCCACACTCGCCCTGAGCTGCTGCTGCGGCGGCGTCAAACTCCTCGTCGGCACTCCTCCCTCTATTCTAGCAGCAGCAGCATTTGCACTATAAAAGAAAGGCAAAAGCAGAGTGTGAACTGTGGATTTTGGGATTGTGCTGTAAATTCACCATTTATTATTATCATTATTATATATTATATATTATATATTATATTTTTAAGTTGAGGAGCTTAACACGATAATAAAATCATTAACAAGTGGGGTTAACTGAGTGCCTTGGAGGAAAGGGCAAGGGCAGGGGCAGGGGCAGGCATGGACCCTCCTCCTCCTCCTCCTCCTCCTCACTGTTTTAATTGATTTGCATAGAAATGTGGTTGGTGGTTGTCTCGTGTCTGGAAATCACATGGCATTTGACACAGAAACCTCAGCCCCCTCCCCCATCTCCATGTCATGTGGCCCTTTCCTCTCGACGATGCGCGAGCAGGGCCGCATGGCTGCAGTGATCAGATCGCCATGGAATGGGAGCTCAAATGGATCCAGCTTTGCCTTTTGTTTTTTTTCCTCCTTTCCTTTCCGCGTCGACTCCGCAAAGATGCTAAATTGAACAAGAGTAGGCCCAGTACTGCTGTCTTCGTCTTTCTCTTATAGTGGAAAATAATAATTATAAAAATTATATGACGACGACAATGAATAACAGCACGACATAAATAATTAGAAATTAATTTCTTACTATATTTGAACATGTTTATTATAATATTTTATTATCATTTTGATAATATGTATAAATAGATTTATTAATGATCAATAATGAAAGTAATTATTTTTACTTTCTATTTGTTTTCCTTATTTTTTTATTTATTTTTTATAAAAGAACTCTAGTTGTTATTATTGTTGTTGTTGTTATAGTTATAGTTATAGTTATTGATGTGTCTTTAATGCCTAATTTACTTGGAAGGAAGAATTATGGTAGGATGCCATGTTTATAAAAATTATGTTCTAGGATCATAGGATTACACGATCTTATGATCCGGAATACTGAATCGATTCTAAATCATGTAGGACTTTTTTTTTCTAATGAAATCGTAGCAGGATCGGTGGGATCAATGGGAGCAACATCGGAGCAGGATGAAGCTTTTGATTTGGATTAAATAACGAGATCTATAATATATAAAATTGAAGCTTGTTAAGAGAAATCTCGTTGATTATTGAGTGAAATATGTAATAATCTATTTTCATATTAAAAAATATTATTTAAAGTCTTTTTCAGTGGTCCAAAGATTTTAATTTTTTTTAACTATCTTTTGAGTATTTTATAATTTATGTTATTTTTGTTTTTTTACATAGTTACGATGGGTCATCCCGTGCATAAGGATCATCCCGTACATAAGGATTTACCATGAAAGAGAAGGAAAAAAAGTAAAAGAAAAAAGTGTTGGAATTGTGAACGGAACAAAGTGTTAGAATTGTGAATGGAAATAAAGAGGTGGATAGAAAATCTCCATTATATATATGGGAAGTTTAATCTCACATTAGAAGTTTTATGACCTTAGTGTTAGTTTATATTGTTACATATGCATATATGATATAAACAAATATATAAAGAGAGTCTCTCTCTCATACGCTAAATTGACTCGTGTGCAAGCATGATCTGCGCGCGTCGAATGTCAGACCAGTCAGGACAAAATTTGTTCAAGTGGGAGACCATGGTCTTGAGAAGAGACGAGACGTAAAAACTTCATCCACTTCATTTCCCATTCTTTCTCTTTGTCGTGCACCCGCTCTGTAGATTTGCTCGTGAAAGTAGTCAGGTACAAACTCAGTTCGCCGTAATCCACTAGTACTTGGTGGCAATCATGATTTGTCGTTGTATCCTGGAAAACATATGCCCGAGGTTTCGAGCAATCGAGAATCTTTACCAACTCAACACCTTCATTTTCTGACTAAGCGATTCTATTGTTGAAAGAAACAATTTGCTATCGGAGATTTGCGGGGTATTAGCTGAATTTAAATTACATTGAACTAAATTCACTTATTTGTTGAAATGATCTGAGCTAATAATCTTGGGCTGCAAGCAGGCGATGTTCTGCTAATTGTTGAATGCAGACCGAGTTTTGAGTTAGCTGATCGGGAAGAGTGCAGAGCGACCGACCAGGCAGTTAGGCTGAGTGGGTGATCGACCAACCTCGCGTCCGAATCGCACAGCATAGAGGTCGACTGGGTAGTAAGGCCGAGCAAGTTCGACCGGACAGAGAAGCCGATTGGGTTAGAGGTTGGTCAGGAGAGCAGCCAGGCTGAGCTATAGGCCGGTCGGGAAATAAGACAGGCTGAGCGAGAGGCTGATCGAGCAATCAGACAAGCCGATCGATAGGTCGGTTGAGCGAAGCAAACAGGGCGATCGAACGGGCGGCTATAGAAGTTGACCGGGCGAGTGGAGAGGTTGGGCGAGCTGAGCGCGTGTGCAGTCGACCGGACGAAAAGGCCGACCGAGTTATTGCCAAGCAAATTTTGCCAAGCAGGATGACCGGATGGGCGATGAGGCTGAGCGGGCGCTACAACCGAGCGAGCGATGCGAGCAGCTGGACATGTGAACCGAAGCCCGCGATACGCAGTTTCCTTGAAACAGATTCACCCTACCTTCGACCGTGCTTCGAGGTTTCCTCAGGTTGTCTGTTTCCCAGGATACAATGGTGAACTGAGAGTCACGGTGAACTGATAGTCACGGTGAACTGAGAGATACCCGAACTATCACGGGCATTCCGCCGAGCAAAAAGTTGCACGACAGAGGAGGAGGAAACGTAGGTGGAGAACTTCTACTACTTTTCTTTCTTAGGAGCTCAGACCAATAGACAACATTAATGATCATTATTTGCCAGCTGTGTAACGCCAACGTTTCATTCGGCTGCATTAATCTTTCTTTAATGCATCCGTTACACAAGTAACAAAAAGATTTACGTGGCAAAATGTTGGTTGCTCCACTTGGATAAATTTTGCCCCGACCGGTCCGACATTCGACGTGCGCAAGTCGTGCCCACACACGAGTCAACATGGTTCAATGCAATCCGAGCCCTGGATTTGCATCCCCACCTGCACACCCACGCGTGAGAGAGAGCTTCTCCCCATGCATTTGTTCACATCCTCAATGCATGTGAATCAATATAAATCAACCAACATGTCATGAAAACTCCCAATGTAGGATAAAGTCTCATTCACAATGGAGCTTCTTTCCTCTTCCACCTCTTCTCCATTCACATCACTTATATCCAACATATACTTCCCAACTCGACTATGCTTCCTAACTCGGTGACTTTGTTCTTGACTCGGCTGCACTTGATATCCATTCAACTTCCAATTAGCATCCGATTGGCAACTTCCTTCTTGACTCGGCGTCCACTCGAGTAATACTGCGACTTCTTCTGGCTCAACACTCGAGCATTCGACCGACTTGGCACTCAGACTCGATTGGGATTTGGACTTGGTGCTACAAGGCAACTTTCTTCAAGAGTACATAGCAATTCGCCTAACGTTTAAGGCCGACAACATGAGATTATATGTTCAAGTCACCTTGATAAATAAGTTGGGATTGATTTTATGTAATTTTAATTCAACTAAAATTTTCAAGTATTTCCAACAGATTGTCTAACAAAGAGTAACTTAGTTTCCGACTAAAAGTACTGAAGGGAAAATGACAGCCGATAGGCTTAGGTCGGTGGCACGGTCCGAGTCAAGTTGCCAGTGAGCTTGTGAGTAGGATACAAGCTCGCAAGTGGGCAGCCACGAGCTCATGATGAGAGATCATTGAGCTCGCAAGTAGGTCGTGAGCTCGCGTCCAAGCAACTATTGTGAGCTCGCGAAGAGGGCACAAGCTCATGGCCAAGTGATTGTCGGGAAAACACGGTCTCGATGTAAACAAATGTTAGTCTAGTAAATAAACAAAAATATTAGAACTCCTAGGATCCATCCTCTCGAGTAAACAGAGCTGCCTAACTAAACATAGAGCGAGTGAGTGAAAGAAGGGTGTACTGAACGTGAATGCGATGGAGAGAACAAGAACAAAAGTTCAGTTGCTGGGAACCTTCACATGTTGCACATGATTCACCTCTCGTATTAATTCTTCACTGCAGACAAAAACAGACAGATGAGCAGATCTTTACAAATACAAAAACACAAAAAAAAATCTTGTTATACGGATGGCCCCCTGTTCATGTCATATCTGAACACAAATAGAAAAAAAAAAATTAAAATTGTTTTTGGTTTTTTTTTTTCAAAAATGAATTGTCGGCAGAGATCTTTGTTTCCATTGGTTTGTGCTGTGTGTTGTGTGGTGTGTGGTGACTCTTCATGCTCTCCCATATTTGAGAGACTTGATGATTAAGGAGTGTTACTTCGATTCGGTGGTTGTCGGCCGCTTGCTTTGGATCATAACCGAGATGGATGTCACCGACCGACTAATCATCTCAAACGGTTGGATATTAATCAGACGAGATTCATCGTTAAATATTCTTCACGAAATCCTCCTATATGTGTTTGGTAAAAACAGAGAATTGTGAAATTTACAATGAAATTTAGTAAAACTAAAGTTTAGGTGTATTAGTGAAGACTTTAGGGTACTAGATCTAGATTATTACAAACATTAATACACTAATTTAAATGCATAAAATTATTGTTAATGTTCTCTTCTCCTCCCCATTCTTCTCGTCCCAAGTAAACTAAAGTAACCATCTTTATCGCCGCCGACTTAGAGATTGAGAAGAAGGCAAAATTAGTCACTTGTCTCAGATAAAATCATGACGTATTCGTTTGGTCGACACACGAGCTCCCTGACATCTTACTGAACATGGCTCAGCACGAGCTTCATGTCCGACTGGACGCTCGACTGGTGAAGCAAAAGAAGAGACAAAACTTGATCATCCGGGCTGAGATAAAAAAATTGTTGGAGGCCGGCCACATTGGAGAAGTTCAATTCCCGAGTTGGCTCGCTAATGTCGTACTAGTCTCCAAGTCGGGCAACAAGTGGCGGGTCTACATCGATTTTCGTGATTTGAATAAGGTGTACCCGAAGGATTTCTATCCGTTGCCCAAGATAGATCAGATAGTGGACTCTATAGTGGGCTGCGAGCTGATCTGCATGCTCAACGCGTACCAAGGATACCACCAAGTGCCGCTCGCCCGGGAGGATCAAGAGAAAGTTAGCTTCATCACGGCCGACGGAATGTATTGCTATAATGTTATGCTATTCGGATTGAAGAACGTCGGTGCCACCTACTAGAGGCTGATGAATAAAGTGTTCCGTCGGCAGATCGACCGTAACATGGAGGTATATATCGATGACATATTAATAAAATCCCTCCGAGTTGTTAATCTTTGTGCAGATAACGAAGAAACATGCCAAACCTTAAGGGCATATGGGATAAAGTTGAACCCGAGCAAATGTTTGTTCGGCGCAAAGAGTGGCCACTTCCTCGGATACATCGTCATCGAACGGGGCATTGAGGCGAATCCGAGCAAGGTGAAGGCGCTACAAGACATGCCCCCGTCTCGCAACTTGAAGGAGGCCCAACGACTGACCGGACGGATCCCGCGCTATCAAGGTTCATTTCCAAGACATCCGACCAAAGTTATCCATTCTTCAAGGTGTTGCGCCAAGCGACGAAATTCTAATGGAATGCAGAGTGCGACAAGGTGTTAGAAGAGTTTAAGGAGTACCTCAACTCCTTGCCTATATTGGCCAAGTCGAGTGTTGGCGAGCCGCTTTGGATCTACCTGTCATCCACTGAGTATGCGGTTGGTTCAGCATTGGTAAAGCAGAATGGCCACGAACAACAACCCGTGTATTTTTTGAGTCATATATTGAAAGATGCAGAATCCCGCTACACCTGTCTTGAGAAATTAGCATACGCATTGGTGTTAACCGCTCGTAGACTCTGTCTGTACTTCCTGGCGCACCCTCTCATCGTGATGACCAACAACGCCCTAGGAAATGCCCTTCTAAACCCAAAGACGTCTGAATAGCTGATTGAATGGACGACCGAGCTCAATGAGTTCGACATTCAATATCAGCCCCGAACGTCGATTAAAGCCTAGACTTTAGCTAATTTCGTCACTGAGGTCCAGAACACCGAGTCAGAGGCAACTTGAAAAATATACGTCGATGGCTCGTCTACTCGGCAAGGCAGTGGGATCAGCATTTTGTTGATTTCACCCCGAGAGGACCGGTTGCAACTGTCCGTTCGGCTGGATTATCGGGCGACGAATAATGAAGCCGAATATGAAGCCTTGATAGTCGACCTAGAGGCAGCTCAGCATGTCAGGGCTACAAAAATCCTCATCCACTTGGACTCTCAGTTAGCCACTCAGATTCTATCAGGGACATTCGAAATAAGCAGCTCCCGACTTAATCTATATACAGAAGCCTTTGAGAAGTTGAAGGCAAATTTCCAAGAAGTCATTATACGGAAGATCTCTCAAGCAGATAACCAAGCAGCAGACGAACTGGCTAAGTTAGCTAGTTCATTATCCCCAGTTGTGATAGACCACTCGATCAAGTAGGCCTCACTGATGGTGCACATCGATCGGATGGAGGGAGTCTCCTTTCCAAGTGATTGGAGGACATTGTTGATTGAATTCCTCCGATCAATCGACATCCCATTCGATCAGGAAGCAACTCGTCTATTGAAAAGGAGGGCCAGACGATTTACGCTGATCGGGGACCAACTTTATAAGCAAGCTTTCTTAAGGCCACTGCTTAAGTGTGTTGAATCAAGAGACATAGAGTACATCCTCCAACAAGTACATCAAGACTCCTGCGGAAGTCATCCGAGCGGCCGATCACTAGCCCGGAAAATCCTTCTGGCCGGATATTTTTGGCCCACACTTCAAGAAGATGTCGCTCGGACAGTAGCCACTTGCCTATCCTGCCAGAAATATCACAATATCTCGCACTGACTGACCGAGGAGATGAAGGCATCTACGGTATCTTGCCTGTTCTACCAATGGGGCATGGACATCATTGAATCGTTCCCAATAGCGATAACTTATGAAGGTTCCTACTCGTTGCAGTGGATTATTTTTCAAAATGGGAGGAGGCTAAGCCGCTAGCAAAGATATAGATGGTCATCAAATTTATTTGGCAGAACATCTTGTACCGGTTCGCTATCCCTCATTGACTCGTCTCAAACAATGGGAGACAGTTTACTAGACAGAGAATCAGGGAGTGGTGCGATGGCTATGACATTTAGCAAGCCTTTACCACAATAGCCTACCCCCAGAGCAACGGCCAGGCGGAAGTCACCAACTAAGAGATCCTCAGAGGTCTGTGGGCTCGGTTCGACCACGCAGGAGGCAGCTGGGTCAATGAACTCCCCAGCATCCTATGGGCTCTCCGAAAGACACCAAAAGAGGTGACTAGCGTTACACTGTTCCATTTGGTGTACGATGACGAAGCAGTGGCCCCTGTGGAAGTCGGAGTAGAATCTGACCAGGTGCAACTCTACGATGAGGAGAACACCGAGGGAAGACTCATGGAGCTCGATTGGGTGGGTGAGGTGCGGGAAAAGGCTACCGTTCGGCTGATGGCGTATCAACAACGGATGAAGTAGAACTACAACCGGAGGGTAATCCCGAGGTCCTTCCAGATCGGTGATCTAGTGTGGAAGAGAATAAAGCTGGTCAACGACGTCACCAAACTCGAAGCTCCATGGGTGAGACCTTACGAGGTTATGCAGAAGCTCCGTTCAGGAGCCTACTACTTGCAGGACGAAGACGGAAGATAGCCTTGGAGAGCGAACCATCTCCAACCCTATAGGGCTGGGTGAGAGGTGCGTGAGTAAATACATATGTACTTGTGGATGCAGGAAGAGAATGAATAAAAAAATCCCAAGTGTTCAAGACTTGTGCCGATTGGCAAAGTTAAAAGTCGAGCGATCACTATAAATCCTAGTCTTCACAGACGGTCGAGCAGCGACCTTAAACTTTTGTCCACATCAACGGTCGAGCGACAACCTTAAACTCTTGTCTACTTCAACGGTCGAGCAGCGACCTTAAACTCTTGTCTACATTAACGGTTGAGCGGTAACCTTAAACTCTTATCTACATCAACGGTCGAGTGGTGACTTTAAACTCTTGTCTACATCAATAGTCGGGGCGACCTTAAACTCTTGTCTACGTCAACAGTCGAGCGACGACCTTAAACTCTTGTCTACGTCAACGGTCGAGCGGCGACCTTAAACTCTTATCTACGTCAACAGTCGAGCGGCGATCTTAAACTCTTGTCTACGTCAACGGTAAAGTGGCGACCTTAAACTCTGGTTTACGTCAACGATCAAGCGGCGACCTTAAATCTTGGTCTACATCGATGGTCAAGCGGCGACCTTAAACTCTAGTCTACACCAATGGTCGAGCAACGACCTTAAACCTTGGTCTACACCGACGGTCGAGCGGCGACCTTAAACCCTAGTCTTCTCCGACGGTAGAGCGGCGAACTTAAACCCTGGTCTTCACCAACGGTCGAGCGGTGACCTTAAAATCCGATCTTCATCCACAGTCGAGCGACGACCTTAAACCCTGGTTTTCACCGACGGTCGAGTGGCGACCTTAAAAACAAGTTGACAAATCAACAGCGAGCGGCGACCTTAAACCCAAGTCGACAGCGACTTACGTATGATCGACCTATCTTAAACTAAATTTACGTCAAGAACAGTCGATCAATGAATATCTAAGCCGAGAATAAGGCCGGCCAAGACGCATGCTGCTCCGAGAAGCAATAGTTTCTCCTGAAAAGGCTGCTCGGTACCATTGAAGTGATCGCTTGTACATCTCAAAGACTAGTTAAGTCGCTGATCGGTAGACTATGGAACCACACTTAGAATTAGAATTTTTTCGTAAACGGTAAACGGTTTGTAGTCCCACCCGAGCCTGAATGGCAACACATGAATAAACAAGTATCAAATCAAATAAGCGAGGAAATGATGAATGGCGACGCGGGACGATGCTTGATTAGACATACTCGGATTAACAAATGTACGCCGAATATGCGAACTTGCATTAACACTTAGAAATTTTTACAAAATATCGAGGGGTAGTACAAAAAAGAGGCAAACTTCGCAAGAGGCGGCCTCACTCGAGGTAGTCCAACACATCGTCGGGCAGTGACTTGGTCAGCCTATTTTGACTGATAACCTTGTTGGTTAGGGTATTTGGGATGTAGCCGCCATCCTTGAGCTGGTCGAGCGTTCCATCAATGGCCAAATTGAAGAGACGGAGTGCTCTATCGGTGAGCCGGTCGTTGAAAGGGTTCGAGCGGAGGTAATCCCGCTTCATCGCCTCGACCGGCTTGACTTGGCGCCTTGATAAACCTCCATAACCGTTCGGGAGTCCTCCAGTTCAACTTTCATGGAAGCCAAAGTGGCATCCTTAGCGTTCAGCTTTTCTTGCACTGCCGCCTTCTCAGCCGCTCAGCTCTCCCACTCGGTATTCAGTGCCGTCGTTCGGAAGTGGCCGACTCTGATGCCACCGTGATCGGAAGCATAGACGATCGTTCGGGAGGCAGGCTCGCTGTATCAACCGCTCCGCTAGCAACCGTCTGGCTAGCTCCCCCTCCTCTCCCCTACATTTGTGTTCCCTCTTCGTCGCCGAGTGGATCCTCGTGGGAGCCAATCGGCTACAGGCCGCGGCTCTCCAGCTTGGCCACGACCGCAATGTTGATTTTTGCGTTCGTGAGCTTGCACTTGCCAGCCAAATGTGCTTGCAACATGATTCGAGCTGCAAAAGAGGAGGAAAAATCAGTTAGATTCAAAGATTGGAGAAAGAAAGAGCATACCTAGGCTGGACGGAAGCTTTATGCGGATCGGGCTCAAGTCAAACGCATAAAGGATGCCTTCCAACAACAGCTTATGAATGTGGTACTTCTGACCGACCCAACTTGAAGCTGCCTAGAGATAGTCCGATCGGCTTTTGTACTTCCTGAGCGATGGTGGGCTCGTCATGCTGCTAGCCGATCGGGAAGTCTGGCCGCTCGGGAAAGTGAACAAAGAAATAGTGGTTCCGCCAATGTTTATTGGAAGACGACAAAGAAGTCAAAGAAGACCAAGCCCACTCAGGCTTGGAACAAAAAGGTCCTCGGCTCGGACAGTTTTGGATAATAAAAGTAATGGAAGAGCCAAGGAGTCAAAGGAATACTGTGTAGGCGGAACATAACTACGATCCCACACAATAGCCTAAAGGAGTTTAACATTAATTGATTAAGAGAAATGTGAAAGTATTTACAGACTGTGGAAAAGAAAGGATGAATAGTGAACCGCAGACCAGTGGTGAACTGATCCTTAAAGAGACATTAAAAACCCGGTGGTGGTGCATGTGGCCTATCGAAGGCAGAAGGAATAGCAATTCGGTAGCCAGAAGGAAATCGGTAGGCAGATTTCAGACTCAACGTTGTCCTCGTCGAACCTAGACTCGGTGGAAGCATACCAGAGCTCAGGGATTGGGATGGGGGGTTGCGAGGAACTAACCATCAAAAACGAGGTCGAGGAAGAACAACGAACAGATTCAAATGAGAAAAAGTGAAGGAGCTTACAGGAAAGATTGTCAGAGAAGAAGAAGAAGCGAAACACCGCGGAGAAAGCTTGAAGACGAAAGCTTGAGGAAGGAAGAAGATGACGATGCAAGTGAAGTTTATAAACCTCATGACCGATCAACCTGAGCCGTCCAATCTAGGGTTGTGAAAAACTAGGAGAAGATCCAGCCATTGAATTTAAAAAAGCACATGTCACATCACCAGCGGATATCCGCCTGTCATGTCAAATGTGCGGTGGTAAAAAGTGGGACACATGACGTTCAACTATTAGAAGACACTAACGTGACTTAATTAAAAGGTATGGTCGAGTGCTCGCCCATAATGATAAGAGATTTGCACGATCTTCAAGAAATTTGGATGACGTCAAGGCGCTTAACCAAGGGAGCACGAGGAAAGGAGAAAATTCGCCAAGTGTTGTCGCCCATCGTCCCGACCGGGCACAGATAACGAAGTGTCATATAGTCGAACGGTCGAGGCACCATCTGCTTGAGGAGATGTGATCCAAGTGGCAGCTACGCGCCCAACTTGACGAAAAGAAGCCAAACGGCGAAGACATTTGTGCCGATAAAAAAATGGGGGAGCATTTGTAGGGTTCGGTCGGCTGTGTAAGACACCGGAGATGCTACTTGTCCAGTCAGTCGGACATGCAGCCTCCTTCGACTAGACTTGAGGGGGAGACTTGTGATGCGGTGATATAAGGAGGTCCACCTGGCACGGGGTCAACTGCCAAGGTGGAGGTCAAAGTTAAGGTGGTCAACACCATGGTGTCAAAGGGTTGAACGAAGGACAATTGCAACAGTCGATCAGGGCATTAAGTGCCCAACTGGCGGGAGACATATTAGAGCGTACTACCCATCCAACTCGGGATAATATAATAAAATAATCCGACGTTCAGTGTGGAGCAGCATGACACTGAGGAGACCAGATAGCTTGTCCGAACGGGGGAGGGCATGTTACTACATAATCACTGCAGGGAAAAGCAACTGAAGCCGACAGAGTGGAGGAGTCCTAGCCGAGCAGCTCCCCGCTCAGCCAAGCAGCGAGACCGCGTCATGGACTGAGCGGAGGAGTCTTGACCGAGCAACTACCTCGCTCGGCCAATTAGTGGGGCCATGGTCGTATCCCTCGGTATCCTTCTAGGAGATAGTGTCGCTGACACGAGGCATGGTCGACAGGTGGATCGTACGGCGGAAGTTTCTACTGTCTTGTTAGGAATATGCATGCTCTGTTAAAGTATGATGTCAGAGGTACTTTCCTGACAGGTCCCTTCATAGGATCTATTGGAGAATATACCCATGTCTCAAGAAGCGTGCACGTCATCCACTGGGACTTTATATAAAGGGGGGTCCATTACCGACGGAGGTATGCGAGATTCATTATTTTTGCTAAAGTTATTGTTGCTCCACTTTCTTCCACTATTCCGGTGATTAACTTGAACATCGGAGGGACAATGCCGAGGACCCCTTCCCTGGTTCGGCATTGACGTTACTTGTTTTGCAGAGCGGAGCGAAGTCTATAGCAGGTCAACGAAGCCACCACATCTCTAGTTTTCCACCTTTCCGTTTTTGGATAGAATCATATTGATTCTTAGAAAAACCCCACGCCATCTTTTTGGAGGAGATAAGGGAAGGATAAGCAAGAGGAAACTAACTTTTAATTTTGTTTGAGAAAGAGTGAGGGAGGGGGTGAGAGGAGGGAAGAAGAATTTTTACCCTCTCTTACCTCTCAAATAACATATTTTCTTATACCCTAATTTGAGAGGTAAGGAAGTTACCTTCTTTTCCTTTCCGTTTCTTTTCCATTAACAAACCTCTCTTCATCCCATCAAATATAAGGTAATGGTCCGATGTCAATTATATCTTTCAAAAACAACCTTCAATTATATTATTATTTCTATTACTACTCCTACCATTATTAATTAAAATAACTTCTTGAAATTTAATTTTATCATCAAACAGTGCGTCCTCTCTTGTCCTTGAGCAAGTGAATAATTTCATTTGAGACAAGAGGGCAAGCCAATTTCTCCTCTTTAAAGTTGAAAGTTGAAAGTTGAAAGTTCGAAGTCAAGTATATATGAACAAGTTGCCCTCTTTCCATGGACACTTGATCCCATCCCACATGCCACTTCTCTCTTCAATAGGACACTACAGCTCAAATGTCCCATTCCATTCCACCATCGTCTTCTCGCAAAAGGATTAATCAGTGATGATAGAAAGTAGAGTGACTATAATTAATTAAAGCATGTGCCATGAGGCCCTACATGAATTGATGATATGCATCCTTTCCATGATGCTCCTTGAACCAAAGGGGTATCCAATGTTTCTTTTCCATATAGCATTTGGTCACCACTACTATTTCCCCATTAAGGTGATTGTCGGTGGTGTATGTAAGAGGCAATGCAGTTTGTTAATGGTCTATAGCTCTACCCTAGATTCCTATTTATAGCACTCGGGTTGTTTGACTTAATCATTGTGATAAAAGGGTGAAGTCATCATCTTAGACATCTTTGAAAAGGGATAAATTACAAGGAATATTTTATCTGAGTATAGTGACCTTTTGCATAGAAAAAATCAGACATTCAATGAGATATTTTTACATCCATTGAAAATTAATCCTATGACTTTATTTGACATAATCATTGAAAATGAACATGATGATGGAAGAGGAACATATTAATCGCGTGAAAAATTCCCTTTGTAACTGTACAATTACATGAGTTTAATAACAATCCCCTTAATCACATCGATAAGGCGTAGATGATTTATACAGTGGTGTTGTCATATATAAGGCTAGAGTTGATTCCCAAGAGTGTGGAAGTCCAGTGGATTATCTCACTCTTGCATGCACTACTGTCACTAGGTAAAATCCTCCATAATATATCTGTCTGTATCTAACTGGATAAGCATTATCACATTTTTATCGCAGGTAGAAAATGTGTATGTAAGAGGCAAAGGAGTTTGTTACTAGGTCTATAGCTCTATCCTCGATCAATTCCTGTTTATAATACTATGGAAGTTATAACAGTTTGAAAACATTTCAAAAGAAAGAAGAGCAATTACCATTTGATCTTAAAGTGGTCATTGTTGTATGTTCTTTGGAGTTAAACTACCTTGAAGTGGACCTATTATAATCTTGTTAGTTAATCATTATCGAATCATTGATTATCGATCGTCGCTCTGAGGAGTTGGAAGATTTGTGTTGAATTTTGTTTTAAAATTCAAAGTATTTTTTTGGAGTATTTTTAGTCCCACATTGCTAAGTGGAGAAGCTTGGAAGGGTTTATATAGGAAGCCCTTCCATCCTTGCTTAGCAATGATAAGAGGACCTACACGCATGCGCGGGCCAAGCCCAAATCGAGTGGATTTGGGGGGTTCGAGCCGGAAATCCATAAATCGGGCGTCACGTGCGCGATTAACGCGCGCAGGGGGGTGCAAATCCCCAGCCCCGCCTTGCGCTCACGGGCGGCCCGGTCTGTTTTTGCTGGTTTGGTTCAGTCTGAACCAAACCAGTTTGGTTTCCGGTTATGATTCGGACTTCGGTTTTGGTCTGCGTGAGGAAGCGAAGCAGCGCTTCGATTCTGTCCGCGTCGCGTGAGGATGCGAAACAACGCATCCGCGCGGGAGAAGAGGTAGCAGAAGCAAAGTGTGCGTCCCTCCTATGCACTGCTTCAAGTGTAAATACACTTCCTCACTTCCTTCTCAATTCACTCTAGAAAGCATAGCATTCCTTCTCCCTTGCTTTCTACTTCTTCTTCTTCTTTCTTTCTGAGTTCTGAGGCTTGGTTCGCGATCTGAGGTTGAGTCCGAGTGCGGCGCTCGTTTTGGAGTGCACCTATGAGCGACGCGAGCAGTTGTCGGATCTTGGGAGGATTTTGCCGGAGAGCCTCTGCACCGTGGGCGGCAATCAATTCTCTAAAGACAGTTGGCACGTCCGACGCTTCGACCGGAGATACACAATTTCTTAACCCTTACTGTTATTAACGTTTATTGCATGCTCGTCATTTATTGGTGCAATTATAGATTACTGTATTAGCATAATTAGTTCTATTACAGTTATTACAATTTTAGAGAAGTGATTGTAGCATCAATAAACATGATGAACGATAGGGTAACGGGGTCCGATGAGGCTAGCGCCCGACCCGAAAGATTTTTCGGGCAAAACTTCAGACGTTGGCAACAACGAATAAAATTTTGGCTTACTACGCTAGGGCTATTCTCCGTTATAGAAATAGACCCCCCTTCACCCAATGAAGAGGAACCTGCCCGTAGTGCTACCTTAGAGAGGTTTAAGCAAAGGGATTATCTCTGTCATGGGAGAATCCTATCTGCCCTCTCAGACGCACTATTTGATGTGTACTGTTCAACCGCTTCAGCTAAAGAGCTGTGGAAATCTTTGGATAAAAAATACAACTCTGAAGATTCTGGTTTAGAAAAGTACACTGTGGCAAAATTCCTAAACTTCAAAATGGTTGAAGGCAAATCTGTGATAGAGCAGACACATGAATTCCAAGTCCAAATTCATGGTCTTGCTGAAGGAGATATGCCATTACCTGAAAAATTTCAGGTCTTGTCAATCATCGAAAAATTGCCTCCGAGTTGGGAAGATTTTGGCATGACTCTTAAACATCGGAGAGGTAAAATCTCTCTCGAAGATTTGATGATTGCCTTAAATATCGAAGAAGAACATCGGAAGCAACATAAAAATGATGATACAAGAATGCCTATGGATTTTATTCCAAAGGCGAATGTAGTAGTCTCATCTGACAAAAAGAAATTCAAAAATCAGAAAATGAAGAACAAGATGAAACCTAACCCAAAGGTTCAAAAGAAAACTGGAACTAAACCTAAGCCTTGTTGGGCATGTGGACAGGTTGGACATTATGCCAAATTCTGCCCTAAGCGAAAGGACAAGAACCAAAGCAATACGTCCAACACCAAGGCACAAGTAAATGTCGTGACTGCTAGTGACGACACCAGCGATAGGTTTGTTACCTTCAAACCTGAACTAAACTTGATCTATCAACCCAATGAATGGTTAGTTGATACAGGTGCTAATGTACACTGTTGTGCTGATCGCTCTGCCTTCCTTACTTATCAGGTAATTGAAGGCACTTCCATAACCATGGGGAATCATTCTGCAGCCAGGGTGTTTGGGATAGGACAAGTTGACCTGAGGTTTACCTCTGAAAAAGTCCTATCACTGCATGAGGTGCATCATGTTCCAGCGGTCCGTCGGAATTTGATTAGCGGATCAAAGTTAGTTCGTGCTGGTTATGAGTTGAACTTCAAATGTAATAAAGTTGTAATATTACATTTAGGAACCTTTATTGGAAAAGGTTACCTTAATGAAGGTTTATCTAAACTCAATGTAGAAAATGCTACTTTAAATAAAACTTCTAATATTTGTTGTTCATATAACATTGAGTCTTATGATATGTGGCATGACAGATTAGGACATGTCAATTTTAATACCGTAAAAAGGATGATGAATCTTGACATGATCCCTAAGCATGCTATAAATGATAAGAAAAAATGTGAAATTTGTGTGCAATATAAACAACCCCGTAAACCCTTCAAATCAGTTGATAGAAATTCTGATATTTTAGAATTGATTCATACTGACTGTTGTGAGTTTAACGGTGTAATAACGAGAGACCATAAAAGGTATTTCATTACCTTCATTGATGACCACTCTCGTTATTGTTATGTTTATTTGCTAAAAACCAAGGATGAAGCTTTAGATAAATTTATGATTTTTAAATCTGAAGCTGAGAATCAAACCGATAAAACTATTAAGAGGTTAAGGTCTGATAGGGGTGGAGAATTTACCTCAAACCTGTTTCAAAAATTTTGTCAAGATACAGGTATAATCCATGAGGTAACTGCTCCATATAGTCCTCAATCCAACGGTATAGCAGAACGAAAAAATCGAACCCTTGAAGATATGATTAATTCCATGTTAGGCAGTTCTGGGTTACCCAACTTTATGTGGGGGGAGGCTCTATACACTACATGCCATGTGCTAAATAGAGTCCCAATGAAGTCAAGGGATAAAACCCCATATGAGCTTTGGAAAGGTCGAAGGACAAGTTTGAAATACCTTAAAGTGTGGGGGTGCCTGGCAAAGGTACTAGTACCTGAACACAGAAGGAAAAAACTTGGTCCAAAGACCGTAGATGGTATTTTCTTGGGTTATGCTCAAAATAGTATTGCATATAGGTTCCTGATTATTAAATCATAAATTCCTGGAATAGATACAAATACTATTGTAGAACTTCGCGATGCTACATTTTTTGAGGATATATTTCCTATGAAGACGAGAACACCTCAATCTAGTATTTCTACTAGAAATAAGCCTTCTTCCGTAGAGGTCCCATTATCCGTAGTGGGTACATCTTCCTCAAGTCACTCTAGACTAGATGAATCTAGTGAGTATACAGAACCTAGAAGGAGCAAGAGGCAACGTGTGTCTACGGATTTAGGCCAGGACTTTATCACCTATAATATAGAAGGTGACCCTGTGACATATAGAGATGCTATGGCTTCTCCTGAAGCTAAGCACTGGAAAGAGGCTATTAAAAGTGAAATGGACTCTATTATCTCTAATGCCACTTGGGAGTTGGTAGATTTACCTCCTGGGTGTAACACTATAGGATGTAAATGGGTGTTTAAAAGAAAACTAAAATCTGATGGGTCAGTAGATAAATTCAAAGCCCGCCTAGTTGCTAAGGGATTCAAACAAAAAGAAGGGATTGACTATTTTGATACTTATTCTCCTGTTACTAGAATTACTACAATCCGAGTGTTAATCGCATTAGCATCCATATATCATCTTGAGGTCCATCAAATGGATGTCAAAACGGCATTCCTAAATGGAGATCTAGAAGAAGAGATATATATGGATCAGCCTGAGGGATATGTAGTCTCTGGAAATGAGAATAAAGTCTGTAGGTTAGTCAAATCTCTTTATGGTTTGAAGCAAGCCCCAAAGCAGTGGTACGAAAAATTTGATAGAGCTATGTTATCGTTTGGCTTTGAAGTAAATGACTCTGATAAATGTGTATATGCTAAAATGAAAGGTGATAATTGTATTATCCTATGTTTATATGTAGATGATATTCTACTATTTGGAACTAATCTTTCAATTATTAATGAGACTAAGACCCTCTTAAGTGGTAAGTTTGATATGAAGGATATGGGTTGTGCTGATATGATTTTAGGGCTGAAGTTGACTCGTTCAACTGATGGAATAACAATTTCTCAGTCACTCTATGTTGAGAGAGTATTAGAGAAACATGGTTATAGTCAAGTTAAATCTGTTGTCACACCATATGACCCTTCAAAAACTCTCCACAAGAATAATAGTGGTGTGGCAGTGTCTCAATTAAGATACTCACAAATAATAGGTAGTCTAATGTATTTAGCTAATTGTTCTAGACCTGATATTTCTTTTGCTATAACGAAATTGAGCAGGTTTACCAGCTGTCCGGACAGAACGCATTGGGATGCATTAGACAGAGTACTCAGATACCTAAAAGGTACTATATCCTTGGGCTTGTGGTATAGGAGATTCCCTGCAGTCCTGGAGGGATATAGTGATGCTAGTTGGATAGCAGACACTGCTGAGTGTAAAGGCGTTACTGGTTATATCTTTACACTTGGAGGCGGTGCAGTTGCTTGGAGGTCTGTTAAACAGACGATTATATCTCGTTCTACATCTGAGGCAGAATTATGTGCTTTAGATACCACAGTAACTGAAGCTGATTGGCTTAAGGGTCTTCTTTCATAAATTCCCTTGATGGTAAAGCCAATACCTTCTATTTCAGTACACTGTGATAATCAAACAACAATAGCTCAGATTAGAAGCTCCAAGTATAACCAGAAACAGAAGAGACATGTACGAATAAGATTGAAGTCTATTCGTGAGCTAGTGTCTCTTGGAGTGGTGTCATTGGACTTCGTAAGTTCAAAAGATAATATTGCTGATCCACTCACAAAAGGACTTGATTCTGAGAAAATCAAGAGATCCAGTAAGGGAATGGGACTGAGGCCTGTCATGGTTTTATCTATAGCGGCAACCCAACCTATCTGATTGGAGATCCCAAAAAGTAGGTTCAATGTGGTCTAAACAAGCTATAAGGGTGAA
Source organism: Zingiber officinale (assembly GCF_018446385.1). Taxonomy (NCBI): domain Eukaryota; kingdom Viridiplantae; phylum Streptophyta; class Magnoliopsida; order Zingiberales; family Zingiberaceae; genus Zingiber; species Zingiber officinale. The sequence continues at coordinate 69,776,424 of NC_056000.1, forward strand.
ACGTAAGCATCAAATTAATTGAGATGTAATCTCATAGTCTCTTCCCTGGATAGATGCTTGACTGCTAGTAAGGATGAGCTTAGGAGCTCTTAATGAGTTCAAGGTCTTAATGACAGGATGCTTGCAGTACATCCTTGGAGAACTCACCTATGTAAGTGTAACTGTGAGGCCGCAGTGTGGGGGGTCTAGGCAACTCTCCTTAGCACTTATGAAACAAGATTCGGTGGCATGGCCGTAATGCACCAATCCAGAAGGATTCAACCGTCGCCAGTGATGAGTTGTTACCAATTGATCTTCACATATAAAAGGTTTAAGATCAAGACTCTGTTCTCTTCAAACCTATGTGAATAAGATTGGTGTACTTAGGTGAAAATTCAAACCGGAAGGTATTTTCACTGAAAGCTCATTGCAACCAAGCCTCAGAACATATCTTTGTTTTTGACTAAAATGATTTGAATTTGTGGGGGATTGTTGAATTTTGTTTTAAAATTCAAAGCATTTTTTTGGAGTATTTTTAGTCCCACATTGCTAAGTGGAGAAGTTTGGAAGGGCTTATATAGGAAGTCCTTCCATCCTTGCTTAGCAATGATAAGAGGACCTACACGCATGCGCGGGCCAAGCCCAAATCGAGTGGATTTGGGGGGTTCGAGCCGGAAATCCATAAATCGGGCGTCACATGCGCGATTAACGCGCGCAGGGGGGGTGCAAATCCCCAGCCCGTGGGCCTTGCGCTCACGGGCGACCCGGTCTGTTTTTGCTGGTTTGGTTCAGTCTGAACCAAACCAGTTTGGTTTCCGGTTATGATTCGGACTTCGGTTTTGGTCCGCGTGAGGAAGCGAAGCAGCGCTTCGGTTCTGTCCGCGTCGCGTGAGGATGCGAAACAACGCATCCGCGCGGGAGAAGAGGTAGCAGAAGCAAAGTGTGCGTCCCTCCTCTGCACTGCTTCAAGTGTATAAATACACTTCCTCACTTCCTTCTCAATTCACTCCAAAAAGCATAGCATTCCTTCTCCCTTGCTTTCTACTTCTTCTTCTTCTTTCTTTCTGAGTTCTGAGGCTTGGTTCGCGATCTGAGGTTGAGTCCGAGTGCGGCGCTCGTTTTGGAGTGCACCTACGAGCGACGCGAGTGGTTGTCGGATCTTGGGAGGATTTTGCCGGAGAGCCTCTGCACCGTGGGCGGCAATCAATTCTCTAAAGACAGTTCGCACGTCCGACGCTTCGACCGGAGATACACAATTTCTTAACCCTTACTGTTATTAACGTTTATTGCATGCTCGTCATTTATTGGTGCAATTATAGATTACTGTATTAGCATAATTAGTTCTATTACCGTTATTACAATTTGTTGCGGTCTTGTAATCTTGTTATAGTCCTTGACAATCTTTACTATGTAAATCACACTACGAGATAGTTCAACCTTGTTTGATTCACCTTGTTCCAAGGATAGAGTTCTTTACTCCTCTAGGTTAGAGATACAATCTTGTTTCCTACTCAATTGTTCGCTCTAACATCCTCGACAAAGTTGCCCTAAAACAAATGCTAAAGGCATATTTTTGACTCTCATTGTATCATCCTTTTCATTGCCTCGGCGATACAGATATATGTAAATTGGGTTTGAATTAGTTAGTCTTAAGACACCTAATGCCAACCCGTTACCTTTGTTCGAGGTTGAATAGAAGTAGAGTTGTCATTGTTAGAAACGTAGATAGAAAAGAGATGGAAAGGAAGGGAACTCTAATGTAAAATTAGTTTTAATCCTATATTGGGAATGTAATGACTTGTTGGTTTATTTATAATGAATCATAACCATTGAAGGTTATGAATATGTATAGAGAAATATTTTCTTTCACGCATGGACCTATAGGGTGTAAATTCAAAGTTTAGATTATACTGAACTAAAGTTGACATCATTAGGACGGTCAAATTGCCCGTAAATCTCGAGAAAAGGAAAACCGAATTCTTTAGCATCGTGGGGATAGTTAGAACTTGAATGACTAGCACAAACCCTTGTCCTAACGATTCCAAAACTAGAATAGTATCTCACTTGAAGGTGGAACATAGCCATCGCATTAGAAGGACCTACATGAAAATTAAACTTTTATCAAATTTTAATGTAAAAAAAAAATCAATAAATTTGAAGGGCCTACCCACCTAAGAGTTAATGGCTACCAATTGACATAGTGAGTCCTATTACTTTTTATTTATTTATTTATTTTTAAAATAATACAGAAATCGTATTCTTTTCTAATTGATTAATTTTGAAGATGATCAATTTATCCTTATAAAAATTTTCCACTAATGAAAATCTCTATAATTATCTTGAAATACCTTGTTAATTGCTTGAAGAACCTAACGGTTTATCATTACCTTGGAGGCTAATGGGTCCCATTATCTTTTTTTTATTAGTGGACATTAGGTATCCAAGTCATCGACCCGATTAATCTTAGGGTGATTTGTCCGACCCGATAAAAATTTATCACTGACTACTAAGATAAATTAAAAAATACTCATAGAGACTCATCCTAACTATCAATATTCTCATATTCACTATTTATTTGAGGAAAAAATCTCTCATGTTGATCACAATTAAGTCTCGAACTAGAGATACTTAATTTGATAGTCAGACACCGTTGTCCGGCCATGCTGTGGTGAGCCCACTTATTATTCTCACACATGGTGGGTTCTCCGATCTAACATTGTTAAAATCGGTCGAATAATCAAAGAATCGGACACAAAACTAAATTAATTAATTTTTCTAACACTTTTAAAGTCACTCGAAGTCTCTCTAATGATTAACCTAAACACCACTTTTCCTTGGCACTATCTTTTTTTTTTCCTGTCTTTTTTCTCATATTTTGAAATCTTTCTCGAGCCTCATATTTTCAAAAATTTAGCATGATTTTTAAATATATTTTTGCAAAATCACATGAGAGGGAGAAGCCAATGCGAACTACGGTAGGCCGGGAGTCTCTCGAACTTCGGCCCATTTTGAAGTTCTTCAATCGACCTAAGAATAAATTAAGGGCTCTCCTTCCTTTCTTTCCATCTAAGTAAACAACTCCTAAATGTTTGCTCACGAAATGTAAAAAAAAAATAATAAATAAATAAATCCAGTTCGTATCTCATTGACTAGTCCTAGGGTGACTGGTCCGGCCCCATAAAAATTTTCCATTGGTCACCACAATAAATCCGGAAGCGTGTGCGATGGACAACTCAGAAGCCCAATATCTTTTGATTACGTGCTCCTTTTGAAAAAAAAAATTCTTACAAATACGTCATAAATAGAGATTGAATTATGAGTACTTGATGATAACTTAGATGTCTTACCATGGTACCGTAGCCATGGGAACATTTGCTCGTGAAATGTAGCACTTGACATCTGTTGAGGTAGATATCGTAGTCCAAACTCGGTTCACTCTCACGGAGGATTTCTTTGATCAGCCTCATTAACCCTAAAAGGATGTCGATTCGAGTTGGCAAGTCGAGGTCATCCGCACATTGTTCTTGATTTCTATAAACAAGTTTAGTGTCTAAACATTCCTAATGTGAATCCTTTCACACTCAAGCTAGATCTGAATCCCTAGGTGCGACCGAATTAGAATGTTGAAAATTTAGATGTTCTTTACGATCTTTAGGTACTGCAAAATAGAATCAAATTAATAATTTAAATTTAAAAATTACAAAATAATAATAATAGTAATAAATTATAATTAGAAAATAAAAATGTTAAAATTTTATTTGGATGGGAAGAGTTACAAAGTGTTAGATGAATTATGAGAATTAGAGAGATTTATGGAGTGAATATTCTATTTTATTAAGAATTTGTACCCTTTACTAACTCTCAATTAATTTAGTGAAATTTAAAATTAAATTATGTTAATATTCTTTTTTATTTTCATGTTGAAAATAATTTCAATATTTATGAGTAATTTCAATAGACACATCAATTAGGGATTTAGGGTTCGAGACTTAGTTGTGTATATTATTGAAAATTTTTATCATCAATCAATCAAAAATCTAGAGTTCAAGACTAAACTGCCGCATATTTTTAAAATTTTTTTTCATTAATCAATCAAGGATCTAGAATTCAAGAGGTGTATTATTGAAATTTTTTCTCATTAATCAATTAGAGAATATACATTGTCATGGTTTTTTTTAGCCCCACGTCTTATGATTGGTAACACCATAAGTAGAGAAATTTCTATAAATATCTTGAGCCGACAATATTAGAAAACATACTTTTCTTGACTTTTTGGCTAAGAACAAGTGTGATATTAAATTAATTTTTTATGAGGGAGGGTCAATTACAGTAACTTACTGCTGGAGTTCTCGAGTATTGCCTTATGGGTCTTATGCACCCTTACCAAATCTAATTTATGGGTATTTTGGCTAAGATCAAATATAGTATTTGTTCTTACCAGCTTAATTTTTTATAAAGGTCTATTACAGTAGTATGCCGCTAGGGTTCTCGAGGGAAATGAATTTTTTTTATAAGGAGTTCATGTGTGCAAAATTTAAAAATCTACGTTTATTACAAGGAAACCCGTAATCGTCAAGTTTCAGACCCAAAAAGTACCGTTTAGTCACTTTTTAGAGCCTCCAAAAATCTTTAAGGTATTTAAGATATTTTTAGTATTTATTGGTTAGAGTTTGTCTATATCAGCGGTCTATTAAGAAATTTACTTTTTTGATAGTGTTAGTGCAGTTGACACTAATAATTTAATTTTAGTTTTGATGAACGGTAAATGGTTAAAGTTAGTTTCTGTGTGATATGATATTTTTACCAAGTGTGCAGAAATTGATAGTGTTAGAATCGATGGTCGCGGCTAGAGAGAGGGGTGTGAATAGCCGACCCCAAATCTCGTTCGTTTCGTTCTACAAATCAAGGTTAGCGCAGCGGAAATAAAAACAACGAAACAAAGACAAGAAATCAAACCTCAATACACGTCGACGTAACGAGGTTCGGAGATGAAACTCCTACTCCTCGGCGTGTCCGTAAGGTGGACGAAGCCTATCAATCCGTCGGTGGATGAGTCCCCGGAAACCCGGCTAATAATCACTCCTTCTGGGTGGAGAAACCTCGCCACAATGTCTTGCAACAGCAAGATGAACAGGAGTACAAGAATACAGCAAGAAACTAAGTACAATACACAAATGTAATAACCCTAGCTTGCCTTCTTGTCGACTGGTTGAAGCAGCAACTTCACGAGACGCCTACAACAGTAGGAACCCAGTCGAAGAAGCTCACACGAAGCTTCGGAACTCAGCAAAGCTCAAGAGCACACCCGCAGCTCAGTAGAAAGAAGAAGAAGAAGTTTAGAACAGTAGCTCCTCAATCCCTTTTATAACCTGCGAAGAAGACACAGAAGAAACTAGCCGTTGCTACGCAATGGCTAGGATGTGGACCGATCAGGCTTCATCCTGATCGGTCCACAAGGGTCCTGATCGGTCACAAGACCGATCAGGCCCTTCCCTGATCGGTCATGGACCGATCAGGTCCTTCCCTGATCGGTCCCATGACCGATCAGGCCCTTTTCCCTCCCAAAGGTGATCTCCTTCTGATTGCTACTGATCGATCACTAATCGGTCTGCTGACCGATCAGATAAGCAACAGAATGCTTCTGTTTGATTACTGATCGGTCACCAGACCGATCAGATAACCCAGCGTATCACTGGATCGGTTACCAGACCGATCCAGGTTTAGAGCTCCCAGCCCTAAACCCTACCTCGTCCGGTCCAGAGAACGAGCTACCGAGCCCTCTCTGACCTAGTCCGGAGAACGAGCTACCGAGCCCTCTCCGACTTCGCATGCCAAGCTTCCATACTTGGACTTTTCCCGTGCCAAGCTTCCTGCTTGGACTTTTCCGTGCCAAGTCTCCATACTTGGACTTTTACCCGTGCCAAGTCTCCATACTTGGGCTTTTCCCGTGCCAAGCTCCCTGCTTGGACTTTTCCGTTGCCTGGCTTCACTCACCAGGACTTTCACTTTCACCTAACTTCACTCACTAGGATTTTCACCTGGCTTCACTCACCAGGATTTCCCGACTGCCTGGCTTCACTCACCAGGACTTTCCGAACTGCCTGGCTTCACTCACCAGGACTTTCCGAACTGCCTGGTTTCACTCACCAGGACTTTCCGAACTGCCTAACATCCCAGTTAGGACTTCCCAGTCAAGTATCCGGTCAACCTTGACCTACTTGACTCTTCTTCATCCAACCTGATCAGACCCTGATCAGTATCTCTCCGCATGGACAACTGTACCTGCATTGTCCATGTCTACATGTCTTTCTGTATTGTCGAACATCGAAACCATGACCAAGGTTTACGCTTGGTCAACTAGGTCAATCTTGACCTACTGGAAATTGCACCAACAGATAGGTCTAGAGGACCTGACATCAGGTTGAACCCCAGTTAGGTCTAAGGACCTGATAATTGACACGAAATCCAAATAAGTCAAGGTATGACCTGATATCTGATAGGAAGTCTAGCAGTGTCTCTTGGACCTGATAGTTGACTGAAGTCCAGTTAGGTCTACGGACTTGACAACTGATAGAAAGATCTGGTGGATCAAGAGATAAGTCAAGTGCTTGCAAATGGTAAGTGAAGGTAATTCACTGGAGGAGAGTGATCTAGTGAGGATAAGTCTCAATGGGGTTGTAGGCGTTGGTCCAGCTTAGATTCATGTTGGAAGTCTAAGCTGAGATCATGACTAAATCCTAGTCTTGGTAAGACAGGATCTAATTAATGATTTTACATATTATTACTTGTTATGCTAACTCTATGGTGCAAGAGAGCAAAAGCTGGAAAAAGGGATTCCAAGCGGCACCCGGAGGTCTAAGCACCCAAACTGTGTCCAGGCGCTCAAACCGTGTCCAGGCGCCCAAATTAACTCGAACATAGTCGCCCACACAGATAAGTTGGTGTTATGTTTGAGAGGTGTTCTAAGGTAATCACCTTATGGTTTGTACCTATTTATTGGATAAATAAAGATTCATTACTTGAGTGCACATTTTATATGTGTTCGATTAAATCTTAAACTCACTTACTGAATGACCGCAATATGAATCATAACATGAGAGAACTTGTGATGGGATCACAACTTATGAACATCTCTGCATATGTAATTATGAATATATTGAAATAGTCCATAGTTGATGAATTGATGAGGACATCATCGATTTTGTGAGACTAGCATGAGTTATTCTCTTTGGTCTAACTAAGCAATTGTTCCTCACTGGCTGGAGACATTGGGATGCCGATAGTTAAATGTGGATGCTAGTTAAGATAACTAGTTTATTGGAGTGACCTATTATAGAACTTCATATGGTTCTCTACATATATGGATATGTCAATAAAGCTTTTATTGCAGCTCGAGTGTAAGTTTCCTTCGACTTGAGACATTCAAGTTATCTTAGTTATGGAGACTTATACTTTAATATTTTAAGCAAGCATCTCCATGGAGGTGTGGACTTGGGATGCTTGGGTATAAGTCGAAGTTGTTGGAGTAATCTGGGTACCCTAGGTTATGATGTTTGGGTAAATGTTTAAGTTAGGTTTATTGTTGTATTTGATATGCATTGTGAGTATGCAGGATACAAGTACAACAAGGAAAGTCCAAGTGTAATCTTGGCAAAGGAGGAAAGTCCAAGGATGAGTTTTGGCATTATAAGTCTAAGCATGTAGTCTTGGCAACGTAAGTTCAAGTGTGACTTGGCAATGAACAAAGTCCCAGAGGTACGACCTCTTGTCAAAGAAAGACCCGACAACAATGACAAGGCCGATGGAAGCTCCAGAAGGCAAGACGTGAAGGATGGGGAGGCATCCGAGGGACGCAAGGCTGATGGAGGAGGTTAGAAGGCTAGGTCTAGGTTGGTCGGGCGAGGACAAGTGTTGAGTGGATGTACTCGAGGGTAAAATCCTAGAATTAGGGTTTTACTGAAGCGTTACTATAGCAGTATTGTAGCGTTATTGTAGTAGTACTGTAGCAGTCGACTGGTGGTTACATCAGTCGACTGGTGTAGTCGATTGGGCAGTCGACTAGGAGCGAACAGAATGCTTCTGTTCTCTCGACCAGTGTGGAGCAGTCGACTGGTAGGCGGGATTTTCCAACCCGTGGTCTATATAACCAAACCTTGGGAGCTTGGTTGAGGTTGTCAAAAATAGAGGTGGTTAACCCCTATTAGAATCTCCAAGGTCTTCTTGAGTGATAAAAAGCTTGTGCTAGTTTGTGGCGAAGTTTCTCCACCTACAAGGAGCTACTCGAGCTAGCCAGAGGCTTTCCGGGGAGTCATCCACCGACAGATCGAGATCGTCCACCTTACAGACAGCCGTAGAGTAGGAGTAAGTGATCTCCAAACCACGTTACATAAATGTATTAAAGGTTTGATTGTCTTGGTTATTGCCTCTAGGTTTAACTTTCTATTTGTTAGATTTGTTTTGTATTTCCGCTGTGCACTAACAAGCGTAGGAAGCGACGATTTGGGTGAGACGCTATTCACCCCCCTCTAGCGGACGTCAAGGTCCCAACAAGTGGTATCAAAGCGAGGTTAGCTCTTGTTGGACTAATCGCCAAGAGAGCGGCTAAAGGAAGAAGATGGAGTCGAAGGGACCTCTCGGATAGGGCATCCGAATCCCACCTCCATACGAGCGCGAGGACTTCGACTATTGGAGGAAGCGCATGGAGATGTGGTTCCAAATGAATTGGAACCAATGGATTGCGTTGGAGGAACCGTTTAAATCTCCAACAGATAAGAAGGGAAAGCGTCTCCGACCTCGATATTGGACTGAGGAGCAAAGAGAGCAATCGGAGACGAACAAGGAGGTAACTAGAATTTTAATTAATTTACTACCTCATAATACAGTATTGAATGTAGGTGAATACGAGAATGCAAGTGACCTTTGAAAAAAGGTAATTGCGCTTCATGAGAGTCCTACACAAATCCAAGGAGTGGAGGAGCCCAAGGAGAAGGGCTCATTGGTCTAAAAGGAGAAGGACCAATCGATTGTTGACACGTGCTCAACATCCGAAGAGAAGAAAGAAGATGAGGAGGTATCATCCACATCTTCAAGGGAGGAAGAAGTGGAACCATCCACACCTTCAAGTGAAGAGGAAGAAGAGAAATCCAAGGAAGAGGAGATCTTGGAAGCTCAACCCTCTACCTCAACTACCAAGAAGAGCACAAAGGACCACATCAAATGCTTTGAGTGTGGTAAGATGGGGCACTATAAGAGTAGGTGTTCTTCGCTCAAAAAAGTAAAGGAGGTAATCCCTATACCCGATGAAGTTGCTTTAAGAACTAACGTGGGTTGTAAGGATGGATTCAAGAAGAAGAAGCACATTAGGTGTTTCACATGTGGTGAGTGGGGGCACTACCACACGAAGTGCCCAAGGAGAGGAGAGCTCAAGAAATTGGCGCACTTAAGGAAATGAGAAAAGAAGAGGAGCTCAAGTCAAGTAGGAGCTTCAAAGGTAAAAGGGAAGGTAATCCCTATTTTGAAGTTTAATCCAAGTTCAAATTCCTTTATGCTTCTTAGGAATATTGAAAATTATGTACCCATACATAATTATGGATTTTGGTATAATGATAGGAATAGGGTTAACACAGTAGATAATCCTAAGAAATCATACATTAAGGGTAGACCTAATAAGACCCAAACCACTTTGCTTAAAGGAAGGAAAGTGGGTGAAAACCTAAGCATTAATCCCAAAAAAGGGATACATATGCCTAGGAAGGTGGATAGGTCTAAGGATGTCCAAGGTGGACATGTTGACTCTAGAGTTAGAACCCTAGAATTAGAAAATCAAGCCTTGAAGGTAAGGCTTGAAAAAATGGAGATAGTCCTACATAGATTCATTATTGGACCTAGAGGACTTGACATGTGTTTAGATGGTCAAAAATCCAAAAATATCAAATTAGGTCTCTCTCATGCCAAGAGGAGGTTAAGTGCTAGGGTGGCACATGAAAATGGCAAGGGAGGAGTGACAAAGGGCAAGGGAAAATCATCCAAGATCCGTGATAAGAAATATACAAGGGTTGCATATGATTATGGAAAGGATGAGGTGCCCAAGGTTAAGAAGAGGAAGTCTACTAAGGTACACCATGTGGGTATAACCATGGTAGATGAGTCACCTAAGGAGGTGATTAAGGCTAAGAGCCCTAAGGTTAGGAAGAGCCTTTGGGACCTATGGTAGATGGGTTATCAAATGTGTCAAGTGGTTAAAAGACGGACTTGAGTCTCTAACCTAGTGGGTTGACACAATTAGGATGGTATCATGCATGAAAATATCACATTGGGGTCATATTGCATGAAAATTAGTTTTTAATGTATAGATACCATATAAACCCATGCTAGGGAAGTATTGTGGTCAAGTATGGGCAAATACATCAAGAGGAAGCCAAAACTAGGACTTTAGGTAAGGTTTAATTGAACAATTTAGAGAGTTTTAAATTTTGTGTCATTCTTGGGATCTGTAATATATATATATATATATTCCAATTATACAAGGTTAAAATAGACTTCTCCATAAAATTTGAGATTTTTTGGAGATCTGTGGAATTTTTGACGCATTTATGAAGTTAGGTCAGAAAGACTGATTTTTATTGGTTCGGGAAGCATCCGACGATTGAACCAGTGTTTTGATAATGGCAAAGGATTCAAAGTTAAGGTTATGTTGTGATCTAACAGTTTGAATGAGCTTGCAGGAAAGTCCTAAGTGTACTTAAGCAAAAGTCCTAATTGAGGTTAGGCAGGTAGAAAACCCTAGGAGGTGGTAACCCTATGTCATAGGGGGTGGTAACCCTATGCGGAAAGTCTTGGTGGGTCGAGGGCTTCAGGCAAAAGTCCTAGGGGTGGTAACCCTAGGTGGAAAGTCTTGGTGTCGCGAACCAGGTGGAAGACTGGACGGGTCGGGGAGCGGGCGTCCAGCAGAAAGTCCGGAAGCGTCGAGCACTGAGCAAAAGTCCAATCGATCTGGAGGATCGCACTCGCAACAGGTAACTCTCCTGAGAGGAGTAAGTGAGGGCGCGTTCCCCGCAGAGGGAACAGTAGGCGTCGGGTCGACCTAGGGTTTCCGGTTGGAAATTCGAAGTCAGACTCGGACAGTCCAGAGACTGTCAAACACCTTTCTTATCATATTTATGTGTGCTAACCTTGTCTTGCAGGGTATATGTGTATTTTGTGGACTAACACATTGTGCAGGGACAAAAGAGCACACTTCACCTCGGATGAACAGTGTCTGAGGCGCCTCCATGGAGCTTGGAGGCGCCTCGGGTGCAAGCCGAAGCCAGCTGTGCAGAGGAGCTGGAGGCGCCTTCATGGGGACTGAAGGCGCCCTTGGAGGCACATTGGAATGGTGTTGAAGGCGCCTTCAGGTGGATAACGAGCAGCGGTCAAAGCCTGATCGACAACGGCTGAGTCGGGATAAAACCATGGGTTGGAGGCGCCTTGGAGCTTAATGGAGGCGCCTTGAACACCCTTTATAAGGGGGTTTCGACCAGCAGTCTAGAACCTCTTCTACCAAGCAACCTTTGTGCTACAAGCTGCTAACAAGACGATCCCGAAGTGCTATAACGAGATCCAGACGACCCGAAGCTTCGAAATTGCTCATTCTTGTTGTCGGTATACTCTTTCAGTTTAATAGATTGTAATAATTCTATAACCATTATTCCGCTTATAGGTGTTGCCCATAGAAAGCGATCAACGATCGCAGACCTTGGAGTAGGAGTCACCACAGGCTCCAAACCAAGTAAACAACTTGTGTTTGTGTGTGTTGTGTTTTCTTTTATTTTCCGCTGCGTATTTACTCGACACGTTTTAAATCGAACAAAATAGCCACGAGTGCTATTCACCCTCCCCTAGCGCTTCTCGATCCAACAATTTTTGTTGAAATAGTGTATCAGTCGACTAGTACAGTTACCAGTCGACTGGTAACACTGTTCACGAGCACAAAATGCCTCTGTAAGTTCATTTTGACGATGTTAGTCGACTGAGACTTATAGCAGTCGACTGATACGGTCTGAAAATATTTTTCAGCATTAGAAAATGACTAAAAGAGTGGGGAACATGTATGTAATCTTATGGGGGATTAATACATGATGTTTATGATCATTAGAGGTCAAAGAGTCCAATAATTGGGATATTGTTGGAGCTCTTTTTGATGTATGGCAAAGGGAGAGAAGTTTAGGTTTAAGTGGGAAACCTACATACCTTTGCAAGAAATTCTAATTCAAAGGGGAGCATAGGAGAAGGGGGAACGATTGCTCATTTATTAGCAAAGGGGGAGAAGTTTGCCTTTTGTGAGGGAGCTTAGGTGAAGGGGGAGCCTAGGATTAGGTTCCATGATTTATGCATATGTAGATTGTATATTTATTTACATTACTATTGTTTTCCTAACTTAAACGAGTTGCCAAATATCAAAAAGGGGAGATTGGCAAGCATCTCCATGGAGGTGTGGACCTCGGATGCTTGGGTATAAGTCAAAGTTGTTGGAGCAATCTGGGTACTCTAAGTTTTGATGTTTGGACAAAGGTTTAAGTTAGGTTTATTGTTGTATTTGATATGCATTGTGAGTGTGGTTTAGGTCAAAGTTAGGTTTTGAAGCAAGGTTTGAAAAACCAACTACTTTTGCCAACAATGTTTTCAAATAAAACTTTACAAAAGTAAAAAATTCAGGTTCATTTTAGGGAGGAATAAATATTTTTAAGAAAATATTTTGGATACCAAGTTCATTTGAATAATAGTTCTAACTTTGAAAAGAGATTTTTCCAAATAATTTTCAAATTTTAAAATAAAAAAAATATTTTACAAAGATAATTTCAAAGATTTTTTTTTAATTTTCAAAGTAAATTTAAAGAAGAATTTTCTAAGAAAAAATTCTAAGGTACTTTTAACGAAATAACTTTTTAAGACAAACTTTCAAAGTACTTTTTAAAGAAAGATTTATCGAAGAAATATTTTTAAAGTAATTTAAAGAAAAATTCAAAGTAAGAAAAATAGTTTCACAAATTTTTAGGTAAACATTTCCCAAACAAAAATAATTTTTCAATATATTCTAAAAATATTTTTCAAAGAGATTTTCAAAATATTTTCAAGGAAACTTTCAAAAAAGTTTTTAAGGCAAAAAATAAAAAAAATTGAAATATGGTTTTGAAAATAGACTTTTTTCATATGATGTATTTTCAAAACATTTTTCAAGGTGATTGTTCAAAATTTTCTAAGTAAATTTTTTAAAATTTTCAAAATAAGTTTGAAGTGAATTTTTCTAAGAAAGATTGTCAAATAATTTAAATAAAAATTTCTAAGTAGTATTTTAAAGTAGTTTTTGTTAGAACCCTTGGCAGCCGGCTAGAGGGGGGTGAATAGCTCCTACACATATCAAAACAAAAAGAGCCTTTCTCGGCTTATAACATAAATAAAATAAACACTTGCAGAAAATAATAAAGAAATTGAAAAGACAGAGGCACAACGAATTACTTGGTTACAATCGGGAAGGTTGTTAATCCAAGACGAAAAAAGCACACTAAAAAATCTCCTCTGGGTGGAGAAGCCTCTTACAGCATTCAAAGCTCACAAAACAAAGCTAAACAAGAACTAGAAATTGTACAAGTGTTGTTTTAAACTATTCTGTGTTGTACTTTAGCTTTGGGAGCAGGGTTGCTTATATAGCCCTGCTCAGAGCGCAGGGGCAGAGTCACCCTTGGGCTAGGGTGGGCTTCAGCCCCACCTCCTTTCTAAAAAAGCATCATGAATAATTTTTGATTTTTTATGCATCAGCCCCATATAAATCCATTAATTGGTCATTCTCATGCATTGACAAATTTTAAAATATCAAATTAGAATGATAAATTTTATAAGTCATTATAAATATATTTATGTTAATAAACATATTAATTTTAACTTTTTTTTATGTGTTTTACCCTAAACTTACTCGCAGCACTGTCTCTTTTACTCTCCGTAGCAAACGAGGAATTCACTATTCAAAGTTAACCTAAATTTTTTTATTTCTTATTCAATAAAATAAAATTCCATCACTGAGCAAGAGCCAACGAGCATCAGCCGCTCGAGTGGTGGTCGATGAGGCAACGAGCGATGATCGCTCGTGAGTCGGACGCTACCTCGCCAAGTGACCAGCAACCAATTCACGTGCGACCACCCACGAAGCAACAGCACACGAGGCAGACACTGCCTCACCAGGTGATGTGCAACCACTTCACTAGAGGTCGCACATGAGGAGGTCGCTATCTTGTCAAGCAATGAGCGACATAAGTCTAGGTTTGCAAATAGAGGTTATGTCTTGTCGATAGTTAGCCCCACCTAAATTTGAATTCTGGCTACACCCCTGTCGGAGCGCCTGGATGGGTTTTAGGTGCCTGGAGTGGTATAAAACTTTATCCTCGATGCAACGATCAAAGGCCACGTCAAAACTGATAAAACTTGGATTCTGGGCGCTCGAAAGGGTTTCGGGCACCTCGGACTGGTCTGGGCGCCCGGAATGGTTCCGAGCGCCTCGGACTGCTCCGAGTGTCGGGAATGCTTCCGGGCGCCCCAAAGGAGAAAGTTAATATTTTGTTGATTTTCTCTCCGGGCCTCCAGCTTCGGCTTCACTTGCTTTGGTCTGGGTCTTCCACTCCGGCTTTGCTCGCTTTAGTGATTTCGGCCATCCAGAATAGGGCTCACCCAAACCCAACTTCTGGCCTTCTCGTGCAAGCTTCCGCTCCGGCTTCTCGTCCCTTGGAAACGCCGCACACCTCCTTCTCATCCGCCCGCGTACTATTCTGCAGCACCTCGCCCCTCAGACGCACCGAGTCTGTCGGCTCTCTCTCGTGTCGTCCTTCTCGCTAGCTGCGTCTTTTACTCGACATCCTGTACTTCTAAGTTCTTGCACAGTTAGACACAAGATTAAACACAATAGAACATAACCTAACTTGTTTGATCATATCAAAATAACCTTGGGGTACCAACCGTTTTTAAGAAAAAAATTTCCAATAAAAAATTTTAAAGGAAATTTTTTTTCCAACAATAATTTTTAGGTGTACATTTTCCAACAAAAGATTAGTAAATGTTTTAAAAAGGATTTTAGGTTAGAAATATTTTCAAAAAGTATATATATATATATATATAGTTTGTTTTTATAGTATCGATTCAAAATAATTTTCCAACTATTCAAAAAAAGGTCTGATTATTCAAAGACTTTCAAAGTTGTGTATTTTTTTTTTTAAATGATTTTTGAAAAACATTCTTAAGTTGTCCAAGCAAATCCTCCCCTTAAGTTAACACTCCCCCTTAAGTTAACACTCCCTCTTAATTTAACACTTCCCCTTAAGTTAACACTCCCCCTTAGTTTGACACTCCCTCTTAATTTAACACTTCCCCTTAAGTTAACACTCCCCCTTAATTTGACACTCCCCCATAAATCGTAGTAGGGTTTGGGTATGTTAAATTTCAAGGCAGATGTGACAAAGTGAATAATTAACACATTCTGATTATCTTTGTTAGATATAAGAAGTTCTAGTTAATTGTTTAGAGGATTTACTGTTCCTAACACTAATGTTTATCAAATATATTATTTTATATCTTATTATTATTATTCACTTATGTTTGATTAATCATTAATTAATTATTGTAAAAATAATTAACCTTATGTGTATTAAGTTTCAGGTTAAATGAAATAATTTGTTGCTAATTCAATTACAATCAATCATTATTAATGGTTTATTGATTATCTTTTACTCGACTCAATTCATTACTTATTTGATTAAAACAACTTGCAACTTACATTTTATATTAACTGATTGAGTTAGTTGACTAATGAAAGTATTAGTTTTAATTTTAAGTGTTGATTAAGTTTAACTTAAACAAATTATTGATTAAAGTTGAGTTAGGTTTAACTAAGTTGTAAGTCCGAGTTAAATTTATTAAAGTTATTAACTAAAGTTAAGTAAAGTTAAGACTCAACTTGAGACAATTTTTAATAAATTATAATTTAATTAAAGTAAAGTTAAGATTTTGATAAACGTTGAAATTAAAGTTTATTAAGTAAAATTAAGGTTAAGTTTAAATTAACTTTTAATGTATCTTTAATAAATTATGATTTAATTAAAGTAAAGTTAAGATTTTAATTAATATTTTGAGTTTTTAATAATATTAAATTTTAATTAATTATTTAATTCAGTTTAAAGTTTAAATTAATTAAATTTTAATTGATTTAATTATTTGTTAAATAAGGTTTAAGTTTTAAATTATGTGTCTAAGTTTTTTTAAAAAAATTTTAAAATTATTTTAAAATAATTTTAAAAAGATTTTAAATTATTTTTAAATAATTTTTAAAAGGATTTTAAAAATAATTTTTAAAAGGATTTTTTAGAATGATTTTAAAAGGATTTTTTAGAATGATTTTTAAAAGGATTTTTAAAATAATTTTCAAAAGGATTTTTAAAAGGATTTTTAAAATAATTTTTAAAAGGATTTTTTAAATAATTTTAAAAAGATTTTTTAAAATAATTCTTAAAAGATTTTTTTTTAAAAAAAAATAGTTCTTAAAAGATTTTTTTTAACCAATTTTTAAATTAATTTAATTTATTTTTATTTAATTTATTTTTATTTTAATTTAATTTAATTTAAATTAAATTAATTCAATTTAATTTAAATTTCATTTTAATTTAATTTAAATTTAAATATTTTGTCTTAGTTATCTCACCCGATCTATATTTTTAATCAGGGAATCTCATGATTTTATGAGATGAATTAAGTTCAATTTCAGGATTGAGTTTAACTTTATGTTAGATTCAAGTTTAGCTTTGGACCCAATAAATAGACATTTTTTGGATAAACTTCTGGGTTATGGTGAGTCACCTGGACATCATTAGAATAATCATACATTCGAGCTTTTCCA
Organism: Zingiber officinale; assembly: GCF_018446385.1. Classification (NCBI taxonomy): domain Eukaryota; kingdom Viridiplantae; phylum Streptophyta; class Magnoliopsida; order Zingiberales; family Zingiberaceae; genus Zingiber; species Zingiber officinale. The sequence goes on from NC_056000.1 coordinate 69,793,315, forward strand.
AATAGTCCTATTCACTGAGCTTAGTATAAAACCTTCGTCTAACTAGCTAAGATCCGTAAGGGGTAGCTTCAGTTAGTTCCACTAAGCCAAATATACCGGGTCGAAGTCATATCTTCCTACACATGTATAGACAGAGTTTCCCTAACTTACTATCATCCAAAACTTCACCAGTATCGTTGGTCAAGTTAAACTTTGTCCCTTTTTAAACTAATCCTAGTTACCCTGCTCGGGTAAGTTATTATTTTGGAGGTGCCAACTAGTTTGGTGTCTCTCCCTAAATTATTGAACTTTTGTTTTATTTAATTGAGGTTAATCAAATTTTTAGTTAAGATTTAATTAATTGTAATGTAAGTTCAAGTTTTTATTTTTGAATTAATTAAGTTGGTTAAATTGTCATTTTTTAAAGGAGTGTAATTAAGATTTATGTTTTATTTTAATTTTGAATTTATTAAATTATTATCATTGTTTAAAATATTATATTTGATATCTAAGTTTTAATTAATTTTTAATTTTGAATTGGTTAAATTATTTATCTTTAATGTTTAACTCTTTATTAATTGTTAATTTTAAATTTTCTGAATTATCTTTGTTTAAGATGTTATCTTTAATACTTAATTTTGTATTAATTAAATTATTTTAGTTTTGGATAGAATTTTCTAGATTGATATTGTCTAGATTATTAAATGATTTATTAAGGTATTTATTGATTTTTATCTATTTTCTCATTTTTTTAAAATTTAAATTTATTTTAATGTTTGAATTAATTATTTCTAAATTGATTTGGTCAATGTTCTGTTTGACCAAGTCACAGTTGATGTCAGTTTAATCAAAGTATTGATTGACTTGATCAGAATCTAGATTATTATACACCATACTTAGTATAAGTTCATATTTATCTAAATTATCATACAGATTATTTAAACTACTGATGACAAGGGTATTTTGGTAAATTATACTAACCTTAAGCGCATCTCCTAATTCAGTAGGCTTCTTCGTTGGATTGGACTTGAGTCTGGATTCACTTTTGATTTGCTCCTCTAGCTTCAACGACTCCTCATTAAGCTTGATCTGGCGGGTCCAAAACTCATAAGCATCTTTGACCTTTCCTATCCTGCATGTAACTTTGTTAGGTAATAAATCTGAAATTACTTTTATTACCTTTCTGTTGACTTCTGTGTTTTGGGTTGATCGCCTTAGTGTCATGCCACCATCGAAGTCATTCATAAGGATGAAATTTTCCATCTGCATCCTCCACAGATTGAATTCGTGTCTCTCGTACCTCTCATATGATGGTGGTTCGTGAATGCTCTGTTATTCTTGATGAGACATTGGTATATTTACAAAAAAAATATAGGCAAGAAGCAATTTCTAAGACCTTGTCTTAAGGTAAGTAGTGTGGGAGATAAAAAAATGAAGGTGTTTCGTCAATTTTGAATAAAATAATAATAAAATATTGTGAAAAAATTTGTCAAAAGGTTTATTTCACTAATTCTGACTAATAGTGAAAAAAATAAAAGTAAATTTTAAAAAAAAAATTAGGGGAGAAAATGAAAGGCAAAAAAATAATTTTTAAACAGAAATGATATATAATTTTTCTTAAAAAAAAAAAAAGAGACCCTCTTTGCTTGATTGGTGGTTGCACCAATTTAGAGTGGTACCTGCTCTGATACCACTTGTTGGATCGGGAGCCCGGAGTTATCTATACGCCCAAACTCGAAAGCTCATCCAGAAGTTGAGGTGGTCCAAGCGCCTGGAGGGGTTCCAGGCTCTCAGAATAGGACTATATAAAGGCCTTCAACCAGGAGTTTCAAAACAATAACTGCTACGACTTTCACTCTTGTGCAATGCTTCGAAAAAGCTCCTACGACGCTGTGAAGCTCCTTCGACAACCGGCGATCAAGATCTTCCTATTTTCTCTATTTTCAGTAACATTGTTTTTAGTTCTTGTACTAAAATTTGTAATCATTCGAACTACTAGTGGATTGCTCAACGAAAGCACTCGACAAGTGTGGGCCTTGGAGTAGGAGTCATTGAAGGCTTCTAATCAAGTAAAACTTGGTTTTGTCAGCATTGTCTTTTATTCTTCCGCTGCGTACCTATTTTTAATCGTAATTTTTGATGAATGCTATTTACTCTCCTCTAGCGTCTTTCCAATCCTACACTCCCATCCCCCTTCCTCAGACACAAAATCTCACCTTGCAACTCCCCCTCTCACCCCCTTCATTCCTCACCCGAACAACACCAGCCAAGCCCCAGCCATGATCTTCCTCCCTCACCTAAACAGTATAGATTTCCAGCTCTCTTCCCTCATCCAACTCCGCCCCGATCATCTGTCAAATCTACCCAAAATCTCAGCTTCCTTCCCTCATCTGAACCCATAGATTTCCAGCCTCCTTCTCTCATCTAAACCAACCCTGATCATTAGTTGAATTTGCCCAAAACCTTAGCTTGCTTTCTTACCCGAACAACACATAAAAACCTCAATCTCTTCCTTCCTCCCTCACCCAAACAACCTCCAATACATTCCTAGCAGAACAACAACATCTCCCTCAGCTATCCAAGAGGAGAAATTTCGATGTAAAAGCTAACAAAGAACATTAAAGCTTCTTTATTTCATCGTAGGAATCGAAGGAAGCACAACCTTGAGAAAACATGCTCATAACATCAAATCAGTATATTACTAACTATCTAGTGCAAAAAAAAAAAAATGAAAGAAACCTTTCAACTTCTTCAAAATAACATACTATGATCCCTACGATGCAGTAAATGCAAAAACAACATCCTTGCCTTGAGGTTTTTCATAGGGAAACGACCTTAAGCGCCCCGACAAGGCTCTTCCTCCAGCTTCAAATTGGCTAGGGGTTCAGATTTGAGGGGAAAAGGGGCAGCCACAACTTATCAAGGAAGGGGAGGGCTTCGAATGGGTAGGGGTGGTGGTGGTGGCCACCGACTTCGAAGGGGGAAGGGAAGGAGGATGATGAAACTGTTAGCTAGAGCTCTAGAGCCAATCATTAGATGATTGTATTTTGGACTTATTGTATCATATTATAAATAAATAAAGGCATTTGGATTTTGGTTATTATACTTACTTGTATTTGTGTCAAATAAACTAAGTATAATAATGTCCTTGAGTAGATGGTTCTCACCTATATCAATCGGTTAGTTGAATCGATAGTGAGATGATATAGGGAACACTACTCTTAATCATTCCTAGTCGAGTATTAACATTCAGGGACAATGTTAATACAATAAGACTAGCATGTAGGTCAACTCGATAACTTGATCTCACAAGTCATGGATATAGAGATATCAAGTTAACACATGGGTATACATTAGAGAATGTATACTGAATGACCCGCCATGAGAAAGTATCATGGATCGTTATATGAGTGTCATATACTTTCTCATGTGGCTATTAGTATGACTACTAGTCCTTAGACCTGAAGTCACCATAGATCCCTACATAAGGAGTTATGTACTTTAGTTTCGTCAAACGTCACCCGTAACTGGGTGGACTATAAAGGCGATTACTGAGTATGTAACAAATTATGTGGAGGGATGTGAGTGATGTAGATGGGATCTATCCCTCCTATATGACGGGAGTGACATCGGTATTCTTGATAGAGTGAGATCACGAAGTGCATGGCCATGCCCAAATGAGTCAATATAGGATATTGAGCTCATTTGATTTAGTGAGTCTACTTGGAGTTCAAGATTTAGATTGGTCAGAGGATGACACGGTCTATGCCTCACATTGATCAATCTAAATGTCTAGGATAGAAGGACACTTGTCATATTTTGTGAGGAGTCACAATTAGTAGTCACAAGGTGATGTCGGATCTCGACATTCTTGTAACTTGGGTAGTAATGATGTGTTGCTAGATACCGCTCATTACTTATGCTCCTAAATGGGTTTAGGGCATTGCCAACGTTACAAGAACATATAGGGTCACACACTTAGGACAATTAGATGGAGATTAAGTTCATATGATGAACCAAGAGGATTAGATTCATTTGATGAATCAAATTGGATTAAGAGTAATCCTAATTGGGCTAACTTGAGTTCGACTCAAGTTGATTCATGTGTTCAATGAGTCTAATTTAGATTTTGACTCATTGAATTAATTTAATTAAATGAATTAGATTCATTATATTAAGTTGGCTTGAATCAAATGGTTGGATTCGATCAACCATGAAAGAGATTTGGTCAAGTTTGACTTGACTTGAGAGGAAGAGGAAGAGTCAAATTTGACTTGACTAATTGCCACATCATTGGTGAGATGGCAATATGTGGACCAATGATGATGTGCCACATCATCAAAGTGTGCCACCTCATGGGAGTTACAATTCCATTCTCTTTAATGGTTACATTTAATGAGAATGGGGGTTACACCTTGGAGAGTGGTCGGCCACTTATGGTCTTGAATGAAATTCATTTTTCATTCAAGTGTAATTGATTCTCTCTTCTTCCTCTCAAGCTCTTCTCCTTTCTCCCTCTCATCTTCTTGTCGTGGCTGATCAAGGGTGCTAGCACACCTTTGTTTAGTTTCTCTCCACCTAATTAGTTCGTGTGGATACTTCTAGAGGAGTGTCTATTTTGACACTCTCGAGATCCGGCACCGTTTGGACGAGCGGGAACGCGAAGGGCTTCGCTACAAGGGTAAATTTCTAAACATGTAGATCTAAGTGTAGATCTAGATAGTAAACTCGTACTCGTAAGTTTTTACGTAAATTTTCCTTGCACGGATCTACGGCTTTGGGTGATTCGGGGTTTCGCGGCCCGAAAAACCCAACAGTGGTATCAGAGCCACGTGCAAGGCTTGTACGAGTTTAATTTTTGGTTTTATGAAAACTAAACCTTCTGTTATTTTCTGTAAAAATTTAGTTTTTTATGTTTTTATGGGTAATTTTTCCGTAGAAGCGAAGCACAAGTATCTCGGCACTTGTAGGCTTCGGCTACCGGGAAGTTTTTCCTTAAACGGCTTCGTTTTGCCCCAAATCCGTTTGGGACAGCGGGCTTGGGTGCCATTAGATCGCAAAGGAGCAACTCACGATGGTTAGATCGTGGGTAGGGGTACTGCCCCTAACCCCGCAAGGGGATTTGCTCCGCGATTGCACCCGAAATCGCTAAAAACGAACCTGCTGGGAAGATTTTTCCGAAACGGTAATGTCTCGACCCAAATCGTTTTGGGACAGCGAGTTTGGGCGCTGTTGGATCGCAAAGGAACCCTCGCGATGGTTAGATCGCGGGTAGGGGCGCTGCCCCTGGCCCCGCAAGGGGATCCGTTCCGCGATTGCGCCTGAAACCGCTAAACGGGACCGCCGGGAAATTTTACTCATAAAATTGTAAAAAATTAATTTTAAAATTATAGAAAATTATGAAAAATATATAATTTTGAATTATATATTAATTTTGTGATAGTCATGGCCCAAAAACCCAATATGATTGGATTGTGTTGTAATTCATAATACGGCATGCGTGCCGTTATGTGTTTGCGCGTGTTGTATGTTTTTATTTTTCCGCGACCTGCGCGTCGTGCCTTTCTCATATATTCTGGTTGTAAATTAGATTTAGACTCGAATGTAACTCGAGTTTCAAATTGTAATGTACAAATTGGAGCAGTGGAGGGTCCACACGAGACGGAGTTCCGAGGCAGGCACGAGCAACACAAGGTGGTCAAAGGGAGGAGCTTGGAGAAGCTGTTGACCCTAGGTTGACCATTCGATCTTCTCATTGGCTTGAGAAGATCATAGTGGGGCCATAACTAAATCACAAATAGATTAATTAGTTAATTGCTTATGTATATGATGCATGTTTAATAAGTAATTAATTAATTAGTGCCTTACGATTAGATTAGATCTAAGTCGTGCACATGATGCACCCTTGCGATTAGATTAGATCTAAGTCGTGCACAAGATGCATCCTTTTCGATTAGATTAGATCTCGATCGAACCAACTCTAAATGCCTAATCGTGTCGTGATACCTATCACTACCTCGATCACATGTATTGTTGAATCTGCCAAAGCAGAGCAATACATATTATCTTGGTAGGGTACGGAGGGACAATCTTGGTCCCGCCTATCAACGCATGGGTGAATACAAACTCAATTAGATTGAGTATTCCTAGTTGCTCGGTTAGATCGAGTCAACTATAGGCATTCTTCCAACGGTTGGAAAAGATAGGTCAAAATCACATCTATATTAATTCTCGGGCGTATTAGCCAAAGCTAACTCGAGTTTTAATATAAATGCGGATATTGATTTTATAAACAAGAGTTGTATAGAGATGTAATTGGTAATCGTTACCTACCGATCATACTAAGCCTTGGGCATATTAGCCAAAGCTAACTCAAGGGTTAGTATGATGTGGATCTTGTCCCACAAGAATTATAGAATTCAGTGGGAGCATCATTTAATTAAAGGCCTAATTAAATGATTTTAAAAGAATATGATATTTATTTCTGCAAATTTTCTGTTGTAGATAACCATGACGTCGAATACGAACTCTTTCTCCCTGCGTTCTGTCCTTAAGAAGGACAAGCTCAACGGAGCAAATTTCCTGGACTGGTACAGGAACCTGAGAATAGTTCTCACTCAGGAACGTAAACTGTACGTTCTGGAGCAGCCCATTCCGGAGGCTCCTGTAAAGCCCGAAAAATTCCCCAATTGATTTTAGAAATGTCCTATGATTTCTCTAGATTTTTAGGATATTTTTACATAATTTTTGGAGTACCGGAAGTAGGAAAAACAAATAGGTCGCAAAATAGCTTAGGCGGGAATTGAACCCGAGACCTATGGTGTAAGGGATAATGCTAGTAACCAGTTGAACCCAGCAGGGCCGTGCTGAAAGAAGAGGGAATCAATTATATTTATAATTGATTTTGGATGAATTAATTAGTAAATATAAATAAGGATTTAAGTGAGAAGTTTTAGATTATTTCTCACCGTAGTTTTTCTCACCCGAAACCTAAAACCGCTGCACCTCTCTTCTTCCCCTCTTCCTCACGCACGGCACCCACACACCAAGCCAAGGGTCAAGGGAACATCTTCCGGCGACGACTCCAACACGAAAAAGGTTCTTCTCCGCGAGAGGAACGCGAGGACGTAAGCGGTTCGTCGAACGGAGCAGTTTTCCGGAAAACCTAGCGAATAGAATCGTAAGAAAACCTTGCGATTGAGGTAAGAAACCCCTCACCTGCAGTATAATTGCTCTCGCTTGTTAGTTTTGGCGTTACTTCAGTAATTTTGCAGTTTTCAGTTTTAGGGTGTGCTTTTAGTGCACACCAAGCATTCGGTAGAATGCCCAGTTCAGAAGGATGCACCAATAGGCGTCTTAACAGCATGTAAAATATATTAGAAACATTTTATTCAGTTTATTATCAGTTATTACAGCTATATGGATCAGATATCCATTGGGTGGGCTCCCATAGTAGCCTCTAGGTTCAGATAACCTAGCTCTAGGTTCAGATAACCTAGAACAGCAAAGTAAAATAAAACAGTATTCAGTATTTTACTTTTCATTGGCACTGTACTGGATCAGATATCCATGGGCTGGACTCCCATAGTCGTCCCTTGGTTTAAATAATCTCGTAGGGATGCGCGCACAGTAAGTACAGTTGCCAGGGCCCCAGCAGCATGTTTAGTATTTTCATCTATTATTATATATAGTTTTCCAAATGTGTAATAAGTGATGGAAACACTAACTTAGTTTCAGTTTCAGTTGATTATCTCAGTTAAGTTTCATGATTTGAGTTCATGACCAGTTAGATGTATATGCATGACCAGTTCAGTATGTATGCTTAGTTTCAGATACAGTATGCTATGCTCAGCTTGTTTGTATGCCATGATCAGTTCAGTACATGTTTGTATGCCATGCCATGTTGCCATGCTCAGTTCAGTTTTCAAATAGCATGTTTTGAAACCATACTCGCATCGTTGCATGTTTTTATGAGGTATATGGTTTCTTACTAAGCTCTTTAGCTTACAGGTACTACTTTTCTTATACTGCAGATACAGGTAAAAGAAAAGTGGACTAACGGAGGCTGGAGGACAATGCTATGGAGGTGTGTGTGTGCAAGGGGTTTGGAATAAAGATCCTAGGGGTCGAAATAATTTAATTCCAGCATTTACGTTGTTAGTTTATTTATGGTTTAGTCCTTAGCTAGTTAAATGTTTTAATCCAGTAAAACTATGCACTATTCAGTTTGTCCAGTTTAGTACGCATGTAGATTAATGTTAGATTGTTTTTCATATATCTAGAACCTATGTCTGTGAATTGTGGTACGTTCCAGTGCCTGAAATTTCTGAAATCAGAAACTCTGATTTCATATCAGAGTTGGATCGGTCGGCCGACCGATCCGTTGCAGTATCAGGGTCCTGGATCGGTCAGCCGACCGATCCAGAGGCATACAGTATGCTACTGTATGCTATCTGATCGGTCGTCCGACCGATCCAGCACCGAACAGAGAGCATCCCCGCGTCTCCAGGTGCCTGGATCGGTCTGCAGACCGATCCAGACACACCTGGATCGGTCTTGCCGACCGATCCAGCCTCTGCTGGATCGGTCCGCAGACCGATCCAGCAGGGCACAGAATCGTAGCAAGTATGATCGATCCGTGGATCGATCGGCAGCTAGCTGGGAAGATGGTTCTGAGTTCCTAGCTCCGATGGGAGGTCAAGTATTCCTCCTTAGCACATGTACACCAACCGGAAAGGGTCTTGAATCCTTCCTTATAACAGCATGGGTGTATCGGTTGTCAGATTAACCGAGTCAGTTAGTGATTTTTTTTTTATTTTACCCAGTTTCCGCATAGTACGGCACAGTAGCTACAGTAGTTAATGTAGCGATCCGGCTCACAGCCTAGTACCCAGGAGTCGGGTCGTTACAGCTCCTCCTGCCACTGTCACGCGAGCTGACCGGGATGCTTACAAGAAGCATCAAGATGACGCATTAGATGTGTCCTGTCTAATGCTCGCAACCATGAACTCTGAGCTTCAGAAGCAACATGAGTTGATGTGTGCTTACGATATGGTTGAACATCTTCGTCAACTATATCAAGGACAAGCAGGGCACTAGAAGAGGAACTTCACAGGATACCTGGAAGATCTTAACAAGAAGAGAAATAAGATTTCTACTTTAAGTATAAATGTTATAGAAGTCAACCTCTCTATTTCTTCGTCGTGGGTATTAGATACCGGATGTACTTCGCACATTTGTACTAATGTACAAGCACTGAGAAATAGCAGAGCATTGACAAAGGGCGAGATAGACCTACGAGTAGGCAATGGAGCACGGGTTGCTGCTGTTGCTGTAGGGACTTATTTTCTATCTCTGCCCTCTGGGCTTATATTAGAGTTAGACGATTGTTGTTATGTGCCTGCATTGACTAAGAACATTATATCAGTTTCTTGTTTGGATAAGAAAGGATTCTCGTTTATAATAAAGAACAAATGTTGTTCTGTCTATTTAAACGATATGTTCTATTGTAGTGCACCTCTGATAAACAGACTCTATATTCGAGACCTTGAGAGCTCTATCTATAACGTTAGTACCAAGAGGTTCAAATCGAACGATATGAACCACACCTATCTCTGGCACTGTCGCTTAGGTCATATAAATGACAAGCGCTTATCCCAGCTCCATAAGGATGGTTTGCTGGACTCATTTGATTTTGAATCATATGAGATATGCGAGTCATGCCTACGAGGCAAGATGACCAAGACTCCCTTTAGTGGGCACAGCGAGAGAGCGACTGATTTGTTAGGACTCATACATAGTGATGTATGTGGCCCTTTCAATGTATCTGCTAGAGGCGGTTATAGGTACTTCATCACATTTACTGATGACTTCAGTAGATACGGTTATGTGTACTTGATGACACATAAGTCCGAATCCTTTGAAAAGTTCAAAGAATTCAAGAATGAAGTACAGAATCAGCTTGGCAAGAGTATTAAAATACTTCGATCAGATCGAGGTGGAAAATACCTTAGCCATGAGTTTTATGACTACCTAGCTGAGTGTGAGATTCTATCCCAACTCACTCCTCCTGGAACACCACAGTGGAATGGTGTATCCGAAAGGAGGAATCGTACCCTATTAGATATGGTACGATCTATGATAAGTCACACAGATCTTCCGACATATCTATGGGGATATGCTCTAGACACGGCAGCTTTCATACTCAACCGAGTTCCATCAAAGGCCGTGATAAAGACACCATATAGGATATGGACTGGGAGAGATGCTCAGGTGTCTTTCATGAGGATTTGGGGTTGTGAGGCTTACGTACGACGTCAAGTCTCAGACAAATTAGGACTCAAATCTGACAAGTGCTATTTCATTGGATATCCCAAGAAAACTAAGGGATATTACTTCGACATTCCCAGTCAGCACAAGGTAGTTGTGGCAAAGACTGGGGTCTTTCTAGAAAGGGACTTTGTTTCTAGAAAGACTAGTGGGAGTGCGTTCGATCTTGAAGAAGTTCAAGATGCGAACAATAGCACTGAAGCCTCGATGGAAGTTGAACTGGAACCACAAAGTGTTGTGGATGATGTTGTTCCACAAGGAGTTGAGGAACAACAACCAGTTCAAGTAGACATACCTCTTCGCAGATCTGATAGGGTACGTCGTCAACCTGAGAGATACTCATTTCTCTTGTCTGACCATGATGACATTGTGCTCATAGAGGATGAGCCTACCACCTATCAGGAAGCTGTGATGAGACGAGATTCCGAGAAATGGCTAGAAGCCATGAGATCCGAAATGGATTCCATGTACACCAACCAAGTATGGACTTTGGTTGATCCACCTGAAGGGGTAAAACCCATTGGGTGTAAGTGGGTCTTTAAGAGAAAGACTGACATGGATGGACTTATCTATAAGGGTCGCTTGGTAGCTAAAGGTTTCAAGTAGATTCATGGTATTGACTATGATGAAACCTTTTCTCCAGTAGCGATGTTTAAGTCTATTCGGATCATGCTTGCTATTGCAGCCTACCATGACTATGAGATATGGCAGATGGATGTCAAAACTGCGTTTCTGAATGGAAACCTACTGGAGGATGTGTACATGACACAACCTGAGGGTTTTGTAGATCCACAGCATACTAGCAGAGTATCCAAGCTGCATAGGTCCATTTATGGACTAAAGCAAGCTTCTTGAAGCTGGAATCTTCGATTCGATGATGCAATCAAACAGTTTGGTTTCATCAAGAACGAAGATGAGCCTTGTGTCTACAAGAAGGTTGTAGGGGATATAGTTGTCTTCCTCATATTGTATGTGGATGACATACTACTCATTGGGAAGGACATCCCTATGCTTCAGTCTGTCAAGACTTGGCTAGGGAGTTGCTTCTCAATGAAGAACTTAGGTGAAGCATCCCGCATTCTAGGGATACATATCTATAGAGATAGATCTAAGAGATTGCTTGGCCTAAGTCAGAGTACATACATTGACAAGGTACTTCTTCGGTTTGTCATGCAGAACTCCAAGAAGGGATTTCTGCCGATGTCACATGGCGTAAGTCTTTCGAAGACTCAAGGTCCCTCTTCTAGAGAGGAGAGAGACCGCATGGATCAGATCCCTTATGCCTCAGCCATAGGATCGATCATGTACGTCATGCTATGTACTCGACCTGATGTCTCGTATGCTTTGAGTATGACGAGCAGATACCAGTCAGATCCAGGTGAAAGTTACTGGATAGCGGTCAAGAATATTCTTAAGTACTTAAGAAGGACTAAAGAATATTTCTTGATATATGGAGGCAATGATGAGCTAACTGTAAAGGGTTATAGTGATGCTAGCTTCCAGACCGATCAGGATGACTATAGATCGCAGTCGGGGTTCGTATTTTGCATTAATGGCGGTGTTGTTAGCTGGAAGAGTTCGAAGCAGGATACAGTAGCTGATTCTACAATAGAAGCCGAGTACATTGCTGCATTAGAGGCAGCAAAGGAGGCAGTTTGGATCCGCAAGTTCATCACTGAACTTGGGGTGGTTCCTAGCATTGCTGACCCCATTGAGCTCTATTGTGACAACAATGGAGTTATAGCACAGGCGAAGGAACCTCGCTCACACCAGCAGACCAAACACATACTACGGCGCTTCCATCTCATTCGAGAGATCATCGAGAGAGGAGATGTGAAGATTTGCAGAGTACCTACAGAGGCTAACATCGCAGATCCCTTGACCAAGGCTTTGGCACAGAAGAAGCATGATGGTCACACTAGGTCATTTGGGCTTAGAGCCTACACTGATTGACACTAGTGCTAGTGGGAGATTGTTAGCTAGAGCCCTAGAGCCAATCATTAGATGATTGTATTTTGGACTTATTGTATCATATTCTATATAAATAAAGGCATTTGGATTTTGGTTATTATACTTACTTGTATTTGTGCCAAATAAACTAAGTATAATAATGTCCTTAAGTAGATGGTTCTCACCTATATCAATCGGTTAGTTGAACCGATAGTGAGATGATATAGGGAACACTACTCTTAATCATTCCTAGTCGAGTATTAACATTCAGGGACAATGTTAATGCAATAAGACTAGCATGTAGGTCAACTCGATGACTTGATCTCACAAGTCATGGATATAGAGATATCAAGTTGACACATGGGTATACATTAGAGAATGTATACTGAATGACCCGCCATGAGAAAGTATCATGGATCGTTATATGAGTGTCATATACTTTCTCATGTGGCTATTAGTATGACTACTAGTCCTTAGACCTGAAGTCACCATAGATCCCTACATAAGGAGTTATGTACTTTAGTTTCGTCAAACGTCACCCGTAACTGGGTGGACTATAAAGGCGATTACTGGGTATGTAACAAATTATGCGGAGGGATGTGAGTGATGTAGATGGGATATATCCCTCCTATATGACGGGAGTGACATCGGTATTCTTGATAGAGTGAGACCACGAAGTGCATGGCCATGCCCAAATGAGTCAATATAGGATATTGAGCTCATTTGATTTAGTGAGTCTACTTGGAGTTCAAGATTTAGATTGGTCAGAGGATGACACGGTCTATGCCTCACATTGATCAATCTAGATGTCTAGGATAGAAGGACACTTGTCATATTTTGTTAGGAGTCACAATTAGTAGTCACAAGGTGATGTCGGATCTCGACATTCTTGTAACTTGGGTAGTAATGATGTGTTGCTAGATACCGCTCATTACTTATACTCCTAAATGAGTTTAGGGCATTGCCAACGTTACAAGAACCTATAGGGTCACACACTTAGGACAATTAAATGGAGATTAGGTTCATATGATGAACCAAGAGGATTAGATTCATTTGATGAATCAAATTGGATTAAGAGTAATCCTAATTGGGCTAACTTGAGTTCGACTCAAGTTGATTCATGTGTTCAATGAGTCTAATTTAGATTTTGACTCATTGAATCAATTTAATTAAATGAATTAGATTCATTATATTAAGTTGGCTTGAATCAAATGGTTGGATTCGATCAACCATGAAAGAGATTTGGTCAAGTTTGACTTGACTTGAGAGAAAGAGGAAGAGTCAAGTTTGACTTGACTAATTTCCACATCATTGGTGAGATGGCAATATGTGGACCAATGATGATGTGCTATATGTGGACCAATGATGATGTGCCACATCATCAAAGTGTGTCACCTCATGGGAGTTACAATTCCATTCTCTTTAATGGTTACATTTAATGAGAATGGGGGTTACACCTTGGAGAGTGGCCGGCCACTTATGGTCTTGAATGAAATTCATTTTTCATTCAAGTGTAATTGATTCTCTCTTCTTCCTCTCAAGCTCTTCTCCTTTCTCCCTCTCATCTTCTTGCCGTGGCTGATCAAGGGTGCTAGCACACCTTTGTTTAGTTTCTCTCCACTTAATTAGTTCGTGTGGATACTTCTAGAGGAGTGTCTATTTTGACACTCTCGAGATTCGGCACCGTTTGGACGAGCGGGAACGCGAAGGGCTTCGCTACACGGGTAAATTTCTAAACATGTAGATCTAAGTGTAGATCTAGATAGTAAACTCGTACTCGTACGTTTTTTCGTAAATTTTCCTTGCACGGATCTACGGCTTTGGGTGATTCGGGGTTTCCGCGACGCGAAAAGCGGTTTTCGCGGCCCGAAAAATCCAACAGTAAATGCAAAATAACATACTATGATCCCTATGATGCAGTAAATGCAAAAACAACATCCTTGCCTTGAGGTTTTTCATAGGGAAACGACCTTAAGCGCCCCGACAAGGCTCTTCCTCCACCTTCAAATTGGCTAGGGGTTCAGATTTGAGGGGAAAAGGGGCAGCCACAACTTATCAAGGAAGGGGAGGGCTTCGAATGGGTAGGGGTGGTGGTGGTGGCCACCGACTTCGAAGGGGGAAGGGAAGGAGGATGATGAAACTCCCTTAGAAATCTTTAGGGCACATATATAGTAAGCTGGGTCGGGTTTGCTAGTCATCCGGGTTGGGTTTGTTAATCTATTAACATATTAATTACTTAACCCATAACTTTTGATTCATCTAAGTGAACCAGTTTTTTTTTTACACTACAGCCCAAGAGTTACTGCTGGCCATCTCCACCCGACGAATTTGGTTCCAAAGAATTTGGTGCTGATGAATTCGATACTGATAAATTTAGTGTCGATGATTTCGATGCCTTTGATTTAGGTGTTGAGAAAAGACGTTTCTTCTGTCACTGGACACAAATCGTGTCATAGATCCTTCTCTCGGATCGCTCCATCTTCGCATGCAAGGCTAGTGCCTTTCACAAAGATGGAACTCGTGACTTCCAAAGTTGTCTTGACAAAAGCTTGGCGTGGATATGAATAGAAGCGAGGCTCGAGAGCGTAGCTTTAGTTGATTCAATTCCACTCCTCATTGATCGATTGCTTGCTCGTTGATTCTGAAGGATGATTGCCTTGCGAGGCTAACAAACGTTCTCTACAAGGTTCATTAATGAACATTTAAGGTACGTTTAGCGTAAATTTACTTTTCGTAAAATTTTATATTATGATCATGTTTGCATGAGATATATCTTGTATACGTATGGTGTGTGTTGTAATAATTAAAAATTATTATGTTTTAATTTCTGCTGCGCATGTTTTAGAAATGTGTTTTAGCATACGCCACATCAGGCATTCCCTAACAGTTGGCACACTCTAATTGGCAAACACATGTCAACGTTTAAGTGCCCGGGGCTAATCCAGGCTCTTGGGAGTGGATAGAGGCTACCAGATAGAATTTTACCGAGGTGCAATCACGTCAACTGTCCAGGTGCTTGAATCGGGTCTAGGTGTTTGGAGGTGGATAAGTCAACGAAGTCCTAGATAAGATAGGCCTTGTTGGAGGTGTCCGGGAGTGATCCGGGCGCTTGGAAAGGGTCTATATAAGAGACTTTGACTAAAAGCTTCAGAACAACTTCTACACGAGTTCTAACAATCGTTCTGTGACTTCATCCTCACGTTGCAGTTCTGAATCAAGTAAATCAACTTTATGTTCTTTCACTTTTTTTATTGTTTTGTTCTTTATTTAACTATTTTTCACTTTACACTTGCACTTTTTTGAAAGAGTTCAATTTTTTTTAAAAAAAAATACATGTGATTCACGTCTTCCCTTTCACATACTCATTATCCAACAGGTAGAATTTTTTTTTAGCAAATAATGAATTTTTTTTCTTCTATTCAAGTTCTTTTTATTATCAGAGGAGATCCTCTGGACTATTTTTTACGGTCTAAAGGATACTTCCTTTCCATGTATTAGTGAAGATGCATGATCTCCATCTATAAAAGATACATAATTTCTATCTATTTTATAGATAAATTTCATATATCTCAATCAATATATGAAAAGCAAACATCCCCTAGATAATAAAAAATAATCCAAATGATCCGGCCGCCTTTTTTTTATTGCTATATCTGGTGTCATTTAGTCATGCCTAACATGACAAACGTCTCTGTCTCCGCATATTTATGCTCTATTTATTCCGAGGCGCGGATAGAGAACAGCAAAGGATTATCTAAGGAAGAAAATCCGTTCACATGAAGGAAGAGAAAAGGGTGAGAAACAAGAGGGAAGAGAAGAGAATCCCGCGGAAAAAGATGAGGGAAAAGGATTCTCTGCCGCATGCCGCGAGCCTCCGGGTTGCCTCTTTTGAGTTCTTCCACGAGCAGCGATACCACGCCCGACCTCAAGACGAGGGCCCTCTTCTCATGCTCCAGCAAAAGATTGACCAGTGCAACAGTGACGTTGTTCTGGACGATGACGCTGCTGGAGAGAAGCATGGAACGCAATGCGGTGAGGATCCGAGGTTTGTATAGTGCGGTCCGTTGTTCTCCGCTCTCCCTGGTAGCTCGTCGGAGCAACACCAATCCGGACTGCTCTGACGGCTCCATTCCCCCAAATTTGTTCAGCAAATCCTCTTCTGAGAGGCCGGCGCCGGAGGCCGAAAATGCAGGCGGATCAGGAGCCGGCGCCTGTGGTTGTGTTTCTTTGGGCGATTAATCGACTAAGACGATCTATTCGATTTGAAGAACACTACTTCGAGAATTAGTTTGACGAAGTTAGATTATAAAAAAAATAAACAAAGTAAACACCGTCACAAGAAAACACCCTAAGCAAAGTGTAGGACAGGTTGGGTTTGGCTAAACCAGCTCATCCATCAGTGGTATCTTTAAAAATTCTAGGAATGAGGTGGTGATATGACCACTCTGATTTTCCCAATTTTTTTAAGTATCCTCGTTGTGCACTTCACTAAAGGAATCAGCGGGGGCACAGAGTCACAGACTAAGCGGGGAGGAGAATATCAAGCTCTCGGTCGTCTTTAAAGACGACCTTCCTCTTTTCCCGGGAGGACAGCGATGCTCGATTCCACCGTTACGATCTGAGTCGTAACGTGTCGGCCGGCGTCGGCGGCGAAGATTTGCACAGGGGCGAGAAGAGGGATTTGCGATGGGGTTTTTGCGAGAGGTGAAGCGGTGCTGCTTTTGCTCGGGCGTAGGGAGCAGGATCAAAGATGACATTTTTGCCTCCAAAGGTCCCGCCTTGGCGGCTATTTCTGTCGGAGGCGGAAGCAGAGGCGGAGGAAGCGTGAGAGGAACAGGGTTCCTCATCCACCGCAACCTTCTCCTCACGACTCACGCCAACCTCCCAAATGCAGCCGCTGCGGAGGTCGCCGAGGTCTCCCTCTGCCATGGTCGTCTCCCTGCCAGATTTGTTCCTCAAAGGTCAATCACTTTTCCCCTCACAATTTAGGTATATGTGATTCTCGATATGTTTGATGAAATGCATTGATCAAATTTATGGTTAAGAAGAAAGAAAGATTAGCAAACTTGATTGAAGGAGGTCCTGTGCTGAAGTTGGAGGAGTGTTCCTTCTCCCAAGTGATCAGTCATTTTAGGCTGAATGAGTTGTTACATCCCTTTCAACTTGGTGCCAAAATTAGGATCGTTCTTTCGAATCGCAACCACAATGAACGGGTATGTTTAAGTCAGAGCCCTGTTTGCCATAATTCTGCGAGGACAAGTTTGATCGGCCACTTGATCGATATTAGTTTTGATCCTCAACTCGTAGATCTGAGTATGCAACTTTTAGGAAAAATCTACTTTTTTCCATTCTCTATTTTGAATCAAATTGTTGCTTCATTCTTCAGATTTTCCACTGCATAGTATAATTATGAAGAATCATGAAGCTCGATTTTCTCTAAATTTTAGAGGAGAAAGGATGACGATGTTGTGGTATGGAGCAATGACTATGCTTTTCGAGTACTTTCCACATAACATTTTGGATTCACTTTTGAGTATGACTTTACATTGATAAACTATCAGTTTCATTTGTAAAGCTTCCTTCTCTAAACATCAGTAACTTTGCCTAACTTCATTGGAACCTTTATATTTAATTTGTGTCAAGGCATCTTGAAAGTGAGCCAAATTCCATGAATATGATATCTATCTAATGTGATATATGGAATACATGACAAACGTGGAGTGTTGGAGTATTTCTATCGATCAATCATATCATATAGGCCTGGTCAGACTATACCTTATATATAAATGTCAAAAAGATGTACAATCAACCCCCAAAAGAAAAGAAATGAATATAGTACTCAGTATCTATTTATGTATGTTCAAATGACTCATCCTCATAATAAAAATGTACATAACCCTATTCGGGTATGGTCCGGTATGGAATAGACTTATAATCTGACGATTGAGTTGGAATGCTAGAGGAGTTGTCATTAAAATGGTTCAGTTAGTGTCTCAATTCATTAATTTTGCTTGATATGATACATTGTTTCGTATATCTGATAAGTCGCCGCTCTGATTCAATTATTCAAGTCCTCTTAAAATTTGTATAATGTAGGATCCTAAGGTCAATACAGCTTAGTATTTAACGGATGATATCTTCGCTTATCGTTTACCTTATTTTACACTATATTTATGTGATTTAAGTTACTGTCTTTTGTCATAACTTGAATTAGGTTATTTGTGATCATTCAGTGTCAATCTGTGTTTTAGTGGCTCACTTTGTGTTTTATTAAGAAATGAAGTGTTGTAAGATATAACGCGCAAAGTACGTGCAACTGAATCAGTTTATGTTTCTAACACTTCTATTTTTTTCATGTGTCAAAGTTTCCATGTTTTGTTTTAACCTTTTTTTTTTCAGATTCTTCGTTACAAGTTCCATTCTTGATCTGACGATCGTGGGGATCGATACTATGGATGCCGACTCATCCTCACAGGTGCAGCAGCCTCATTACCTGAAAACCTGCTGCAAATCGAGTCTTGAGCTTGGGACTCTAGTTTATGTTCTAGGATTCATGGATAAAGAAGAGTTGGCAATTGGTGAAGGAGAAGTAGTAATTGCTACCGATAACCTCATAAAATTGTCGACTGATGGGGTCACATGGTTCCCGGGATCTGCTGGCTTTGACATCCAAGGGAATCTAGCTTTTATGGTGTGTGATCCCATGAAACTTGCTTCCTCGCCGACGACAAGATCTGCTTCATTGTCTTCATGGAAAAAGGATGTCCCTATGCAATTTGGAATTCCTATCCCGATCGTTTGCAATTGGCTACATCAGCATTGGGAAGGAAACTTAGACGAGGTTAGCAAGCCAAAATTACCTCTGAGTAGGTTGATGTCGAGTGGACACAGTGAGTATTCTGGTGTGACTTTCACACTTCGCCGGATCTTCAAAGCCAACGAGGAGAATGACAATGCTTCATCGTCGTTGCAAATGGTTCAACACTCTAAATATACTCCTGTATCAAGCAGTTCTATTGCCGGAAAGATTTCCTACAACGATACTCCACTGGTGGATCTGCGTTCGACCCAAATTGCAGATCAGGAAATCTTACAATCTCGCAATTCAGTGAAAAAGGTTGAAGATGCTCCTTCAAAGGCTCCAAAACCTATATTTTTACCGTTACCTCTTCGACACATGCTCTCTGAGGAAGCTGCCCATGATGATTGCAGACCTTCGAACCAATCGAGTAAAAATGGCATTGATCATGATGTTCCTCTGGTTGGTACCTGGCAAAATGACTGCTCCAGTGAGGTGCAGTCCACTGCATCTCCGATCGATATGTTGGAGGATGGGTTTGACAGCGGGGTGGAAACAATGTACTCTGCCGAGACAATGGAAAGTAGAAACATACCGAGTCCATTGGAAACCAAGTACCAAAATGTTGGTAGGAGTCGTAGTTGTGTCGACTATAGCAGATGGAGTTGCGATAAGCAAAACTCAGCAGCATTGCAGAAACAGAATACCATAATTCCTGTGAGAAAAACAAGTTCACCAGGGGCGGCATTACTTCCACGGAATCACGATTACTGCAGCCCGACAGTCTCATCGAGCATGAAGAAAAGGAACAGCTCGGAGCAGACACCAAGACCTCGTCGGAACACCATTCAAGTGTCACCGAGGTGGGTGCTCTGATGATTGTTTGAGATTGGTGTTGTTTCTGTATTTGTGCTGACACAATAACATGGTTCATTGTTAAAGACTGTACATGCGACATTGTTGATAAATGACTTATCGAATTGGATGGTTCATCTTGTTAAATGAATGCTTCACTGTGTCTCCTGATTTCAGAGTGACCATTGGCCATGGGAAAGTAAATTTTGGTTAAAAAGATGACTAACAGTAGGGTTAGTAAGAACTTCTATAAAGAAACTTAGGATGGTAAATGAATTGAAATAAATGAATCTAACACCATCTCTAACAAATGAATGCTTCATTATATCTCCTGATTTCAGAATGACCATTGGCCGTAGGCAAGTGAATTTTGGTTAAAAAGATGACTAACAATAACATTAGTAAGAACTTCTATAAAGAAATTTAGGATTGTAAATGAATCGAACGTTATCGAATACGATCTTTGACAAATGAAACGAACACCATCTCTGACAAATGAACGCTTCTGTGTCTCCTTATTTCAGAATGATCATTGGCCATGGACAAGTGAATTTTGATTAAAAAGATGACTAACAGTAGGGTTAGTAAGAACTTCTATAAAAAAAAACTTAGGATTGTAAATGAATCGAACGTTATTGGACATGATTTTAAAATAATGTTTCATTATACATAGTCAAATGCCAATTGAGGAATGTATTTTGATTAAAAGAATAACTAATAGTAGGGTTAGTAAGAAGCTCAAACTCAGGTGGTAAATGAATTAAATATTTAAGAAAAAAATGATATTTAATTTAATAGAAATATATTTATATTCATTCAATAATAAAAACATATATAAAATAAAAAAAATAAACATTAATGATTTTGATATCTATAATAAAACTAATAAATAATTTATGAATAAATTTATTTATTAAATTTTATTTGTATTTTGTAAATTGTTTATTAAACATATATTTTAATAAAGTAATATATAATTTTTTACAATCTTATATAATAAAGGGTGTTTGGGTAAATTTTTCATCTTTCATGGTCATATTTGCCCCCAATTCGAAGCTTCGGAGCTTTCTCTTCTCGCTGGCCTTCGATTCGCCGTGACGGTCTCTGGGTTTTACCATCCTCCGAACAATCTCCGATGCAGCGGCGCGGCGGAGCTGCGATCCGGAGGGAGCCCTTGCTGACGAGGGCGGTTAGCGCGGTGTTCTGCTTTGTTCGGATCGCAGAGTTCGAGATCCTCTTCTTCCTATTCTTCGTAATCGCATTCCTAATTTTCAAAGATCTGGTGAGTCTGTGGTCTTACTTAACTACCCTAATTGTAGCCTCTGTTGCTCCTTACGATCTAAATCGACTCTGTAAATCTTAGATCTTCGTATTCGTATCAGGTCCAGGGTCGGGGTTTCTCCTTTTCTGCATGTCAAAAGCATGTTTTTCTATGGTTAAATATGTTCAATATTATCTTCCATTTTCACGGCCTAGGATTCCGTTCTACATACAGAAAGAGCAGCTGACTATTGACAACTTAGGTTCCACAAACCTCCTATATCACGACCATAGAGCAACAGATGTACAAGACAAAGATAATTAGTTATACTGAAACTGTATTTTAATAAAAAGAACAAGAATGTTGGAGTGTATTTCTTATGGAAACAAGGAAAACATGCTTGATTTAGAAAGGAGACAAAAGAAAAACAACAATTGAATGAGATTCAACAAGGGTCTCCAGAAATCTCTAAGCAAGTCTAAGGGACCTTGCAAAACCACATCAAACCACCTCAATGTCTTAGGTATCCATCTTTATGTTATCATCATTTATCATCTTATGTTATGATCAATTATCAGTTTATCACCTTTTACATTAGGTGAGCCTGGTAACCAAAACTGCCGTCTACAAAAATGTATCATTTGATACATAGGTTGATGCCTCAGTATTAGAATTTCATGAACTGAAGGTAGGCCTAAACCCCGCCATATGCAAAGGCTTAATTGTGAATATATAAATGCCAACAAGCTGATTTGCAATCATTTTGTTATGGAATTTTCATCAAAATAAGGTATTTAGGATAAAAACAAATCTTGATATGTCTCTCTGGTAGAGTTGACAAAGTGTCCAAATTTTTTGATTTTTCCCATCAGAAATTCCACCTCAAGTTGATTTGGTTTAGGCAAGAAATTTTTTGAAATGTATTCTAATGTTGTTGACAAGCTCAAAATGGTCAAAATCTTTGATATGCAAATCAGCATGCGCCTACCAAGTGGTGCACATGAATATATTAGTTCAGTAAGTTGTTAATGGTGGAAAGGGTCATTTCAATAATGCTTTTTTAAAGTTTGGGAGTCAAATGACAAATTTGGAAGTGTGGAGTATTTGAAAAAATAAGGTACAGGGGTAAAAATAAAATTTTAATCTAATTATTGACCAAAAATTTAACAAGCTTAGAACCTTTCGTCTATCATGCTTTGAGCAGAAGTACAACTTGAATGTGAGTAACTAAAAAAATAGAGAAGCGAATAATCAGCATTTATACAAGTGGGTAAACAATGAAGAGTAGTCTTGAAATTTTCAGTTTTTTCCTTCATGACTGGATCCAACATTTGACAATCAACTTTTTAACATATACAGTTCCATATTTTTCAGCTTTTCCTTCATCCCTGGATCCAACACTTGTACAACTTTTTCACAACCATATTTTTCATAATTCTTTCCATAAGACATCTGTTGTTAAAAATTATAACAAGCATACCTCTCAAAAAGGCTATCTTCAAATCACACCAGCAGAAATTTGTACCTACTGATATTTTTTTCTTTTGTTTTTCTTCATGTATTGTATTGTTTCAACACTGTTTAAAAATAACATTTTTCCTAGGTCATTCAAAAAAACAAAAACAGATGAACATACAATGAATGAAGATGGTAATCTGAAAATCATTGATTGACTCAAAGAAATAGTGTATATAGATTTTTGGTTATAAGTGTGCGCCGCAATTTGTGAGAAGTGTAAGGAGATTTATGAGTAATGGGGTGCCTACATCTTCTCTAGTCTAGGTGCTGGGGTAACATCAAGTAGAGAGACATTAAACAAATGTTTTGACATTTAAAGTTTGCATTTCATGGTTGTTATCATTGTTTGAGATATATGAGTAAATAATCTATTATAGTGTTGATTGTGAGCAAACCAACAGTAGTACTTAAAATACCTAGTATGGTTTAGAATAAAAAGTAAATGTAAAATTGTCATCCATGTGTCCTTTTTCATAGTTTCTAAAACAAGTGAATATGTTACTCTTAGATGAGTGTTTTCTTTTTTTCGAACCTTTTTTCTTTCATTGGGAGGTGAGTAATTGCACATGACTTGAAAAAGGATGGTATACTTATTCACCTTTTTCATCATTTAAAACGTATGAGATTTCTTTTGTGCATAGTGAAATTTCTTATTGGTATACATATGCACATTAGAGATTTCATATTTATACGTATTGTATGTTCGCCTCTGATGGTGCATTGTCCGTCTCCCCATTTGAGATTTCTTAGTCGTATGTTATTTGTTTTTATTTAGTATAAATACGCACATTTGAGTTATTTGTTTTATGTTATTAATCTTGCATCTGTGTTGGTAATCCTGTTTAGGAACTTGAATTATCTTAACATGTCTTGGTAATCCTAGCAACATTAGGTACCAGAATAGATGATACATACATTATAATGTACGTACATTATACATTGCCATCCCTTCTCATTACCTATGTACAAATAGATGATCGAATTCTTACCATTGAATTGTCAAATCTCAGTAGACGATAGGTGTTAGGCAATTCTCAGTAGTCCAATAAGAAGTGATATTACTTGAAAAGTACTATACCTGCAACTTTTTGATCTTGGCAACCATTTCATCCTTGTCATCGACAAGATAATGCCTTCAAGTACATCTATGTATTTGAAACTAACCTTGAGAGAACCAAAACACTTCCAAAACCCACACATCAGGTTCGGATGTCGCGTTAGGACCTATCCAGATAATAACAAAGTTGGCTTAGTTTCTCAGTTCCACTCGAATTATGATAAGTCCCGGATACAATAAGATCAGATGTTGCTCTTGATTGAAAATCTTCATTGTTGTGCAAACCACAAGTTAGTTACGCGTGTGCCTCTGCCGAATCAATTCTGTAACTGCCTACCTGAGTCAAGCAACTCAGAACTTCTTAGTTCAACTTGTGTCTTTGCATCGAAAATGGTTCTGAGTCATCATGACAGTTTTCTACTTCCTTTTCAGACTTCACGGCCGGAGTACAATCAGATCTTTGTGAAGAAGCCTGGCGGCGATGACTTCTGGCCCTTTTAGGAGATGGCTGCCTCATTGGATTGAACACTTCAAAGAAGGAACATTAAAATGGTTTCTCTTGATACTTGTATAAGAATCCTGTTGCAGCAGTGACATCAAACTTTTATTTTTTTTTCTTTTTCTTTTTAAACTTCTTGTTCATTTTGTTTGTTTGTTTTTTTTTTTGTCAAAGAGATTTGTGTTTCTTTATTTTCTAGCCTGACTATTTGTAATAAAATTTTCTGGATAAGTTTGGCTTTGCACTGAAGATGAACAACTGAGATAATAATAATAATAACAATAATTCTCATGAATCATTTGTGGCCGAGAAGGCTTTAAATTGACTGGGTCGGGCCTCCATTTCAAAACAGACCGGATCCATCCCCAGGACTAGTCCGACCCGGAATTGAACGGGCTCAGTCGAAACAAAAACCCTCGAACCTTCCCATGCGCCAATGTTTTACTGTTCGTGTACCTGGGGGAGCGGAAGCGCTTGCCGGAGTGCGTTCTCCCCACTGCTTACCAGCCTCGAGGTCTGTCTCTCTCCGCCGGCTCCTTGGATCATCCCATTTCGATCCTTCTCTTGTCAATTTTTTCTCTTCTCGCACGGAGATCGGATTTTTTTTTCTCTCCGTCTCGGTAAATTTGTGTTTTTTTTTTTTTGAATCAAGTAAGATTCTGGTGGGGAAGAAATTTTGCTCTTTGATTCCTTGTTTCTGGATCGATTTTCTCTCTTTTTTGTTACTGGTTTTGTATATTCCATTCACGATCGTGATCGGTATCAATGGGGAAGAAGGTGAAAAGTAAGGGGCGGAACCCTCGCAGAGTGCCTCCGCGGGCTTCGTCTGGATCCATCCAATCTGATCCGAGAGCAAGCGATCCCAAGGAGGATGCAGATGGTGGGGATGTCATGGATGGAGAATCCTGTAGCCACTACAATAAAGAAAGTGTCCAATTGAATCAGGTTCTTCTGGGAATTTCGTCATCCAATGTTGCATCCGCTTGCGAGGACTGCCGGGATGATTCTCCTGCTAGAATGGGCGGGGGTAAGAAGGGTAAGCCGCAGAAAAAGAGGGAGGTGCATCTCTTTTGGATCTGTTTGGATTGCAATCGCTGCTTTTGCGGGGGAGCAGTGAATGATTCGGTGCCTTACGGCCATGCCCGCAGGCATTCGAAGCAGGAGCACCATGATCTCATGGTGAGATTGGACAAGCCTAGGAGCGGCTGGTGCTTCTCATGCAATCTAGCGATCCATATTGAGTTACCAAACGTCTTGGCTGATGCAGGAGAGACTAAATCAGTTGGAGATGATAAGAGGGTTGAAGTTTTAGAGCCTGAACCTTTGACCTTGCAGGATGGAAAGGGGTATGTGATAAGAGGGTTATCGAATCTCGGAAACACTTGTTTCTTTAATTCAGTGATGCAGAACCTTCTGGCCATAGATTTGCTGAGGCAGTTCATGGTGAGCTTGAACAGGCCTATTGGACCACTTACTATGGCATTGAAGAAACTTTTCAGCGAAACAAGTATTGGGGCAACTACTAAAGGTGTATTGAACCCAAAGAATATTTTTGGATGTATATGTTCCAAAGCACCACAGTTTAGAGGCTACCAGCAGCAGGACAGCCATGAATTGCTACGTTGCTTGCTTGATGGTTTGTATGCCGAAGACAGAAATGCCAGAAAAGAACAGGACTCTAGTGGTCAAGGCTCTCCAAATTTGGAGAGTACTTTGGTTGATAATATATTTGGTGGCCAGCTATCTAGCACGGTGCGTTGTGTTGAATGTGGGCATTCTTCTACAGTTCATGAACCATTCCTAGATTTATCGCTACCAGTACCTTCAAAGAAGTCAACTTCTAAGAAAGCTCCACCTCCTCCACCTAAAAGGAAGCCACCTCCAAAAGAAAGAAATAAAAGTAGGAAATTTCGAGAAAAGGCAAGTGCTAGAGGATCTGTTATCATGCCTCATTGCGGACCAGAAGAAAGAGATACTTCCTCGGTGGAGAATTGTGAGTCATCTGATCCACCCAAAACAGAAGAAGACAATAACTGGGACATTGCTGTACCAGAAACAGCACTAGATGTTGCTTCAGAAGCAGAGGGTTCCTCATGGATGGATTATCTTCCAGAGCCCACTATGACATCAGATGCTTTAGAGTTGGCTACTCAATCTTCTAACCTTCCTGATAGCAGTCAACTATCCCAGAATGAAAATAAAATTTCCATTGGTTCAGAAGTAGACGATTCCTCTATACAGTTGAAAGTTTCTTCAGATTCTAACATTGATAATTTTAGCAGAAATGACACTTCGTCTTCATGTGTGCATGATGCTGGAGTTATTTTACTTCCTTATGAAGCACTAGATTGCACCACTGGTGTCATGACTGGTGTGACTTCTTCTCATAGTCCTGATAACGAGTCATCCTCTGGAAATTCAGTGAAGGAACAAAGTGTGCAGGCAGCTGTTGTTGCTAACTCTGTACAGGCGGAAGTTGAATTTGATGGATTTGGTGATCTATTTAATGAACCAGAGGTGACTTCAGAGCTCAAGACTGACACTGGCATGGCTGAAGAGGCACCTGTGACTCTCTGGGCCAATAACAGTTGTGAAACTAATCAGGAAGTGGATAATAGTGAAAATATTGTTTCAATTGAAAGTTGTCTAGCATTATTTACCAACATGGAGCTTTTGTCTGATGAACATGCATGGTACTGTGAGCACTGTTCTGAGGCCTTGTCAAGTGATATGATTACTGATGAGCCATGCAAGAGTGATCTTCTACCAACACTAGGCAACACAAATATGATGAAGTTTCAAGATGAAGGGGATGAATGCACAACTGAAAAAAATTCTCTTGGTTATCAGGTTAGCGATCTCCATTCAACTGGTCTTAGCAATTTAGGAAACAGAGGGACAGCATCGGTCAGTGCAGAGACTGAGTTACTCTCAGAAAAGCACAATTCTGAACATAAATTAAATATTGGTTGCGGTTCAGAGGAAGGAAAATTTAAAAATGAAGCTGCTGGTAACGGCAAAGTTTTACCAGACTATATATTGAATGATCAAATAGATAAACCAAATGGGATCACTGAAGATCAGGAATTTGCCGATTCCAGGCCCGAGCAAATTGAGAGTGACAAAACTGTAAGTGTCCAGGAAGAAGTTCAAGTTAGTGGACAAGCTCTAGCAGCTACTTTGACTAGCTCCCTACATGATATTGGAGAAAACCTAACGAATCCTTGCAGAAATGGCAAACTTGCAATTAATTTA
Source organism: Zingiber officinale (assembly GCF_018446385.1). Classification (NCBI taxonomy): domain Eukaryota; kingdom Viridiplantae; phylum Streptophyta; class Magnoliopsida; order Zingiberales; family Zingiberaceae; genus Zingiber; species Zingiber officinale. Next base: position 69,820,817 of record NC_056000.1, read on the forward strand.
TGCAAAAAGGGTTCAAATCTGTCAGGTCAAGCTTGTGCAGCCCAAGATATACGGGTAAAAAAAAAAGAACCTGCAAAGAAGAAGGTTAAGAGGGATGCAACTAAAAGGATTCTGATCAGCAAAATACCACCCATTTTGACAATACATTTGAAGAGATTTAGTCAAGATGCTCGTGGCCGGTTAAGTAAATTGAGGGGTCATGTTCTCTTTCAAGAGATACTTGATTTGAGGCTATATCTCGATCCAAGGTAAAAAATATTTATTTGAAAAGAAAAAGAAATAAATTTCTTTTCCATACCACCAGTGTAACTAATTCATTTGGAATCTTGGGAGTAGAAATCCATATCTATGCTTAAGCACTGGTCTCTGTAACTAATTCTATTTTTTCATGCTTACGGTGATTTTACTAGATCTTGTTAGCTAGAAAGTTGAACCTTGATAAATAATGGTTTTTTTTGGATATGCAGAGTAATTGTTTTTCAAGTGGTATAGTGATTAATTTATATTTTCACAGTTTGTATTCAGCATAAATTATAAGATGAGCCTTTCTTAGGGTGTAGTTTTCACTTACTGAGAGGTACCACACTTGCACGTAGTGACATTGAAATGATAGGAAACCAAGTCATGGGAATAACTAATTCAAATAAACAAGAAATTTTCCAACAAACTATATTTATTGACATCTAACACCTTTTGTCCTTTCTAGCAATCCCTTGCTGCAGGTTCATAAATTTTGGTATTTTAAGGACAATGATTGCATGTTTTTGGATATATGCTATGCAAATCACTTTTATTTATTTGACTTCATACTCATTCTTCTCTAGTAAACATTGGTTATATCATGTCAACCTTGTCATCATGGTTTTAAATACCATCGATTTGAATGGCACAAGTGAAATATCTCATTTCGCTGATTAATTGAAATTAGCACCGTACTGGCATGGGCAAAATGTAAGAGCGTCATCCTCACCAGCAGATATCAAGGTGGTGTTGAGGTAGTACCAAGGTTGTCTTGTTTCGTGTTCGCTGAAAAAATGGAGCGGATTGCAATGGGTATACTCATACCGAATAGGTGATAAGAGAATTGATGAGAATAAGTGGAGAGGAAGGCAGCAAAGTTGCAATTGTTGTAGTTTGTCCCTGTCCCAGCACATATGAATGCCAGATTCTCTCTCTTTGCCACAATTGCACCGCTCAAGTACTCTCACCCACTTACAAGATTCAAACTCCTGACCCAAATCTAATATTTGTTGTTCATCGAGCATTTTCAATGCTTGAGTGCTGTAGGACACTTATTTTTTTTTACCAAGTGTTGTTAACATGCCTTGCCTTATCAACATTTAAGAATCACAAGGGGCAAAATATCTGCAAATGATCTGTTGAAATTGCTAGAAATCATGTCTTGAAGTAAAATTGTCAAATGTCAATTGCCCTTTTCATGATCCATGGATATGTTTACTTCTAGTGGAAGGAATCTAAAGATGCAAAGATTAATATATGTATATCTTGGTCTCTGTCTACAAAATTCGGTTACTAGGCAACCTACCATTCTTTTTCCGCTTCTCTCTTATCCATGTAGTTTTGGAAGGATAACTTTGGCAGGAAGGAAGCAAAAGTGTATCAGATGAGAGCATGGTCTCAGTGGTTGAGATGAAAAGCATAAACCTACTTCCTGACTCGCAATGACAGAGATGCTGTACAAGACTTGGATTTTTGAGTAGTGGAATTACATAACATTCTAGTTATAAAACTTCAAAGAGCTTATGTAGTTGTTTGTTACAATGCTTACTATTCGCATTATGCTTCTTGTGCAATCTGTTCATCTAACAGTTCTAGTGGTTTGCTTTTCCTATCGTGTGATACCACCTTTATTGTTGCAGAATAATATGCTACAGTTTTATAATATCAGCTCTGTTTAAATTAAAAACTAGGAACAACCAAAGATGTAGAATATTGTGTTCTAATAACATATCCGTATTGCTTGTTTCTTCTTTTAGGTGTGAGGAAAAGGAAAACTGCAGCTACTCCCTATTTGGGGTGGTCGTACACTCGGGGGGCATGTCTGGCGGTCATTATATTGCATATGTGCGAGGTCAAAGGAACAGCGGGAAAGCGAGGAAGGATGTAAATTCATCCTCCTGGTTTTATGCTAGTGATGCACACATCAGAGAGGCTGCATTGTCTGAAGTCCTTCAGTCTGAAGCTTACATTCTGTTCTACGAGAAGATGTAATTGTCGATTATTTTAAACTTTCGAAAATCCTCATGAAGCAGGCGAAAACATTGGGAACTACACAAACTCGCCATGTGGAGAGTGCAAACCATGGGGCAGACAGTCTAAGGATTCTCATGCGCTATTGGTATGCGACCAATTGCACTCGAAACTCTGCTGAGAAGAAACTGTGGTGGATTGGCTTCTTGGTGCCACAAGTTTTCCCGGGCGCATCACTTGAAAGAATTGTTCTTGTTTGAGATATTCAGTATACTTTGCACCCCCACATTTGGGAGGATGCTTTAAATCTCAAGGTTTTTATTCATGAATTATATACATTTTGAATACGAATTTGCTCTGAATAGCTGGTTCATTGTATAACATGAAATGCTTGTAGAGATTCGTTTCGATGGATAGCTTTTTTTGCCACTGAATAAAACTTGTATTAATCTAGTCGTAGCATGAAATTAGAATGTGTCTAGCATAGCATGTGGTCTAACTAGGCATGGCTTGCAACCCTTACCGCCTATTAGCAATATTTATCAAATAAACTATTTTCTTTGAGATTTGAAGCTTTAACTATTACAATTTTTATCGCATAAACTATTTTCTTTACAAAATCCAAGTTTTGTTAAATTATTCTCAAATAAATAATTTAGTAGTATTTTGTTCTCAAATGTTATCACAATGACAAATCAACTACCCATGCAGAAGGTGCCTCCTTTTTATATGATGGATGAAAAACTTCAGACCGTCTCAACCATTCTGGAGGCTTTAGTGGAAAAATAAATTTAATATTTTAATAAATAAATATTATTAAAACTATTTAATTTTATTAGTTATCATAAAAGATGAATTTGTCATCCTAGCAGTTCAACAAGATCGAACCTACAATTATATGTGAGGAGGTAAATCGAAAAGCAGCCGTTGTTGGTCACTGCGGGAAGAGCATTTTTCTTGACTTTGTCAAGATTAAACACCTTGCCTATTGTAACAATATCTATCCAGTATTAGTCAATTTAACCCTATCCCGGAAGCGGCATTTAATTCTGTTAGTAAGATTTAAAAGGGCATTTTCATATATTGTCAATGATTATTTATACAATTAGAAGTAGTGACAACTATACCACGTAACAATAACTTTATCTTATGTCAAACCTCACTTTTTTATTATTAATAAAATTTAAAAAATAAAAAAAAAATTATGTTATCTAATTTAGAAACAGTAATAAATTATTGTAATATTATTAATATAGATTTTAATTACAATTTTTTTTAAACAAATATCAATCATTTTTAATTTCGAGGAAGGAAAGTCTCGACACAATAATAAAATTATTGTGTGACTGAGAAAATAGATACGAGTACTAGATATAGTCACTACGTATAACGTATAATAGATTCTTCCTCAGAATCCATCATTAATGGGAGGTTCGTGAATTAAACTGTCTTTTTATCAATTTTAATTTTAATAAATTATTAATAAAATTTATTTATCTAAAAATATTTAGCTAGAAAATATTGATGGTGAATTATTAAAAAAATAAAAGAAAAATAAAATTTAAGAAAGAAATAATACTACATTATTGAATATATTTTTGACTTTCAAAAATATTTTTATCAAAAAAAAATATATATCAATTAAGTAACCAATAAATATTTTTAATTTATTAACAAAATTTAATTTTGATTAATAAATTAAATTTTTATCATTAAAATTTTTAAAATTACTAATTAAATTTTAATAAAAAATAAAAATAAATTACCAACTAAATCTATTTTTAATAGTAAAAAATTAAAAATTATCAATTAAATCTAACACGAGTAAAAAAAATAAAAAAGATCCAAATTTAATCTATAAAAAATTTAAAATTTTTGACCAAATATAGTTTATCTAGTAAAAAATTAAAATTATGGTAAAATACTACATTATTGAATATATTTTTTACTTTCAAAAATATTTTTATCAAAAAAAATATATGTCAATTAAGTAACCAATAAATATTTTTAATTTATTAACAAAATATAATTTTGATTAATAAATTAAATTTTTATCATTAAAAAATTTAAAATTACTAATTAAATTTTAATAAAAAAATAAAAATAAATTACCAACTAAATCTATTTTTAATAGTAAAAAATTAAAAATTACCAATTACATCTAACACGAGTAAAAAAAATAAAAATGATCTAAATTTAATCTATAAAAAATTTAAAAATTTTGACCAAATATAGTTTATCTAGTAAAAAATTAAAATTACTATAAAATACTACATTATTATTGAATATATTTTTGACTTTCAAAAATATTTTTATCAAAAAACTATATATATAAATTAAGTGTAACCAATAAATATTTTTTAATTTATTAACCAAATTTAATTTTGATTAATAAATTAAATTTTTATCATTAAAAAATTTAAAATTACTAGCTAAATTTTAATAAAAAATAAAAAAAAATTACCAACTAAATCTATTTTTAATAGTAAAAAATTAAAAATCATCAATTAAATCTAACACGAGTAAAAAAAAATAAAAATGATCCAAATTTAATCTATAAAAAAATTAAATTTTTTGACCAAATATAATTTATCTTGTAAAAAATTAAAATTACCGATAAAAATAAATCTCGACTAAAATTTATTTTAACTGTAATTTTAAATATTTAATATTCATACTCATGTTTTTAAATTAATATTTATATTTAATTTATATAAATATATATATATATGTAAAATTTATGGGCCCCAATATAATAGGGGCATAGGCATAGGCCTTAATCGCATATACCTTGAATCCGGCCTTGACAAACTTGAAATATTATACTACACCATCCTCTGCGTGCACTATCATGCCAATAAAAAACTTTCGGATTAATCATCTGTCAGATTCGTCAGACCAACCATATTAGTGGATTCAATGAGCCGGATCTAGTTTAAAAAAAAATTAGAGAACAAACCATCTGATTAAATCATTACACTGAAGTTTTCCATCGGGGATAGAACATTAGTTGCTCCTTGGACATGATTATAATTATTATTATAAGACAAGGATTTGAATCTCGATAAATTGAAAATAATACCCTCTTTATATTGATCAACTATAACTTTTCGATTTACCTCAACCTCATTAAATCATCACACTCAAGCTTCTATCTTGGAGAGAACATTAGCTGCCCCTGGAACAGGGTTGAGTTAACTAGTATAGGACAAAGTAACTATCATAGGACAAGTGGTTTGAATCTTGATAAAATTAAGAAAAAAAGCAACCTCCCTACATTAGCCAACTACAATTTTCTAATTTATCTTCTTATAGATTATTAAGATCGACGTAAATCTTACTTGAATGGCAAATTCCACCTTTGCTACTATTGGAGAGAATATTAGCTAGATTCCACTCTAACATTTAAACCAAACTATAACCTATCTTTAAGAATTTAGGCTGTGTATGGTGAGTAATCAACCTTGTAAATATAATCAAAATTATATTATAATATTGATTATTTTATTTGATATAATTTTATACCTGTAATATAATATAATTTAGATTAAAAAAATAATAAATTTTTATAATTTGGATTACAAGACAATAAATTTTTATAATTCTGAAAATCAGAATTACAATAATAATAATATCTAATCTGAATTATATTCCAACGAATAATATATAATCTGAATTATATTCCAACTCTAAGATTTAATATACAAAATATATCTGCCGATGACCACCAATCGCAATCACCTACCACCATCGTCTATCAACTACAATCACCCACCACAGACTCCCGCCAACAAAAAAACATAAAATATTTTTATCATCTTTATAATAATAAAAATTAATAGACCCACAAATAAAATATAATCACCTTTATAATTAAAAATTACATACACAGTAATAATAATATAATATTAATTACATTCCATTCCAAATTTAATTACATTATAAATAACATTGCATTACGCCTAACCAGATGTCACCGCAGTAATAAGTTTCAAAAAATAAAAAATTAGATTCTTTAATATTTTTCTAAACAATAAAAGCCCGAAAGGAAGTGTCGACGCAAAAATAAAATTACTACTGTGTGATGACAAATTGGTATCAAAGCAACCTCTTGTAAAACAAAATAAAACTGCACAGAAAACCCGCATTGGCAAAAACTTTATACACCAAACTGCCTTTAATAATAAAAGCCCTTTTAAACTATTTGCCAAGAAAAACAAGACAAATTTGATTTACTGTATATTTTTCACAAGAACATGCGTTAAAGCAAACATAATTTTTCAACAAAACACAAGCAATCAAAATAGAGAAGATTAGGAGTGCGCTAGTAACATGGTACCAGTAATTGAAGCTTCACCATCATTACACTTGACTTGAGCAAGTAAAACATGTAGCTAGCAAATATATGCATTTGGTCCACCATTTTAGTTTACAGAGTCATAATTATTATTAGCAAAATCAAGAACCAAAATGGTCCTCTACGGTTGAAGGCCACCTCCAGTTTGATGCAGCATGGCGTCGATCTCGTCACCATCTTCCATATCAAGCTAGAAAGGAAAAAAGCAATTAGTGAAGAAGACAAGACGATGGAAACTAGATGGGGGTAAAACAAAGAGTGATGATCTACTCACTTCTTCTGGAGTCTGCTCACCACGGAGCCGACGGCCATCAAACAGGAAAGCAATGGAATTGAAATCCACAGATTGGCGATCACAGTAGGCATTCATGAGTTTCTTCAGCTGAGTGCTGCGCTTGATCCGGAAGAAGACTTCATTTCCATCCTAAGAAAAAAAATTAAAGAAAAGGAAAATGAGGACTGTGATATGAAACTCCCATAACTTTAATGCATGAAAATAAAGATGCATAGTAGAAATGAACCAGCCAACACAATTCTATTACACCACATCAGTATGCATACACTAAATTCACGATCCAGATTGCAAATAACAGGATACGTTATCGACAAATCGATATATCAAAAGATACTTTTAACAACCTCAATCAAGAAATGTCTTTCTCTCAAACAGAATTGAGAAGAATCGTTGCCTGTAAGACTAAGGAGGAAATATTTGTTGTTTGGCAAAGGTTAAATCAAGCAGTTGAAAGAACACGCGTTCTTCCTCTCTAGTTGACATAGGTAATAGAACAGGGTGGAAAGATGATATACAGTTAATCGAGGATGTGAACAAAATGTTCAATATGACAGCGTATCATTATAAACTACAATTCAGTAGACAAAAACATAGGATTTTGACTAACCCAAACAACTTTGTCGGATGACTTGGGACATCATCAGACTTTTTGTTACAATACTTGTGTAAACTATCAAGCTAGATATTCAGCCACACTTAAAATATGCAGTCATTTCATTTTGGATCATCACATGGGTCTACTCATATCATGTTATAGTGGTCCTAATCAATTTACAAACATTTGCTAGCAACTACAACAAATTCATACTCATTCAATATGGTTCATGTCATACAGATTAGATTTATCATTGTAGCAACTACGTGACAAAAAAAAAATACATTAGAATACAATCAGCCACTAAAACTAAGGGAGTCTACAAGTTGTTTATGAATCTATATGCATTATATAGAACATCATACACTGAACTTATTAAGTAAAATAACATAAAAAGGGTAACAAGATTTTTTTGTATTGATGAGTTTATTCTATGAATAAATATGACAGAAGATGGGTTAACTAAACAAGAGGTCGTTTATAAGATGTTTTTTATTTTAATGATGAGTTTATAAATGTACAAGATAATGAACTAGAATATTCATGATTTTTTAAAAACAAATTAATTCAAATGCAGGAGATGTTGATTAACAAATAAATAAAGTAATTTTCAAAGAGAAAAATAGTAAATTTAGACATTAGCAAGGTAATCTGAGTCTGTCCAATACAACAAGATGTTTGGTGCAAAAGGCTGGATCGACAATAGAGTTAACAAATAGGAAATGAGAAAATAAAAAAATCAAACACCAAATCAAGTGTTTGTCTTTAATACTAGATTGATGCAACAACAAAAAAACAAAAACAAATATGGGTCATAAGAGAAGGGATGTCAACATCATCACAACCTTGATCTGATGCTATGGGATAATGAACATAAGAACAGTGTAAGACAATATGTCTCACACTTTTGATTGTCCTCTTTAGAGTCACATTGATTATTACTGAGATAATATTAGGCTCATTTGTCAAAGTTACTAACTTTAATATCAAGTAGACAACTAAATCTAACAATGGGATGACAAGCCTTTAAAATAAGCTCTCTAGGCCCACAAATAAGTTAATAAAAAACAATATAAGGAAGTATGCATAGCAATTTAAGGCATAAGGTATCCAAAAGCGCATGAGTGCTATGGGGCCTAAGGTGATAGGTGGCCTTTGGGTTATAAATTTGTCCAATTCAAACATATATAAGAAATTTATGCCAACATATTTCACTAACAAAATTATAATCCATATAGTATTAAACAATAATATAAATATAAAATTCACTAACATTCAAATATTGTAATACTTATCTTCATAATCAAAATCAAACTAACTTCAAATATTGAAGAACAATGCAAAGAGAAATAAGTTTGCAATGTGAGGTTCATTTTCTAGGGCTCGTGAAAGAAAAATGTGTCACATGCATGCAACCTAATTAAAGGTATTCATTTTCTAGAGGAGAGGAACAGTCATTCAAGCAAAAAAGTGTAGTATGCATGCAACCTAATTAAAGGTTGATGTTAATATTCTAGGGGAGAGGGAGAGTTATGCTAGAAAAACATGGTGCATGCATGGAACCTAATTAATTTAAAGGGTAATTAAAGGTATGAGTTGGGTTATAAATTTTTTCTATTCAATAAAGCAAGAGAAATAGCGCCAAAAGCAAGCCTTAACCTCTCAAATATTAAAATACTTATCTTCATAATCAAAATCAAACTAACTTAACCTAATTAAAGGTTGATACTCATTTTCTAGAGGAGAGGAAGAGTCATTCAACCAAAAAAAGTGTAGTATGCATGCAACCTAATTAAAGGTTGATGTTAGTTTTCTAGGGGAGAGGAAGAGTTATGCTAGAAAAATATGCTGCATGTATGAGTCACATATGAAGAATCACTTTCCTAGAAATCTGTAAGCTCAAAACTTCTACATGGTAAAAGAAAACTCAACAAGTTCAGACTTATTTTAGTAGAACTATATATAACTTTTAGCCTCCGGGGTGTTTTAATTTTTCATTTTGAAAAGTGAAAATGAAAAAGGTCAGGATGCATAAACATGAGACTAGATTTATTCAACAAGATAAATATTAATTTGTGGCCAAAACATGGATTTAAGTCTTAACCCACGATTGAGCTTAATGCAAAGCTATATAAAAAATTCAATCATTTCTAATAATAATAAAATTAATTGAATGATTTTTAAAACATTATCTAGATTTTTCCTATGATTTCCCTTTATCACTATACACCATCCACTAAATTCATTCAATTTTTTCCATCGAAAAAAACCTTCCATTAGTCAAGATTTATTACCACATTTTTTTTTTTTGTAAATCATACGCATATTATTTTTATTAATCTTCAGCCTTTTCCATCCCTCGCAAAGTTTAAGGCAGTTTTCCTCCATTTACTATATGGCACGAGCAAGTGTCATCCCCTAAGTCTTACTCCAAAGGCTGAAGTTTCCCTTACACATCAAAATATCTCACTTATACTGGTACCAGAGAATTCGTTGTGTGATCCATTAGTTACCTTCTAGGTACCATAGAACCTTCTATATGCCTTCTTATGGAGAAACTTAAGCCTCATAGCTATTTTTTTTTTCAATCTTCACTTAATACGTTCAGCATCACACAAACAATTATCTGAGAGATGATTAAATCTTTTTCTTTTTTACCTTGTAACTTATCTCCGTTAACTCATTTTAAATATCATATAAAAAGACATTAACTTTTAGTGTTTTAAAGGATAAATGGCGGGCCACGATAGAGGCTTAAATAGAAGCCTAGACCTGGCAATGTGCAAAAAACAACAGCACAGAATTAAAGCCTCGTAGCCTAGTACCAGCGCTGTTTGCAAAAAGTAAGAAAACTTCTCAGAAATATATATTACCGTAAGAATTGTTTTTTTTTAAAAAAAAAAAGTCAAATATCTTCCTCATCAATCGAGGGAATAAAAACCCACAATTGAGAATCAACATAGACGCCGTTAACATGCCAAGAAAAAACACAGGCAAACCAGGGAGACGAGAACAAGAGGAAGAACAATCGGGGGAAACGGAGAAGTGGTAGCAAACCAACCTGCCCTTTGACCTTGAGATTGATGTGCGCCGCCTGATCCACCGGCTTCTTGTCTTCTTCGTTTCCAGCCCCCGACATCCTCCGTCGCTGATCGGCCGAATCGACAAAAAGGAACGGGATTTAGGGTTTTGGTGAGCGGAAACGACGTATTTAATCGCAGGACGAAGAGAAGGGAAGAAAGTGGTGCGCGGCGGACGGAGCCCCCTACTGGGCCTTTTATTATGCACGAAAGAACGGATTTCAAAATCGCAGTTTATATTTGCTTTCGCGTCCGCCAATAGGAATTTGCGAGAAATAGATAGAATATGAGGGCCAGTTGTTATTCTTATTGGCGTTCGTATCACGCGTTTATTATTATTATTATTATTATTATGTTATTAGTTATAAACGAAACTATTCTAGTGTAAAAAAAAAAAATATTTTTAAAAAATGAACACTAAATTAAATTCTAATTTTATTAAATTAAACTAGCGTCATTAATTATTAGAATCATTAATACTTCTTTTGTTAAAAATATTCCATTTCAGGTGGAACTTATTTGAAACCTCCATTAATTATTAAAAATAAATAAATACATAGAGCTAACTTAGATATTATAGATTTGATCCTACTAAACTTGTTTTATTGATCATTATTGTAAAAGCACTCATTATGATAAAAGGTGAATACGTTCGCCCTAGCACTCCCGTCAATACATCCCAAAGGTAACACAGAGGAGGTAAATCACGGGCGGCTACTAGCCTTTGGAATAGTGACTAGCACATAAGGGAAGTATTTATCTCGACTTTACCGAGATTCGAATCTCATATCTCATTATGGCAACACCTCATGCGCTAGCCACTAGACTCATCCGAGGGGACCATTGTAAAAGCACTCATGGTGGATAGTTTAGAAGTCTAGTATTCTTTAATTGTGTGTCTCATTTAGAGGAAAAATTCCTACAAATGTGCCATAGTTAAGGATTAAACCGCGAGCACCAACACGGATGTCCTGTCGTTGCCCCATAGCCTCGGGGACCTCCACTTTTCATAAAAGGTCCATAGCTAAGATGAAATGGGAGTCAAATCAAGATTGGTTAATGGGATCACCCTATTTGGTTTGCTCTAGACGAGCTATTTCACCACAGTCGGATTAGCTCCCTCCATATTCAGTTTGCTCTAAACGAGCTATCTCACCACAGTTGGTTCAGTTGCACCAATTTGATCGCCCTACTCAGTCGGATTCGTTCCCCCCTGATTCAATCGCCTTGCTCAGATGGATAGACTTCACCAATTGGATCGCCTTGCTCAATGGGATACGTTTCACCGATATGATCGCCCTACTCAGTTAGATCTACTCTGTTGGTGCAATTGTCTCCGGGTCAAAGTTGATCAATTTGAATCAAGCTTTAGTTTTGATATTTGATAATATATAGAGATTATAGGTGTAATTGTCCATTTAGAAGATTGTTGTTGCAATTCTCCGCTGGTCAACGGACCAATTTGATATGAGAGAGTAGTCAAGTAGATCAAAGTTGACTAGATACTTGACTGGAAAAGTACTAACTAAAGATTAGGCAAGGGCAAGACTAACGGGATAGTTGGCAGAAGAAAAAAAATCAAGTGGGTCAATGTTGACCAAACACTTGGTGTGAAAAGTCTGGTGAGTGGAGTCAGACAGATGGAAAGTTCTTGTGAGTGAAGCTAGATAGATAGAAAGTCCTGGTGAGTGAAGTCAGATGAGAAGTCTCGGTAAGTGAAGTTAGGCGGATGAAAAATCCTGGTAAGTGAAATCAGACAGTTGGAAAATCCTAATAAGTGAAGTTAGGTAATGAGAAAATCCTGGTGAGTGAAGCCATGTGGAAAAGTCAGGCATTGGAAAATCCAGGTGGATCAAAGGTTGACCAGACACCTGCTGTTTGGAAGTCTATGTGAGTTATGGAGGACTGTACACTTGACACGAGAAGAAAAATTCAGGTGGATCAAAGGTTGACCAAACATCTGGTGTTTGGAAGTCCAAGTGGATCATAAAGGATCGGACACTTGGCATACAGAGAAAAGTCCAAGTGAGTCAAAGAATTGATCGAATACTTGATGAAAAAGTCTCAACATGCTTAACCGAATGTTGGGCAAGGGGACTCTAGACTTAGATTAAGCAAGTTAGGGTTGGGCAATCGATTGACCCTAAGCTAATCGATTAGAAAATCTATTAGGATGTTCTTGTGTTCTGAGAACACAGAAAGGGTCCAAATCGATTGGTCAATCAATTGAGCTGAGCCTAATTGATTGGACCAATTGATTAGGGTCAGGAGATTCACGAAGAGGAATTCACAAAAACAAGGCTGAATCAATTGGCTCAATCAATTCAACCACTTCTAATCGATTGGGTCAATCGATTACGTAGTGCTTTGTCGCAAGAAATCTTAATCGATTAAGCCCTTATGTGTGAACAGAGAGTTGTGAAATTGATTGGGTAATCGATTAAGGTCTCTGAATGGATTGGGATGACTTACCAATTGATTAAAGTTCGAAAAAGAGCCTTTATGTAGGTTTTGAGTAGGTTGCTGATGTGATAAACACTTAAGGAGAAGCTTAAGCGATTAAGGCGCCTGAGGTAACCCTAGAAATGAGTTTTTTCTTGACCGTTTTTTAGAACAACACTCAATATAATGTTAGTTCTTGGGATTTCTTGGAGCTTAGTGTTGTTGTATTTTCATCCACCAAGAGGAAGATTCGAGCAACAAGAAGAGAGCAAACTAAGATTTCATTATTATAATCTAGTGTAAGATTTCATTGCATTTGGTCTTGCTCTTCTTGGTGTATTTTGTGTTGTGAGCTTGTAAGAGGTTTCTCCGCCTCTAGAGTATTTCTGAGGAGTGTTTTCATAGTGTAGATGTGTACATTATATGGATCCTTAGCTTTATTGGTGTAGTTGACACCCATGATCAACCCTGAGTTTTGATGAATGATAAGTGGATTAAAGTTAGGTATGTTGTTGATCTAACCTTGTTACCAAGTGCGCAGGGTTGACTAACTTGACGAGTCAAGAAGACCAGACATCATACAGTAAGTCCAGTAGGGATGTGCTATTCCTGATTGGCGAAATCCAAAAATGAAATTTTGGTGGGAGGTCAAGATGTTCGATTCTCGATTGGCGAAGTCAAGAGTGTGATTTTGGTAGGAAGACTTGATATTTGATAAGTGGACGGACGTCAAGAACGTAACTTGATATTTGATAAGTGGATGTAAACCACTGGAGGAGATTGACTCAGTGAGAGGATATGTCCCGTTTCAGGGGACAGTAGGCATTGGTTCATTTTAGGTTTATTTGGAAATCCTAAACTGAGACCATGACTATATTCGGGTCTGGAGGACAAGATCTAATTAATACTATTTTTATTATACTAACTTTATCTTGCAGGATATACTTTATTTTGTTGGACTAACACTTTTTGCAGGCGAAAGGAGCACAAATTGGCTTGGGTGAACAATACCCGAAGCGCCTTGCATGCAACAGAAGGCACCATGAGCTGGGCGATGGAAGGCACCTTTGGGAGCTTGGAAGGCACCTTCGATCGAATAAAATCAAACTTCATCGACGATAGAAGGTGAGCAGTTCGAGATAAAACTTAGTGGATGGAAGACGTCTTCAGTGCTATAGAAGGTGCCTTCAACGCTCAATAAAAGAGCATCTCGACCAACCCTCAAGGCACACCTAATTTACAAGTTTCTATGCAATCATGTGAATCCTGTTGATGTAATTGACTTCTAGGGTTTCGATGTTTGACAATGCACCTAAGTATTGTCAATTTGACTAAGGGTTAAATCCAAACAAGACTTGATGTTTGGAAGAGAGTAGTTTAGTCAAGACAAGATTGGGTAAGTCATAACCGAAGGATAGGCAAGTGAGAAGTTCTAACTAGAGGTTAGGCAAGTGGAAGTCCTGGTGAGTGAAGCTAGGCCCTAGTAGTGAAGCTAGGTGGTGGAAGTTTTGGTGAGTGAAGTAGAGTCCTAGTGTGTGAAGCTAGGTGGTGGAAGTCCTGGTGAGTGAAGTCGGACCCTAATGAGCGAAGTTAGGCAGTGGAAGTCCTAGTGAGTGAAGTCGACCCCTCATGAGTGAAGCTAGGTGGAGGAAGTCCTAGTGAGTAAAGCCATGCAATGGAAGTCCTAGTGCGTGAAGCTAGGCAACCCTAGGGGGTAACCCTAGGTAATGTGTGATCGACTAGCGCGCAGTCGATCGGACCAACGAATCCTGAAATATGTTGACACTGTGTTACTTTACTATTTTATTTATTGTACCCAGTGTGTAGGAGTTGATAGGTCTGAGAGAGTCCAGATAGGTTTGAGAGAGTCCAGATAGGTCAACGGGATATCGGGTGCGAAGTCTAGTTGGGTCTGCGAACTGGACAACTGACAAAGTGGTAAGTAAAGGTAAGTCACTAGCGTAGAGTGACTAAGTGAGGACGCATCCTGGTTGAGTGTTGGTCCGGGTCGACCGGCTGGAGAAGGTTAAGTTGCCTAAAACACTAAAACAATACCTTCTCGATCTTTCAACTCAGGTTAGCAGCAATAACAAATAAAATAGAACCAATAAGAAACTAAAGAAAAGAGGCACCAGAATTTACTTGGTTATAACATAGGTGGTTGTTAATCCAAGCCAAATGAAAGCTCCTAAAGAGTCTCCTTCACTGAAAGCGGAGAAGTCTCTTACACTCGTTAACAACTTAGACTATTACTAGGGAATTAATACACAAGTTGTTGTAACTTTCCTAGGTTCAGGGGTTTTTTTACAGTCGCTGGAAAACCTTATCCACAGGCTGAAGGTGCCTTCTATAGGACTAGAAGGCGCCTCCAGCGAGGCAAAGGATAAAACTTTATCCTTTCGGCCAACGACCAGATTGCATGGTCAAAGGCGCCTTCCATGGTTGGTTAAAGGCGCCTTCAGCCATTGAAGGTGCCTTCAGCCTACGGATAAGGTTTTCCAGGGGTTATAAAAAGACCCCTGGACCTAGAAAAGAAACAACAACTTGTGTATTGATTTTCTAGCAATAGTCTGAGTTGTTAACGAGTGTAAGAGATTTCTCCTCCTTCAGTGAAGGAGACTTTTTAGGAGCTTTCATTTGGCTTGAATTAACAACCACCTAGGTTGTAACCAAGTAAATTCTGGTGCCTCTTTTTTTTAGTTTCTTATTGGTTCTATTTTATTTGTTATCGCTGCTAACCTGAGTTGAAAGATCGAGAATGTATTGTTTTAGTGCTTCAGGCAACTCAACCCTCTCCAGTCGGCCGACCTGGACCAACAGAGGGGACATTAGGCGTTGGTCCAGTTTAGGTCCATTTCGGATCTCTAAACTGAGACCCTGACTAGTTCATGGTCCTGAGAGGACAAGAACTAATTACTACTCTTTATTATTGATTGTTAGTATCCTAATACTTGTTTTACAAGTTATTTGGATTAACGTTGTTTTGCAGGAAAAAAATGTTGGTGTAACCTTAGGTCAAGGTTGACCTGGTTGACCCGACTCGAGTTGACCTGACTCGAGTTGTATTTTGATGTTTGACGAGAATAGAAAAGTTGTATCTTGATGTTTGACAAGAATACAAACTTGGGAGATTGTGGGTGCAACCTTCGGTCAAGGTTGACCTGGTTGACCCGACTTGAGTTGACTTGATTCGGGAAAAGTCCAAGTATGGAGACTTGGCACGGAAAAGTCCAAGCAGGGAGCTTGGCACGGGAAAAGTCCAAGTATGGAGACTTGGCACGGAAAAGTCCAAGCAGGGAGCTTGGCACGGGAGAAGTCCAAGTATGGAAGCTTGGCATGGGAAGTCGGAGAGGACTCGTTCTCTGGCCTGACTAGGTCGGAGAGGGCTCGGGAGCTCGTTACATGGACCGACGAAGTCGGAGAGGGCTCGGCACCTTCGTTCTCCGGACTAGGTCGGAGAGGGCTCGGAGCTCGTTCTCTGGACCGAAGTAGGGCTCGGCAGCTCGTTCTCCGGACTAGGTCGGAGAGGGCTCGGGAGCCTGCCTCCTGGACCGCAAGTAGGAAAGGGCTCGGCAGCTCGTTCTCCGGACTAGGTCAGAGAGGGCTCGGGAGCTCGTTCTCTGGACCAGACAGAGTTGGTGAGGGCTCGGTAGCTCGTTCTCCGGACTAGGTCAGAGAGGGCTCGGTAGCTCGTTCTCCGGACTAGGTCAGAGAGGGCTCGGTAGCTCGTTCTCTGGACCGGACGTGGAAGTCGGAGAGGGCTCGGTAGCTCGTTCTCCGGACTAGGTCAGAGAGGGCTCGGTAGCTCGTTCTCTGGATCGAACATGGGAGTCGGAGAGGGCTCGGTAGCTCGTTCTCCGGACTAAGTCAGAGAGGGCTCGGTAGCTCGTTCTCTGGACCGAACGTGGAAGTCGGAGAGGGCTCGGTAGCTCGTTCTCCGGACTAGGTCAGAGAGGGCTCGGTAGCTCGTTCTCTAGACCGGGAAGGCTTTAGGGTTTAGGGCTGGGAAGCTCTAAGGCATTGGATCAGTCTGGTGACCGATCCAGTGATACTCTGATTGTCTGGATCGGTTTGGTGACCGATCAGTAACCAAACAGAATGTTTCTGTGGGTTAACTGATCGGTCTATAGACCGATCAGGAAGCGATGGACTTCAGAGAGCGATAGGAGGGGATCGGTCTGTGGACCGATCCACCTATAGTCTGATCGGTCCACAGACCGATCAGACTTCGAAGCCAACTCTCTGTGAGAGTTGGTTGATCGGTCTGGGGACCAATCAGCCTAGGGCTTGATCGGTCCACAGACCGATCAGGAGTCTCCCAGACCAATCAGGTTGGAGCCTGTTCGGTCCAGGCCTAGCCGTTACGACACAACGGCTAGATTTCTGTGTTGATCTTTGTCTTCTTCACAGGTGCAGCAGGTGCAGGATATATATCGAGGTCGAGGGCCTCTATAGTAACTTTTCTTCTTGTTCCTCACTCTTGCGATCTGAGCTTTGCTGAGCTCTATGTTTCTGAAGCTTCGTGTGAGCTTCCCTCGGCTGGTTTGCTGATCAGTTGCTGCTGGCATCGTGAAGTTGTTGCTTCATCGAACTCCAGTCGACAAGAAGGCAAGTAAAGTGTTGTTACATTCATATTCTTCTTATTTTCTTGCTCTATCTTGTACTCCTTTATTGCTGTTGCAAAAGAGTTTGTGGCGAGGTTTCTCCACCCAGAAGGAGTTGTTGTTAGCCGATTTTCTGGGGTCTCATCCACCGACGGATTGATAGGCTTCGTCCACCTTACGGACACGCCGAGGAGTAGGAGTATCATCTCTGAACCTCGTTACATCATCGTGTTTGAGGTTTGATCTTCTCCACTTTCGTTTCTACATTGTATTTCCGCTGCGCTAACCTAAATTGTAGGAAGAAACGAAAATTTGGGGTCGGCTATTCACACCCCCCCTCTCTAGCCGCATTCGAAGGTCCTAACAAGTGGTATCAGAGCAAGGTTGCTCTTCGTCGGATTAACACCCGGGGGAGCACAAGCTAGAGAATGGATCTACTTGGAGAAGACATCACGATTCCACCCTTCTACAATCGCGACGACTTCGCGTATTGGAAGGTAAGAATGAAGTATTTTCTTATGACTAACCTAGTGAATTGGAATTATGTACGAGTAGGTTTTACTCCTCCGGTGGATAAAAAGGGAGAACCTCTCGAGAAGAAGAAGTGGACGAAGGAACAAATCCACCAATCCACAATCAACGACGAGGTAACGAAAATCCTTGAATTTTCATTACCTAATGATATCTTGTGTAAGATAGGTGGATACAACGATGCCAAGGAGTTGTGGAACAACTTGGCTAAGTTCCATGAGGAGAGCTCCAATTCAAGTCATGAAGAGGAGTCAAGTGAGCCAAGTAGCTCACATCATGGAGGTATGGAATTAGAAGTTGAGGGCTACTCAACATCTAAGGAAGAAGAGGAGGAGAGTTCTTCATCAAGATTGGTGGAAGAAGAAACCTCTACCTCCGGAAGGGATGAAGAAGAGAGCGTATATCCATCCTCAACCCTAGGTAACTCAAGCAAGTTAATTTCAAATAAATTACATATAATGTGCTTTGAGTGTAGGGAATATGGGCATTACAAGAGCAAATGTCCAAAGAGGATTAGGAAGACTCCACCAGCGCCAAATGTCAAGGAAGCCGGAATCCCGATACGCAAGGGCAAGGAGCACGTGGTGTGCTTCCAATGCAAGCAAAGGGGACATTATAGGAGCCAATGTCCGAGGGGGAGGCAACCTCACAAGGACAAGAGACCAAGCACATCCATGGGGGGGGGGGGGGGCTAAGGCAAACCCTAAGGTACCCTTTAAGGCATATCCTTGCAATTCTAATAAGACACATGCTAGTAGCTTTATTGCATTTGTCAATAATGATAAGCATGATAACCATAGAAACCGATACATGTCCTTAGGTGTCAAACATGTTAGCCTAGATAAGGACAATGCTAGAAATGTCAACCTTAGAGTTAACTCATCTAAGGTTAAGGAAAACCTAGATAGGAATCCCAAAACAACTAGACATATGCCTAGGAATACCTCAAAGAAAAATGGAAAATTAAAGCTTGAGGTATTAAAGAAGGAAAATCAAGTCTTGAGGTCAAGACTTGACACTTTAGAAAAGGCTCTTAAGAAGTTGGAGAAGCCAACTCTAGGGTCTAAGGGTCAAAAATCAAAGCCCAAGGACATGAGAGGTTTGGGTCACAAACTTAAGTCTCAAGTGGTCAAGCCCGCTTATCATAATGTTCCATTCGATTATGGAACAAGACCTAGGGCTAAGAAGACCATCACCAAGGTCACAAGGGGAGACACCCCTAGAGTTGATCTTGATGAGTCCCAAATGACCAAGGTTTTAAAGCCTAGGAGGGTCATTAGGAGGGTTGCTAGGGAAGTCATCCCTAGTGAATATTTAGTGAACCCAATGAGCTCAAATAGGTATTGGGTTCCTAGGAGCGTGATTCCTTCACGCTAGATGGTTTAAGGTGTGCCAACCTTAATTGGATAGGTAGTTAACCTAATCATGGCAAAAGGTGGCATTTTAGGAATTTTCAAGGTGTAATCAAGCCTTGAAAATGAAATTTAAAATTTTACTCATTCCTAAGGTGATTAGGATGTGCCAACCACACTTGAGGAATTTTCTAGGGTCAATCTAATTGGCACATAGTGATCTAAAAATCTTTAGTATATGATATATTACACTTAGGAATATAGAATTTATGGTAAAATGATCAAAATTATCAAAAATGGCAACTAAAGCTAGAATTAGGTATTTTCTATACCTGGTATTTTATATGTTATTTGTCATATATTGTTTGTCATATGTCATGTCATGACATCATATCTAATTTACTATCATTTGAAATGTCATGATAATGCTTAGGTTAGTTATATGTCATGCCTTATTTAAGTTTCATACTTTATGCCATGACATCATGACATTGGCACATGTTTTCACTTATGATATTATTTTATGTCATGTCATCATCTCTTGCATTTATGATCAATTAAATTGATTTAAGGATAAAAACATAACTTGATATGGAGATCAAATTGTTATCTAGAAAATGCATGAGAACTTAGCTTAAGATGACCTAAACCCATATCTCACATCAAAATTGACTTGGATGTGTTTGATACACCTTAGATGTGTGTGAGATATTAGGATTATGAGTTAGGATCAAGGTGCATAGTTCTTGTACCTAGATGAGTCTAATTCGAAATTGAGGATCATAGGGAAAGCTTGCGTACAAGTCATGTACACTTAGCCCTAAGATTGTGGTCCTAAATTAAATGGTTTAAAATCATTTCAAAATTGATTTGAAAAACCTTGATGAAGCTTTTCTAATGATAGCATTCATCATTGAGCAAGTTGACACAAAGATGGATTAACCTTGAGTTATTTCAAAGTCTTTCGAACTTTGTATCAAAATTTAAAAATAGAAGTTATTTTCATAGAAAACTATTTTTCCATGATAATATATGTTATGAGGAATGTATCCTCAAAATTTTACAATTTTTGGAATTTTCTGTGATTTTTTAGGGAGTTATGAGGAATGTTATGTTATGAGGAATGTATCCTCAAAATCAGAAATCCCTATCAGAGATTTGTGGACCGATCAGAGGGGATCCTGATCGGTCCAGGGAGGTCTGGATCGGTCACTGGACCGATCCAGGGAAGTGTGGATCGGTCTGGTGACCGATCCAGTAAAGGGCTGAGCGGTCTGGTGACGATCAGAGCGTGCCAAAATCTGATTTTAGATATTGTCTGAAATTTCAGACATTGTTGGTGCAATGGTCAAGGGGGAGTTGACCTTTAGGGGGAGTTTTACCTATTGGTCAAGCAGGAGTTGACTTTTAGGGGGAGTTTTTACTCGTCAAGATGAGAGATATGGGATGGTCACTATGTTGATTGTTGTATTTAGTATCAAGGGGAAAATTAAGGGTTTCAATGAAAGGTATGGGACTTTCATTAGGAAGAAACTCTTGACCTTGATTCACTCTTTTTGATGTGTGTCAAAAAGGGGGAGAATGTTTAGAAAATGTTCAAGGAAGAACATTGGAGTTTGGGGAGAATGTTCAAGGAAGAACATTGATTGGAGAACTATTAGAAAACCTAAGTTAGGTTATCGGGTTAACCTAACTTGATTATGGTTTTTGTCAAACATCAAAAAGGGGGAGATTGTTGGTGCAACCTTAGGTCAAGGTTGACCTGGTTGACCCGACTCGAGTTGACCTGACTCGAGTTGTATTTTGATGTTCGACGAGAATAGAAAAGTTGTATCTTGATGTTTGACAAGAATACAAACTTGGGAGATTGTGGGTGCAACCTTCGGTCAAGGTTGACCTGGTTGACCCGACTTGAGTTGACTTGATTCGGGAAAAGTCCAAGTATGGAGACTTGGCACGGAAAAGTCCAAGCAGGGAGCTTGGCACGGGAAAAGTCCAAGTATGGAGACTTGGCACGGAAAAGTCCAAGCAGGGAACTTGGCACGGGAGAAGTCCAAGTATGGAAGCTTGGCATGGGAAGTCGGAGAGGGCTCGGCAGCTCGTTCTCCGGACTAGGTCAGAGAGGGCTCGGGAGCTCGTTCTCTGGACCAGACGAAGTCGGAGAGGGCTCGGCAGCTCGTTCTCCGGACTAGGTCGGAGAGGGCTCGGGAGCTCGTTCTCTGGACCAGACGAAGTCGGAGAGGGCTCGGCAGCTCGTTCTCCGGACTAGGTCAGAGAGGGCTCGGGAGCTCGCTCTGGACCGCATGAGTTGGAGGGCCTCGTGGCTCGTTCTGGACCGGATGAAGTCGGAGGGCTCGGTAGCTCGTTCTCCTGACCGGACGAGCTCGGTAGCTCGTTCTCTGGACCGGACGTGGAAGTCGGAGGGCTCGGAGCTCGTTCTCGGACTAGGCCGAGAGGGCCTGAGCTGCTCTCTGGACCGGACATGGGAGTCGGAGAGGGCTCGGGCTCTCTGGACCGGACATGGGAGTCGGAGAGGGCTCGGTAGCTCTCTCGACTAAGTCGAGAGGGCTCGGTAGCTCGTTCGACCCCAGTGGAAGTCGAGAGGGCTCGGTAGCTCGTTCTCCGGACTAGGTCAGAGAGGGCTCGGTAGCTCGTTCTCTAGACCGGGAAGGCTTTAGGGTTTAGGGCTGGGAAGCTCTAAGGCATTGGATCGGTCTGGTGACCGATCTAGTGATACTCTGATTGTCTGGATCGGTCTGGTGACCGATCAGTAACCAAACAGAATGTTTCTGTGGGTTAACTGATCGGTCTATAGACCAATCAGGAAGCGATGGACTTTAGAGAGCGATAGGAGGGGATCGGTCTGTGGACCGATCCACCTATAGTCTGATCGGTCCACAGACCGATCAGACTTCGAAGCCAACTCTCTGTGAGAGTTGGTTGATCAGTCTGGGAACCGATCAGCCTAGGGCTTGATCGGTCCACAGACCGATCAGGAGTCTCCCAGACCGATCAGGTTGGAGCCTGATCGGTCCAGGCCTAGCCGTTACGACACAACGGCTAGATTTCTGTGTTGCTCTTTGTCTTCTTCACAGGTGCAGCAGGTGCAGGATATATATCGAGGTCGAGGGCCTCTACAGTAACTTTTCTTCTTGTTCCTCACTCTTGCGATCTGAGCTTTGCTGAGCTCTATGTTTCTGAAGCTTCGTGTGAGCTTCCCTCGGCTGGTTTGCTGATCAGTTGCTGCTGGCATCGTGAAGTTGTTGCTTCATCGAACTCCAGTCGACAAGAAGGCAAGCAAAGTGTTGTTACATTCATATTCTTCTTGTTTTCTTGCTTTATCTTGTACTCCTTTATTGCTGTTGCAAAAGAGTTTGTGGCGAGGTTTCTCCACCCAGAAGGAGTTGTTGTTAGCCGGTTTTCCGGGGTCTCATCCACCGACGGATTGATAGGCTTCGTCCACCTTACAGACACGCCGAGGAGTAGGAGTATCATCTCCGAACCTCGTTACATCATCGTGTTTGAGGTTTGATCTTCTCCACTTTCGTTTCTACATTATATTTCCGCTGCGCTAACCTAAATTGTAGGAAGAAACGAAAATTTGGGGTCGGCTATTCACACCCCCCCTCTCTTGCCGCATTCGAAGGTCCTAACAAAAAAGAGCAAATTTGCCTTCGGATGAACAGTGTCCGAAGGCACCTTCAAACAGTGAAGGCGTCTTCGTACTGTTTATAGAAGGCGTCATTGAATCCGAGCTCCATCTTTTAATCAAGCACTCTCTTTTTGTTTCCTCAGCTCTTCTTTGATCTCTCTCTCTCAGACAAGTGAATATCTATTGGGATTACACCGTTTAGCTTTATTATTTCGATTCGTTTGGAAGAAATAATGGTGCTTTGTATTTTTTTTTTTTTTGAATCTGTTGTCGGAAGCATCCACTCTCATTTGAGCATCAGCTACTTTGATTATTATGTAATTGTCGATTTGTATGTGCATATTTTGTTATTGGGCATATTTTGTTTGTATGTGTAATGGTAAAAATTGAACTTTTATTGTGTTTTCCTTTTTCTTCAATTAGATAAATTTTTGGTGTGCGTTATGGGATACCCAATTGTTCTTCGCATCATGTAGTGTTATTTCATTATTTGTATTTGTTTATGCCGCCAAAAAGTATTAAAATATGTGAAATCAACAATAAAAGGACAAAAATAATCATGGAGAAATTCTACTTTTATTTTTAAAATATTTTTTAATATTTTTCAAATTTAAAAAAATATATGAAAATAATCTTTTTCTTCTTAGTAGCCATATTTGATGAGAGCATTAGATAATGAATTATAAGATATTATTAAATTTTGAAATTCATAAAGTTTGTAAATGTTTGTAAAAGTCTTGTAAAAAAGTTTATAGAATTTAATAGAATTCTTTTCGCAACTCTATGTAATTATATAAAAGTCAATAAAAATCTATAAACTCCATAAAAATCTATCACTAAAAAATATCAATGAAAGTCATTAAAATTTTTTATTGAATATACCCCTCTTATGTTTAACTGGAGAGGTGAGAGTTGTAGGTGCAGTGGAGGCCGGCAAGAGGGGGGTGAATTGCTTCTGAAATAAAAAATAAACTATACCCTCCTCATATTTTAACTTAGAAATAAAATCAGCAGTAAAAATAACTAGCAACTATATAAAACTAAAGACAGAAATAAAATGGGAGACCGAGGTTTAACCTGGTTACAACCAAGGATGTTGTTAATCCAGGACAATCGAAAATCGCACTAGCAGAGTCTCCTTCACTGTAGGCGGAGGAGCCTTTTTACACACTTAATGAACTCACAAGTTGCTAGGAATTGAAAGCTTGAATTAATGATGAATTCCTAGGTCCAGGGGTCCTTTTATAACCCTTGGAAAGTCTATCCCGAAGCTCCAAGGCGCCTCCAACAATGGTCTAAAGCGCCTCCAAGCAGGTGTTCGGATAGAACTCTATCCGAAGCCAAACGGTCGATTTGACCAGACTCAAGGCGCCTTAGCAGGACTTGAAGGCGCCTTCAAGTTGAAGGCGCCTTCAAGCATGATGAAGGCGCCTTGAGCTGCCTTTTCAGCTCCTTTGCTTCTTTGCTTCATCTTCCGACGTTTTCCGTAGTTCCGGTCTTTTGGGTGATTCCGGCCAACCGAAATATGGCTCACCCGAACCCAATTTTCGGCCTTCCTCGAGCAGGCTTCCGTCCGGCTTCTCGTCCCTCGAACGCCGCGCACGTTCTTCTCGCTCCACCAGAGTACTCTTCCGCAGCTTTCTCGTCCTTCAGACACACTGAGCCCGTCAGCTCCCTTCCCGTGTCGTCCTTCTCGCTAGTTGCGTCTTCCGCTCGACTTCCTGTGCTCCTAAGCTCCTGCACACTCAGACATAGGGATCAGACAAAATGCAGGACCTAACCAACTTGGTTGATCACATCAAAACACCCACGGGGTCCAACAATCTCCCCCTTTTTGATGTGCATCAACCCAAGTTCAAGTTATGGTAAATAGACATAAATAGTAATTTTAAAGAAAATTACTAAACTAACATACTTAAGCATAAATTTGTAATTATTAAAATTGCAACACAATTTAAAATTTAAAATTTTAAAAATTATAATTTTCGTACTCCCCCTAAACTTGTACATTTCTCTCCCCCTTTGATCACAGCAAACATGGGGTACCAATAAAAGAATATTAAGCAAATTATTAAGGTGAAACAAATTCTAAGCAAAAATTTCTAAGTGGAAACTGAAGTTCAAAAAATTTTCTAAGCAAAAATAAATTTTTAGAAAAAAAATTCTAAGGTTAAACTGAATTTTCAAAAAAAAAAAAATCTAACAAAAAAATGAGTTTTTAGAATTTTACAAAAAAATTTCTAAGTTTAAAACTGAATTTTAAAAGAAATTTCTAAGTAAAAAAAATCCTAAGTAAACTTTTTTTAATGTTTCCAAAAAAAATTTCTAAGTTAGAATTTTCAAAAATAGTTTAAAAAAATATTTGATAAACTTTCACAGCATTATTTAATTCTTGTTTTTAATGCTTTTTTAGAAAGTTAATTAAACATTTTCTTTCAATATTTTAGCTTTCAAGTCGTGGCGAGGCACTAGGCCTTCTTGGTTATTGGAGCAACAACCACTTCCTTAGACAAAGCTTCCATAAAGAATTTCAATGTTTAATTTTCTCTCTTAAAGCTTTTAATTAAAAAAATATTAATTTAGCACAGATTTTGGAACCCAATAGAGGTTCCTCCCTACAGGGCTATTCAAAAATTTAGGGGGTACATAGTTTCTTGGTACTTTTCTAAGTTGACGCTGATGGTTTCTAATGTACCAATTTAATTTGCCATAAATTTTAATTTTTGAATTTGGAAACATCTTTAAGCATGCATCATTTTTCAATATCATTTTTAAATTTTGTATTTTCTAATTTCTAATTTTCATTTTCTTTTTCAAATTTATCTAATTCTTTAGAAAGTGCTTTTATAAATTTAAAGGATTGAGTCGGGGTTAGATTATGTACCTTAGTTACCTGACTCGGTGATGCTCCCCCTTCACTGTAGCTTTCTTCTGACGTTCCTCCCCCTTCGTCGATGCTCATCTCTAAGCTGGACGTTTCTTCTAGCTGATGGTTGGCCATCAGTGCTAGTCCCGAGAATTCTTCGACTTCCGATTCGGAGGATGACGAATCAGCCCATGTGGCCTTTAGGTTGTGTTTGGTTCGAGCTGGCTTCTTGCTCCTTTCCTTATCCTTCTGTTTGCTCTTCAATTTTGGGCAGTCGTCCTTGATGTGCCCTTCTTCGTTGCAGTTGTAGCAACGGACTGTCCTTCTCTTTTGACGATGTTCACTTGACTGCGATCTAAATTTGTTAGATTTAAAAAACTTATTAAAACGTCTTACCATTAACGCAGCTTCGTTTTCGTCGATTGTCGCTTCGGAGTCAGGATCGTCCTTTTCGGCTCGTAGGGCAATGTTGAGGTTCGACTTCTCTACTAGATTTTCTGCAAGTCAAGATTCGTGAAGTTCGAAGGTTGAAAAAAAATGTTCCAATGTACTTACCTCGAGATCCTTAGAGATGTAGTAAGCATCTACTAAGGAGGCCCACTCGGGAGTTCTCGGGAAGGCGTTGAGCGCGTATCGAATTGAGTCCCGGTTCGTTACTTCTTCTCCAAGGTTGGTAAGTTGAGTGATCAGCTCTTTGATCCTCGCTTGGAGTTGCGCTACCTTCTCGCCTTGGTTCATCCGGAGGTTAGTCAACTGGTCCGGAGGATGTCGCGCCAGCTTTGCTTCGGAGGTACCTTCGTGAAACTCCAGGAATTTCTCCCAGAGATCTTTTGCGGAGTCGTAGGTTCCGATTCGACTTACCTCTTGTGGTGGCAGCACACTGAGCAGGTGGAACTCTGCCTTTCCGTTGGAGACGAAATCGGCTTGCTCCTTCTTGCTCCATGTGTTTTCTTCTTTGTCTTTCGGCGCTGCAAAACCATATTTCATTGTAATAAGAATATCAAAATCCGTTTTAAAAAATACCTCCATTTTGCGCTTCCATGTGGCGAAGTCTCCGTCGAACTTTGGGGGATGGATGTTCGCTCCGGCCATCGTCTTGATCGTAGTACTTCAGTTGGCGGTTAGTCCTTCTAAGGCGATCAGGCTCTGATACCAATTGTAGGTGCAGTGGAGGCCGGCAAGAGGGGGGTGAATTGCTTCTGAAATCAAAAATAAACTATACCCTCCTCGGATTTTAACTTAGAAATAAAATCAGCAGTAAAAATAACTAGCAACTATATAAAACTAAAGACAGAAATAAAACGGGAGACCGAGGTTTAACCTGGTTACAACCAAGGATGTTGTTAATCCAGGACAATCGAAAATCGCACTAGCAGAGTATCCTTCACTGTAGGTGGAGAAGCCTTTTTACACACTTAATGAACTCACAAGTTGCTAGGAATTGAAAGCTTGAATTAATGATGAATTCCTAGGTCGAGGGGTCCTTTTATAGCCCCTGAAAAGTCTATCCCGAAGCTCCAAGGCGCCTCCAACAATGGTCTAAGGCGCCTCCAAGCAGGTGTTCGGATAGAACTCTATCCGAAGCCAAACGGTCGATTTGACCAGACTCAAGGCGCCTTAAGCAGGCCTTGAAGGCGCCTTCAAGCATGATGAAGGCGCCTTGAGCTGCCTTTTCAGCTCCTTTGCTTCTTGGCCAACCGAAATAGGGCTCACCCGAACCCAATTTTCGACCTTCCTCGAGCAGGCTTCCGTCCGGCTTCTCGTCCCTCGAACGCCGCGCACGTTCTTCTCGCTCCACCGGAGTACTCTTCCGCAGCTTTCTCGTCCTTCGGACGCACCGAGTCTGTAGGCTCCCTTCCTGTGCCGTCCTTCTCGCTAGCTGCGTCTTCCGCTCGACTTCCTGTACTCCTAAGCTCCTGCACACTCAAACACAGGGATCAGACAAAACGCAGGACCTAATCAACTTGGTTGATCACATCAAAACACCCACGGGGTCCAACAAGAGTTCTTCTAACTTATCCCTTAATTAATATGAGAAGAAGCAGGCCGCCACTTACATATTCTGGGCCTTACCATGCTGGTTGCCCGTTGAATAAGGACATGCTCAAGAAACAAAGCCCATGACAAAAATAAATATTTGGATTATATTAAATATTTATGCAAAAAGCACATACTGCATATTCAAGACTTACATCAAGTAAACTAACAAATTCCTTTATATACGACTATGCCACTGTATGGCTAGGAGTCAAATATCGAAAGTTGAGGAGCAGTATAATTATATATTACCTCAACCTAATTATAATTTGCTAGGTTGTCGATATTATCGACAATATCTATAAGTCCTATAGATTGCTTATAAGTAGAAGAAGTAAATAAAATAGAAGATAAAATATATAAAATATAAAATATAAAATTTACAAAACAGCCTAACATTGACATTTGAATCCACGCGGAGATAATATTTCTTCATTAGGTCTTCCAATCTAGATTGATCTATCTCTATCCTTACAATAAAATCCGATTTTACATGCATGCCTCTATCTAGGATTCTGAGCAATAGTGCTATATATTTGGTTGTAAAAGCCCCATCCACATTATGAAATTTAAAAATTTTATTTTCTGAATCCCAGTTCTAAAAAAATGTTAACTAGTAATCCCCTATGTGAAATTTAGGATATTCTAAGAAAAAACACAAAGGGGCTACTGCTTGTAATGCTATTGCATTTTTCATGGAGTTTCACTCTTGAATACTTTTTTCCCTTCGGCTTACCCTTTGGGGAAGTTTGACCAAAGAAATCTCTAAAATGCCTAAGAGTATCCACAGTTTCAGAGCTCCCACTGTGAGCTGGCGGCGGGGAAAAACCTCCCTCCACTATGGGAGGGAGGTTTTCCCCTTTTCATGAAGAAGCAACTCCGTGGTTACAGAGCCGCTTCTTCATGTTTTTATTTTTTTTAATAATTGTAAAAAAAATAAGAAGAGAACAACGACTAATGAAAATTGTATAATGTAAATTATGAAGGAGAAATGAGAATTTATATATTATTTCATATTAGTAATTTATAAATTTAAATTTTAATGGTGTATAATGTAAAATATGAAGGAGAAATGAAAATTATATATAATGAAAAGTGTGGGACCCATGAAAAGTTGTTGAGAGGTTTTTTGATAGTGGAGAGGGGTGGGAGGTTTTTAACTTTTGATGTAGTGCAGATGTAACAACAAAGGAACTCTCAATGGGCTCTGATCCGGTGATAACCCAGGAGGGCCCACCTCCAAGGAAGTTCAACGCTTGGGTGGTCGTCAAAGTCAAGAGGTGGTCAACTAAGAGACTAGCCGAGCCGAAGTCCCTACAATCCGATCGGTCGCGAGAGTTCGGAGAAGGTGGGTCAAGCCTGCAACCCGATCGGCCAGAAGAGTTCGGAGAAGGTGGGTCGAGCCTATAACCCGATCGACCGGAAGAGTTCAAAGAGGGTTGGCTGAGCCTACAACGCACCGAGACCAGGGACACTCATGCCGATCGGTCTGGATATACTCGTATGAGGTCAAAGAGCTGGCCGACCGGATCGATCAAGGGAAGTCCAATCAGACTAACAACCGACAAATAAGATGGGAGATACGTGCCAGCATCCTTTTGGGAGTCAATGTCGCCGGCTGACGGCGCGGATGGACAGAAAATCGTACGGAAGAAGACTCCGCCGCCTTGACAGAGATGTGTTCACCCTGTTATGGTAAGATGTCAGGGATCCTTTCTCGATGTAGCTTTTGGGGAATTTTTGGGGATGCGCATCCGCCCGGGAAGCGTGTAGTCAACCTGTCGAAGCTCTATATAAGGAGGGAGGCAGTCATCCGCGGAGGTACGCGCATATGCCCTCTGGAACCACTATTTGCTTCTTCTTTGTTGCCTCTGTTTTCTTCCCTTGCCAGTGTGTGACTTGAGCGTCGGAGGGCCTTCGTCGTGAACCCCCTCCCGGCTTGGCACTAACGACTTGTGGTTGCAGGAGCGAGGGAGCATCAGTGCCGACGAAGAGTCATCTCAGCGTTGTTCCCCAGTGGCCATCTACTCGGCTTCAGGGCAGGATCAAATTGGCGTCGTCTGTGGGAACTGCAACCTGAACCCGGAAGCAGAAGATGGAAGAAGCCTGACGACCTACGATCGTAACACTGATGACAGAAGAATTGGAAAAGCTGATCCAAGCCGGAGTGGCAAGGGCGATGGAGCAGCAACAACGACTATTAGCCGAACGGCTAGCATAGGAGCCATCCGTCTCAGGATCTAGCCAGCCTGGAGACCCGGGTCGCGAAGCTGAACCCGTGGCCGACCAGGAAATCCGCAAAAATTTGGGCACGTTCGGACCGACGCCCAACGCGCCAATCCACTTTCATCGAGCGTTGTTTCGGACGCCCATCGAGGAAGGAGGCCGAGCCCGACGAGACCGAGGCTCCTCGTCATATGAGGCTCCCGAAAGGGATGCTAGGAAGGGAAAAGCGCCACGAGACGAGGACTCCCCTGAAAGGATCAACGATCAATGCTCGAGAAGAATTATGGAGGATCCCCTACCCCAACATTACACTCTATTGGCGACGGGGAATACAATGGGAGCACCGATCCTGATGATCACTTGGCCAAGTTCAACAATGCGGCTACACTGCACCAATACACCGATGTGGTTAAGTGCAGGGTCTTCTTGACAACCCTATCGGGGTCGGCGCAGCGATGGTTCACACGGTTGCTGAATGGATCCATCCGCAGCTTCAAAGATTTCCGAGCGGCCTTCTTGCACCATTTTGCAAGCAGCCGCCGACATCAGAAGACAAGCGTCAACTTGTTCTCGCTAAAGCAAGGCCCGCGAGAAACGCTTAGGGCCTATATCTAGCGCTTTAACCAAGTCGCGATGGATATATCCGCAGTCTCTTCGGACGTGCTGGTAAATGCTTTCACCCAGGGGCTCGTGGAAGGTGAGTTCTTTAGGTCACTCATCCGCAGGTCATCACAAGATTTCGCTCATCTACAAAAGAAGGCCAACGTGGAGGAAGCACAGGCGGCCCGGAGAAAAGAAGCGCCCTCCGAGCCCCATGCGCCATCCGAGCGGAGAGTACCCAGTAGTCATCAGCCCCCGAGATGACCCCGAGCCGCAGGAGCGACACAGTACCCCGAGCCAAGGACACATGCGGTGCATTTGGAGACCAATCGACAGAAGAAGGGCAAAAAATGGGCGCCGATGTTTTGTAAGTTCCATCAGTCAGGAACACACAACACATGAGAATGTCATGGCGACTCCATGGTTCACCAACCCAAGCCCAGGGAATACCGACACCGGTCACTCACTCCGGATCGACATCCCGAATGCAAAACAGATCAAAGAGCCGGTGGTCAGAGGACGCGCGATCGGCAGGAGCATCACCTGCGAGACCAAAGCCCCGCTCGAGTTTTAGCCGAGCGGAACAGACTGTTGGTGCAACCTTAGGTCAAGGTTGACTTGGTTGACCTGACTCGAGTTGACCTGACTCGAGTTGTGTTTTGATGTTTGACGATGTTTGACGAGAAAAGAGTTGTATTCTTGATATGGGACAAGAATAGATGTTTGGGAGATTATTGGTGCAACCGTAGGTCAAGGTTGACCTAGTTGACCTGATTCGGGAAAAAGTCCAAGTATGGAGACTTGGCAACGGAAAAGTCCAAGCAGGGAGCTTGGCACTGGAAAAGTCCAAGTATGGAGACTTGGCACTGGAAAAGTCCAAGCAGGGAGCTTGGCACGCGAAAAGTCCAAGTATGGAGACTTGGCACTGGAAAAGTCCAAGTATGGAGACTTGGCACGGAGAAGTCCAAGCAGGGAGCTTAGCACGAGGGAAAGTCCTGAGGGATGTTAGGCAAGTGAAAATCCTAGTGAGTGAAGCTAGGTGAAAGTCCTGGTGAGTGAAGCCAAGCAGTTAGAAAGTCCTGGTGAGTGAAGCTAGGTGAAATATATAGTGAGTGAAGCTAGGCAGAAGGGAAGTCCTGGTGAGTGAAGCTAGACACGTGAAAATCCAGGTGGGTCAAGGTTGACCGGACACTTGGTATTGAGAAGTCCAAGTAGGTCAAAGGGTTGACTGGATACTTGGCACGAGGAGAAAAGTCCAAGTGGGTCAAAGGAATTGACCAGACACTTGGTGAGGAAGTCCTAGCGGGTCGAGGGTGACCAGACATTAGGCATGATGTACCAACAGGTCATGGTTGACCGAATATTGGTTTTAGAGGACTTTGGACTTGTTTGGGCAAGAAATCATGATCTGGATCGATCAACCGATCGATTGGCTCATGCCCAATCGATCGGTTGATCGATTGGGTGAGTCCCTTGAAGTATCTCCTTCCCAATCGATCAATGGATCGATTGGGAAGCCGATGCAGTCGCACAGAGCGTCTCCCAATCGATCAGCCGATCGATTGAGAGCCTCCAATCGATCGGTGGATCGATTGGGAGGTAGAAATCGTGTAGGAACGCCTGATCAGTCTGCAGACCGATCAGGGTTCTAGCCGTTGCGACACAACGGCTAGTTTCTTCGCTGTTTCTTCTTCGCAGGTATAAGGAGACGAGGGCATCTTTTGTGTGAAAAACTCTTCTCTTTCCTCCTTAAAACTTCTGTTCTGCTGCTGAAGTTTCTGCTTCAACTGAGCTTTGATTGAGCTCGCCTCCGAAGCTTTGCGTGAGCTTCCAGTCGTCGACCAGCTGCTGCGTTTGGGTTGTGAAGTTGTTGCTTCACCTCCAGTCGACAAGAAAGCAAGCAATTGGTAGAGTGCTATTGTATTCATATTGTATTGCTTTTCTTACTATTCTTGTACTCTTTGTTTGCTGTTGCAAACGTTTGTGGCGAGGTTTCTCCACCCACAAGAAGTATATTGTATTAGTCAGTTCTCCGGGGGCTCATCCACCGACGGATTGACTGGACTCGTCCACCTTACGGACACGCCGAGGAGTAGGAGCCCTAATCTCCGAACCTCGTTACATCCTTGTGTTAAGGTTTGGTTTTCTTCTCTTTCGTTTCTTTGTATTTTCCGCTGCGCTAACACGTTTTGTAGAAAGAAACGACGATTTGGGGTAGGCTATTCACACCCCCCTCTCTAGCCTCCGTACGAAGGATCCCAACAAGTGGTATCAGAGCGAGGTCGCTCTCCGCCGGATTAACACCCGAGGGAGCACAAGCTAGAGGATGGATCTATTCGGAGAAGATGTCACGATTCCACCTTTCTACGATCGCGACGACTTCACGTTTTGGAAGGTAAGAATGAAATATTTTCTTATGACTAACCTTGAAAATTGGAGTTGTGTTCAATTAGGGTTCAAGCCTCCGATGGACAAGAAAGGAGAAACCTAGAGAAGAAGAAGTGGACCAAGGAACAAGTCCACCAATCCCTAGTCAACGACGAGGTAATGAAAATATTTGAATTCTCATTACCTAACGATATATTGTGTAAGATAGGTGGTTACAACAATGCCAAGGAATTGTGGAACAATTTGGCCAAGTTCCATGAGGGGAGCTCCACTTCAAGTCATGAAGAGGAGTCAAGTGAGCTAAGTAGCTCACTTCATGGAGATGTGGATTTAGAAGTTGAGGGCCACTCAACATCTAAAGAAGAAGAGGAGGAGAGTTCCTCTTCAAGATCGGAGCAAGAAGAAGAAGCTTCTACCTCCGGAAGGGATGAAGATGAGAGCGTTCATCCATCCTCAACCCTAGGTAACTCAAGCATTTTAATTTCTAGCAAATTACACATAATGTGCTTCGAGTGTAGGGAATTTGGGCACTACAAGAGCAAGTGTCCAAAGAGGGTTAGAAAGACTCCACCGGCACCAAAGGTCAAGGAAGCCGGCGTCCCAACACGCAAAGGCAAGAAGCACGTGGTGTGCTTTCAATGCAAGCAACGGGGACACTATAGGAGCCAATGTCCGAAGGGGAGGAAACCTCACAAGGACAAGGGATGCACATCGATAGGGGGAGCTAAGGCAAACCCTAAGGTATCTTTTAAGGCTCATTCGTGCAATTCTAGTAGGATACATGCTAGTAATTTTATTGCATTAGTCAATAATGATAAGCATGTTAACACTAGAAATCAATACATGTGCTTAGGTGCTAAACATGTCAACCTAGATAGGGATACTACTAGGAATGCTAACCCTAGGATTAACACTTCTAAGGTTAAGGAAAACCTAGGTAGAAACCCTAAATCAACTAGACACATGCCTAGGAACACCTCAAGAAAGAATGACAAATCAAAACTTGAGGTATTAGAAAAGGAGAATCAAGTCTTGAGGTCAAGGCTTGATACCCTAGAAAAGGCCCTTAAAAATTTAGAGAAGTCAACTCTAGGGCCTAAGGGTCAAAAGTCCCAGGACAAGAAAGGTTTGGGTCACAAATCTAAGTCCCAAGTGGTCAAGCACACTTACCACAATGTTCCATTCGATTATGGAACAAAACCTAGGGCTAGGAAGACCACCACCAAGGTCACAAGGGGAGTCACCCCTAGAGTTGATCTTGATGAGTCCCAAATGACCAAGGCTTCAAAGCCTAAGAGGGTCATTAGGAGGGTTGCTAGGGAAGTCATCCCTAGTGAATATTTAGTGAACCCAATGAGCTCACATAGATATTGGGTTCCTAGGAGCATCTTCTCTATCCCATAGATGGGTTAGAGAGTGTCAACTCCAATTAGAAGGGTAGTTAACCCAACTTTGAGGAAATTGACACTCAAGGAGCATTTTCAAGGTTTTGATAACCTTTGAAAATGAAAAAGAATTATTATTTACTCCTTGAAGAGTAAATTGTGCCATATTTGAAAAATATCGATTTTAATCTTATTTGGCACAATTTAAGAAAACCTAGAGAAATACCATAATTGGGATTTTGGTTTTCTCTTATGGATATATGGGCAATCTAGGGTTAGATTTTAAGTTAGCTAAGGCAAAGGATACTTAGATAGGGAATTTAGGTATTTTATTTGTACTAACTTGCCATGATTGGTTGCCATATGCCATGTCATGACATCATGTTTAGTTTTATTATCATTTGAAATGTCATGATAATGCTTAGGCTAGTTTATATGTCATGCTTTATTTAAGTTTTCAAACTTTATGCCATGACATCATGACATTGGCACATGTTTTTACTCATGATATCATTATATGCCATGTCATCATCTCTTGCATTATAATCAATGAAATTGATTTAAGGACAAACATATAATTTGATATTGAGATCAAATTGGTGTTTAGAAAATGCATGAGAACTTAGCCTAAGTTGACCTTAATCCATATCTCACATCAAATTGACTTGAATGTGGTTTGATACACCTTAGATGTGTGTGAGATATTAGGATCATGAGTTAGGATCAAGGTGCATAGTCCTTGTACCTAGATGACCCTAATTCAAGAAATTAAGGATCATAGGGAAAGCTTGTGTACAAGTCATGTACATCTAGCCCTAAGATTATGGTCCTAAATTCAAA
Source organism: Zingiber officinale (assembly GCF_018446385.1). NCBI lineage: Eukaryota > Viridiplantae > Streptophyta > Magnoliopsida > Zingiberales > Zingiberaceae > Zingiber > Zingiber officinale. The sequence continues at coordinate 69,856,278 of NC_056000.1, forward strand.
TGATTTTAAAAGCATTTTAAAATTGATTTGAAAAACCTTGATGAAGCTTTCCTAGTGACATCATTGAACATTGTGATACAAAGTTGAGTTAAACTTGAACTATTTCAAAGTTTTTAAACTTTGTATCAAGATTGAAAAATGGAAACTATTTTCATAGAAAACTATTTTTCCATGATAGTGTATGATATGAGGAATGTATCCTCAAAGTTTCGTAATTTTTGGAATTTTCTTGAATTTATTAAGAGTTTCTGATTTTCCGGAAGGAGAAATCAGAAGTTCTGATTTCAGTGGCTGGATCGGTCCGGGGACCGATCCAGGGAATATCTGATCGGTCTGCAGACCGATCCAGAGTATTGTGGATCAGTCTGCAGACCGATCCAGTGAGTTCCAGTAGCACGAGTGCGATCTGGTGAAGGGCTGATCGGTCTGGGGACCGATCAGGGCATGCCGAATTTCTGATTTTTCAGCTGTTGTCTGAAATTTCAGTTATGGAAGTGGTGTTTTTGGATTTCTAAAGGTTTGGAACTCTCAAAGACATTGTTGGTGCAATGGTCAAAGGGGGGGTTGACCTTTAGGGGGAGTTTTACCTAATTGTCAAGGGGGAGTTGACTTTTAGGGGGAGTTTTTACTCCTTAAGACTTTTTGAGGATTAGTGATATGGGATTATCACTAAGTTGATTGTTGAGTTTAGTATCAAGGGGGAAATTAAGAGTTTCAATGAAAGGTATGGGACTTTCATTAGGAAGAAACTCTTGACCTTGATACCCTCCTTTTCCTTTTTGATGTGTGTCAAAAAGGGGAGAGTGTTCATTGGAGAACCCAAGTTAGGTTATCGGGTTAACCTAAGCTAGGAGAAGAATGTCAAGGAATGTTCGAGGAAGAACATTGGAATTCTTTTTGATGTGTGTCAAAAAGGGGGAGAATTATTGGAGAACCCAAGTTAGGTTATCGGGTTAACCTAAGGGGAGAATGTCTAGAGAATGTTCAAGGAAAGAACATTGGACATTGGAAGATGGTTGGAAAACCTAAGTTAGGTTATCGGGTTAACCTAACTTGATTATGGGTTTTGTCAAACATCAAAAAGGGGGAGATTGTTGGTGCAACCTTAGGTCAAGGTTGACTTGGTTGACCTGACTCGAGTTGACCTGACTCGAGTTGTGTTTTGATGTTTGACGATGTTTGACGAGAAAAGAGTTGTATTCTTGATATGGGACAAGAATAGATGTTTGGGAGATTATTGGTGCAACCGTAGGTCAAGGTTGACCTAGTTGACCTAATTCGGGAAAAAGTCCAAGTATGGAGACTTGGCAACGGAAAAGTCCAAGCAGGGAGCTTGGCACTGGAAAAGTCCAAGTATGGAGACTTGGCACTGGAAAAGTCCAAGCAGGGAGCTTGGCACGTGAAAAGTCTAAGTATGGAGACTTGGCACGGGAAAAGTCCAAGTATGGAGACTTGGCACGGAGAAGTCCAAGCAGGGAGCTTGGCACGAGGGAAAGTCCTAACTGGGATGTTAGGCAAGTGGAAAGTCCTGGTGAGTGAAGCCAGGAAGTGGGAAAGTCCTAACTGGGATGTTAGGCAGTTGGAAAGTCCTGGTGAGTGAAGCCAGGCAGTGAGAAAGTCCTAACTGGGATGTTAGGCAGTGTGGAAATCCTGAAGTGAAGCGGTGAAAGTCCCGTGAGTGAAGCTGCAAGGGAAAATCCAGATGGATCGGGGATGATCGGACTTCTGGTGTTGGAAAGTCCAAGTAGGTCAAGGGAGTGATCGATACTTGGCACGGCGGAAAATCCGGATGGATCAGGGATAATCGGACATCCGGTGTGGAAAAGTCGGGTCAGGGATTGACCGGACACTTAGGGAGTGCTAGCGTGTCAAGGAGTGACCGGATACTAGGCATGATGTACCAACAGTCAAGGTTGACCGGATGTTGGTGTGGAAGCCTTAGGTTTAGGGTCGAGAAGTTGGATCGGGCCGCACCGATCCAATGATACATGGCTCATTTGATCGGCTCGGTGACCGATCAAGGATCGATCGATGCTATCGATGGTTATCTCGATCGGCCCGAGACCGATCGGCGAGATCGTGGCAAACCAGCAGAAGAGAAGCTCGATCGGCCCACGGACCGATCGGGAGAGTTCGACGGTCCGTGGACCGATCAGAGGTTCCGATCGGTCCATGGACCGATCAGGGACCAGGTATAAAGGTTTCACTGATCGGTCCGCAGACCGATCAGGTTCTAGCCGTTGCGACACAACGCTAGTTTCTTGCTTCTTCTTCGCAGGTATAAGGAGACGAGGCATCTTTTGTGTAAAACTCTTCTTCCTCCTTAGAACTCTCTCTTCATGTTTCAATCGAGCTTTGATCGAGTAATCGATTGTCAAGTCTAAAATGCTGCGTTTGGGTTGTGAAGTTGTTGCTTCACCTCCAGTGACAAGAAAGCAAGCAATTGGTAGAGTGCTATTGTATTCATATTGTATTGCTTTTCTTACTATTCTTGTACTCTTTGTTTGCTGTTGCAAACGTTTGTGGCGAGGTTTCTCCACCCACAAGGAGTATATTGTATTAGCCGGTTCTCCGGGGGCTCATCCACCGACGGATTGACTGGACTCGTCCACCTTACGGACACGCCGAGGAGTAGGAGCCCTAATCTCCGAACCTCGTTACATCCTTGTGTTAAGGTTTGGTTTTCTTCTCTTTCGTTTCTTTGTATTTTCCGCTGCGCTAACACGTTTTGTAGAAAGAAACGACGATTTGGGGTAGGCTATTCACACCCCCCTCTCTAGCCTCCGTACGAAGGATCCCAACACAGACATCCTACGTGAGAAGAAGAAAACAGAAGAAACGCTTCCTGTGGAGAGATTGGGATGATCTCAGGTGGCCCGACTGGAGGAGACTCCAACCGAGCCAGAAAGAGCCATGCTCGACAGTTATCTATTCACGTAGTGGGATGCAGCAAGGAGAAGGCAGAAGGGCCAGAGATCAGTTTCGGCCCCAAGGACTTAGAAGGAGTGGAGGTCCCTCATGATGATGCCCTAATCATCAAGGCGGTGATCGCCAACTACACCGTCCGCCGGACTTTTGTCGACACAAGAAGCTCGGTAAATATTATTTTTAAATAAGCATTTGATTTATTGCAAATTGATTGGGCCGAGCTCCGACCCATGGCAACCCCTTTATATGGCTTCACCGGCAATGAAGTCATGTCGATCGGACAAGCAAGGCTAGCCATCTCGCTCGGAGAGGAGCCATTGGTTAGGGCGTGCACCACGAATTTCATTGTAGTGGATGCGCCATCGCCGTACAATGTAATATTGGGCCGACCGGCCCTCAATGAATTTCGGGCCGTAGTATTCACTTATTACCAAAAGATCAAATTTCCTGTGGGGAATCTGGCGGGCGAGGTCCGGGGTGACCAGGTGGCGGCTCGACATTGTTACGTTGAAATGGTCAAGGAAGAAGCCAAAGTAGCCAGGAAATGCCCCCGGTTGGAGGTGAACGCCATCAGAGAGAAGCCTCCCACACTGACGTATGACAACAAAGAGGAGTACACATTCACCCGAGTCGGCGGAGGATACTACTTTCTTAGCATCCGATCTGCCGGACTAGCAGAAGGAGGAATTGGTCTCCTGCCTTCGAAAGAACCATGACGTATTTGCTTGGTCGACTCATGAGTTGCCCGGAGTCGATCCAAGCGTGGCGCAGCATGAGCTGTATATTCGGCCAGATGCTCAACCAGTCAAGCAAAGGAAGCGCGACTTCAGCATCGAGCAAGATTTGATCATCCGGGTCGAGGTTGACAAGCTGTTGGAGGCCGGACACATCAGGGAGATTCAATTCCCTACTTGGCTCGCCAACGTGGTATTGGTCCCCAAGCCAGGTAATAAATGGCGAGTGTGCATTGATTTCAGGGACTTAAACAAGGCATGTCCCAAAGACTCTTACCCCTTACCGTGGATCGATCAGATGGTGGACTCGACAGTCGGGTACGAGCTGATTTGCATGCTCGACGCCTATCAGGGCTATCATCAGGTGCCCCTCGCGCGCGAAGACTAGGAGAAAGTCAGTTTCGTCACGGCTGACGGGACATTCTGCTACAAGGTCATGTCGTTCGGGTTAAAGAACGTCGGTGCCACCTATCAGCGGATGATGAACAAAGTGTTCCGGAAACAGATCGGACAGAATTTAGAGGTATACGCCGGCGACAGCCTCATTAAGTCTCTGCAATCTGTCGACTTATGTGCAAACATAGAAGAAACTTGCCAGATGCTGAGAAAGTACGGGATCAAGCTCAACCCGATGAAGTGTCTGTTCGGCGTTAAAGGCGGACGTTTTCTAGGTAACATCGTCACTGAACGGGGGATTGAAGCGAACCCCGACAAAGTAAAGGCGCTCCAAGACATGCCCCCACCCCGCAATCTAAAAGAGGTGCAGAGGCTGACCGGAAGAATCACAGCTTTGTCAAGGTTCATCTCCAAATCATCCGACTGGAGCCTGCTGTTCTTCAAAATTCTGCGACGAGCGACCAAGTTCCAATGTGATAATGGGTGTGACTAGACCTTTGAAGAACTCAAGCAATATCTCAGTTCCCTGCCCATCTTGGCCAAGCCAATCGTAGGGAAGCCTCTTTTGGATTTATCTATCATCCATCGAGTATGCGGTTGGATAGACATTAGTCAGGCAAGAGGGGGAAATACAACAACCAGTATATTTTTTGAGCCACATATTGAAAGATGCCGAGTTACGCTACACCGGTCTCGAAAAGCTCGCTTATGCATTAGTTCTCGCCGCCCGGAGGCTCCATCCCTATTTCTTGGCGCACTCCATAATCGTAATGACCAAAGCGCCTTTGGTCGAGTATTGCTCAACCCCGAGGCATCCGGGCAGCTGATCAAGTGGACCACTAAGCTTAGTGAGTTTGACATCCAATGCCAACCCCGGTCAGCCATAAAAGTACAAGCATTGGCGGACTTCATCACGGAAGTGCAGAATCCAGAGCCAGAATCCACATGGAAGGTATACGTGGATGGGTCGTCCGCTCGTCATGGGAGCGAAATTGGCATCTTACTCATATCTCCTAGAGAAGACCGGACACGGTTATCCGTCCGGCTAGATTACCGAGCCACTAACAACGAAGCTGAGTACGAGGCGCTCATAGCCGACCTACAAGTTGCTCGGCATGTTGGTGCCACCAAAGTGCTCCTATACTCAGACTCACAGTTGACAGCCCAGCAGTTGAACGGAGCGTTCGAGATCAATAGCGCGCGGCTCAGACTATATGCGGAGGCCTTCGACAAGCTCAAGGTGAACTTTCAAGAGGTTGTCATACACAAGATTCCTCGATTAGAGAACCAAACAGCAGATGAACTGGCAAAGTTGGCCAGTGCAATGACGTCGATCGTCGCCAGTTGCCCCATCGAGCAGGTCTCTCTAGTGGCGCACGTTGACCGATCGGGAGGGATACCATTTCCGAAGGATTGGAGAACACCCATCATTGGGTTCCTCCAATTGGAGGGTCAACAGGGAAACCATGAAGCCGATCGAACTCTAAGGAAGCGAGCCGCTCGGTTCACATTATTAGGCGAGCAATTATATAAAAAGGCATTTTCACGCCCTCTGCTCAAGTGTGTGGGTACTGAAGATGCTGAATATATCCTTCAAGAGGTACATCAGGATTCTTGTAGAGGACATCCAGGTGACCGGTCACTGGCACAGAAAGTTATTCTGGCCGGATACTTCTGACCAACACTTTAGGAAGACGCTAGCCGAGTGGTGGCCACTTACTTATCTTGTCAAAGACACCACAATTTGACACATCGATCGACCGTCGAAATGAAAACGTCCACTGTCGTATGCCCGTTCGACCAATGGGGAATGGACATAGTCGACCCTTTTCCTATGGCGATCGGCCAAAGAAAGTTCCTGCTCGTAGCTGTGGATTACTTCTCAAAATGGGTGGAAGCCGAGCCGCTAGCGAGGATAACGGAAAGTATGGTCAAGAAGTTCATATGATAGAATATCATTTGCCGATTCGGTATTCCTCGCCGGCTCGTCTCGGATAATGGGAGGCAGTTCACAGGTTAAGAGCTAAAGGAATGGTGTGATGGTTATGGCATACAACAAGCTTTTACCTCCGTGGCCTACCCCGAGAGCAACGAACAAGCTGAGGTCACCAACTGGGAAATCCTTCAAATACTGCGTGTTCGGCTCGACCATCTGGGAGGCAGTTGGGTGGACGAATTGCCTAGCGTATTATGGGCACTACGAATGACCCCCAAAGAGGGAACCGGCCTCACTCCTTTCCATCTAGTGTATGGCGGGGAAGCTGTTGTCCCCGTGGAAATTGGCGTTGAGTCCGATCAGGTGATGCACTATGACGAGGGAAATGATGAAAGGAGACGGATGGAACTCAACATGATCGACGAGGCTCGCGACAAGGCGGCTGCCCGGCTTGCAGCATACCGACAGAGAATGCGGCAAAGTTATAATCGATGGGTAATCCCTAGATCTTTTCAGGTGGGCGATCTAGTCTGGAAAAGGGTTAAGTCGGTCGGCGACGTCAAAATGTTGGAAGCTCCATGGGCAAACCCATTCAAAGTGGTGGAGAAGCTGGAATCAGGCGCTTGCTATTTGGAAGATGCGGAAGGAAGAAGGCTAGATCGACCATGGAATGCAAACCACCTCCAATCCTACAGAGCCAGATGAGAGGTGCACGAGTGAATTTATGTACCCTTGCATGTATGTATTCTTGTTAGACGCAGAAGGAAAGAGAAAATTCGATTTCACCAATCCATTTCTTAACGAGCGCGTCATCAACAGTCGAGCGGCGACCTTAAACTCTCGCGTCATTGGCGATCAAGCGGCGACCATAAACCCTCGCGCCATCGACGGTCGAGCGGCGACCTTAAACCCTTGTGTCGTCCGCGGTCGAGCGGCGACCTTAAACCCTCACGTCGTCCGCGGTTGAGTGGCGACCTTAAACCCTCGCGTCGTCGACGGTCGAGCGGTGACTAGGGATGGGCATAATTCGGTTCAAACCGGAAAAACCGACCGAACCGAAAATTTTTGGTTTTTTTTTTCGGTTTTTTCGGGGTTTCGGCCGGTTTCGGTTTAAGTTTTTAAAAATTCGGTTATTCGGTTCGGTTTCCGGTTTTGACTCCCAAAAAACTGAAAAAACCGAACCGACCGTATTATACTTAAAACATTATTTTTATGGATATTGGATCATACAAGTGAATTAGTTTCTAATCATTTATAATATAATAGCATAATCAAATTATATATTTATATTTACTTATTGTTACCGGATAACAAAATTTTAGTATTACTTTAAATTCATAATTATTTTAATAAATTGATAGTTTTTCTTGGTCTCTAAACTAATATTTGTAGTAGCACAAAATCAATTTAATTCATTGTATAAACCGTATATAACCGACCGTATAAACCGGACCGTATTACAATAAAAACCGAACCGAACCGTAATAAAATGGTTTGGTTTTGGATCAAAAATTTTTAAAACCGAAACCGAAAAAATAAAACCGTAGTAAGGTAAAACCGGACCAAACCGGCCGATGCCCACCCCTAGCGGCGACCTTAAACCCTCGCGTCGTCGACGGTCGAGCGGTGACCTTAAACCCTCGCGTCAGCGACGGTCGAGCGGTGTAAAGGTTGCACTCGTATGATCGGTCGATAAGTAGGGACAAGACGATCGCCTAATCATATTCGAAAACCATCGAAATATCGGAGAAAATTGTCGAAGATAGGGCAAGATCGAATTACGCCGTAAAAGTTTATGCCAACTGGGTACACATAGTGGCAGACAAGTACAGTACAAAAAATCACTTAGCAGACCGAGCAAAAAGAAACACTTTAAAGGTTTCACTCCAGGTAAGCCAAGGCATCGTCGGGGATAGAGTCATTGAGTTGGTCGCGGTCAATTGTAGCGTCGGGCAGATCGACAGGCAGGTGCCCCTTTTTCTTGAACTGATAAAAAATATTGTCCACGACGCAGCCAAAGAGTCTGAGAACCTGGGCAATGAACTTATCCACAAAGGTGTCGGACAGGATGTAAGCCACCTTCATTTCCTCAAATCGGCTAGGCTCGCTTTCTTTATGTGCTTCCAAGGCCGATCGAGCGCTCTCCAAGTTTGCCTTCACCACCGCAAGATCGGCATCCTTGTCGGACAACTAGCTCCTTAAAGTGGCATCTTCGGACTCACGAGCTTGTCGCTCGGATGCTAGCAGGTCCTCTGCATTTTTCAACTTGTCTTCTGACTGCTTTAACTTCTGCTCGAAAGCCCGGGCTTCCACATTCTTCTTTTCTAGGTCATCAACGACCCTTTGCTTGCGGTTAGTGGCGAGCGTGATCTTGCCCTCGAAGGTGGTAATCTCCTTTTTAAGTCGGTCAATGTACCCGGCTTGCTCAGTACTCTTGCCCCGTTCGGCAGCGAGCAGCTCTTCACTCTTGGCCAAGTCGCCCTGCAGCTGAGCCACCTGAATGTCGTTCAGACCATGAGTGGTACCCGACCGATCGGGGGTTTCCTTCAGCCGTTTTAGCTCATCCTCCACAAAGGCGAGCCTCTGGCACATAGCAAGGTCGCCCACCCAAAACTGCAGAAATCAAAATCGGAAGGAGATCATAAACAAGGCCAAATTAAGTGGTACAGAAGCTGAAAGAAAAACTCACGCCGGTAAGTTGCCTAGTGTAGCTGTCCGCTAATACACCCGGGGGCGCGGTTGCCACCCGGGCGCACGCATCTTCCCACTCCTCTGCCAAATGGCCTCGAATGATGATCCGGTGTTTAATCTGATCGGCCGAGCCTCCCAGCGCCGAAAGCTCTTCGATAGGAAGGTGGAGGGTGGCTGTGACGCATCTCCGGCCGGTCGGGGCCGAATGGGAAGAAGTCGATCGACCCGCGCGGGAGGAAGAGGGTGTAGGGTTGATGCTCGACCTCAGGATGCATCCCTGAACCGATAGTGGCGGGCGGCTGGCGATTGGAGAGGAGACAAGAGGGTCGGAGGGTGTCCGGTCAGAAGAGATATTGGCGACCTCCGACAATAACGGGTCGGAAGAACTAGGCCGATCGGCGACCCTCGCTGCTGAAGACGCGGAGCGAGCAGCTTTCTCTGCTCGACGCCTCTTGCGCGTATTCTCAAGTGGCGCTTCCGATTGCGAGCCCTCTTCTAGAGCTAGCTGATCGGCCTGAAGCTCTACGATCAGCGCACCAGTCGTTGCTCCTTCGACTGGCACCTGGCCCGACTCCCCATCGGCCTCCTGAATGGGCCCTCACTTGGAAGGTATCGGTTCTGGGAGATCTTCCGGCTGAAACCCTTGCTCGGCCAAAACTTCGACCACTACCTTGTCAACATCGGCAGTGGTAAGCTTTGATTGTCCAACCAAGCGCACCCTCATCATGATGTCGGCTGCAAAATAAAGAAAGAAATCAGTTAGATAGAGAGAAAAGAGGTAAATGAATTGTGTACCTAAGTTGACCGGCTCGTCTGGGCTGATCGGACTAAGGCCAAAGAGTGTCAGGACTCCTTCCTCCAGCAACTTGTGAATGTTGAACTTCTGGCCAGCTAGCATGGAGGCAGCAAGCAAGTAAGAAGGAGTGTTCTTGTAGCGGGGGCAGTGAAGGATGAGGCCCCAGCGAAAGTTGCCAAGTGGTTTGGAAGGAGGGCCGGTCGGGGAAGTGAACAAAAAAGAAGTATTCTCTCCAATGCTTATTGGAAGAAGACATCTTGTCAAAAAATACCAGGCCCAGTCGGGCTTGCAAGAGGAAGGTGTCTGGCTGATCGAAAAGCTTTGGGTAATAAAAAAAGTAGAAAATTGAAGGGGTCAAGGGGATGCGATGTAAGCGGAATAAGATGATCACCCCGCACAAAAGGCGAAAGGAATTTGGGACTAAGTGGGAAAGGGATAAATCGAAGTATTTACAAACATCTAGGATGAAGGGATGAAGGGGAAGTCGCAGGCCGACAGCAAATTGGTCGCGGAAGAAACAGACATAGCCGGTCGGCGGAGCGGAAGGCCGATCGGTGGCTAGCGGGACATGAATCTCATAGCCGGGAGGAAGTTCAAAGGTATTGGCTAGGGTTCGAGCATCATCCTTGTCAAACCTGGACTCCATAGTATCGTACCAGGGGCCCAAGGCAGAAGACGAAGGTTGTAATGCACCGGCCATGGCAAAAGGAATGAAACGAGATGAGTCGGGAAGAAGTGCAAAAAAAAAAGGGGGGCAAGGGCAAGAAAAGGAGCTTGCCAGAGGAAAATCGAAGAAGATAGAATAGAAAGGAGCCACAGAAGAAGGTAATAGACTCACCCGAGACGGAAGCAACAAGGGAAGTAGAGGGATTCACCGGAGAACACGAAGGATGCACCAGAGAACACGGAGGATTTGCCGAAGAACACGGAGGAAATCACTAAAGAACACGGACGAAGTCGTCGGAAACAAAAGCACGGAAGAAGGAAGGCGGCGTCGACGAGATTATAAACATCAAGAGACCCCGCCTAGCCGTCCGATCGACAGCACGAACACCTAGAGGCAGATCTAGCCGTTAAAATTCAAATAACCCAAAGGTCACATCCCATCCTGTCACTTCAAACGTGCGCCGACAGGTGGCGACGCGTGGCGTGCATCGATAAGGCGGTTGTCAGAGTAATTAAGGAAGCATGCTTCACATCAATGCCTCGGGTTGGTGCGGGTTCCAAGAGATTTTACGGCGAGCGCCGAGGCAACGACTCCATGAGCCGACCGAGCAAGGATAGAAGTCTCGTGGTTAGACGATCCTTCATGCCGGCCGATCGGCTCGCCGGAAGCACCCCTTCGAAAAGAAAATCGAGGCTAGTTAACAGAGCTCTGACCAAGAGGCATAGCTGACCGAAACACCCGGCAGGAAATCACATTTTCGCACCATTTTGTCTAGTCAATCGGACTTATAACCTCCTTCGACTAGACTTAAAGGGGAGGCATGTGATCCGGTGATAACCCAAGAGGGCCCACCTCCAAGGAAGTTTAACGCTTGGGTGGTCGTCAAAGTCAAGAGATGGTCAACTAAGAGACTAGCTGAGCCGAAGTCCCTACAATCCGATCGCCCGGGAGAGTTCGGAGAAGGTGGGCCAAGCCTGCAACCCAATCGGCCAGAAGAGTTCGGAGAAGGTGGGCCGAGCCTACAACCCGATCGACCGGAAGAGTTCAAAGAGGGTTGGCTGAGCCTACAACGCACCGAGACTAGGGGCACTCATGCCGATCGGTCTGGATATACTCGTATGAGGTCAAAGAGCTGGCCGATCGAATCGATCAAGGGAAGTCCAATCAGACTAATAGCCGACAAATAAGATGGGAGATACGTGCCAACATCCTTTTGGGAGTCGATGTCGCCGGTTGACGGCGCGGATGGACAGAAAATCGTACGAAAGAAGATTCCGCCGCCTTGACAAAGATGCGTTCGCCCAGTTATGGTAAGATGTCAGGAATCCTTTCTCGATGTTAGCTTTTGGGAAAATTTTGGGGATGTGCATCCACCCGAGAAGCGTGTAGTCAACCCGTCGAATCTCTATATAAGGAGGGAGGCAACCATTCGCGGAGGTACACGCATACGCCCTTTGGAACCACTATTTGCTTCTTCTTTGATGCCTCTGTTTTCTTCCCTTGCCGGTGTGTGACTTGAGCGTCGGAGGGCCTTCACCGAGAACCCTCTCCCGACTTGGCACTAACGACTTGTGGTTGCAGGAGCGAGGGAACATCAGTGTCGACGAAGAGTCATCTCAGCGTTGTTCCCCGATGACCATCTACTCAGCTTCAGGGTAGGATCAAGTTCTAATCACTATGGATGCCCTAAGTTTACTTATTCAATGCAGCTTTTTTCCAGTTATTGATGTAAATATTTGAATTTCCTATAATATACAAATAAAACAAATCAACCTTTGTAATTGAACAAATAACTAACATTCAAACTAACACTTTTTAACCAATTTATTTTGATAAATTTAACTACAGTATATAGAAACTAAATACGGTCTATCAATAGTCCTAATAATGAAATGTACACATCAAATGATTTGTAACATCATTCGGAACATCTATAATGGGGTGTTAAATAAATATTATAATACTCATTTAGCACCCCCTCTTCATTGTGAATGAATATTATAATATCCACTCACAAGAGAGAGGAGAGAGGATGTTCAAAGATTTGAACATCTTTGAACACCCTCTCTCTTAATTTTTTAATATTTTTTCTTTTTAAAATTATAAATTTTTTAATATTATTTTAAAAATTAATAAAATGGATGAATAAGTGGATGTTGGGCTCATAAATAATGAGGGTTAATATTAAAAGGGATATAAGTGAAAGAGATATATTGTTATAATAAGTATGTGACAGTGAACCTCATACTTTTTGATAAAATGATGAATATTATAACGAATTAGTGTTGCGGATGTTCTCATAAATGATGGAACTAAAATACTACAGTTTGTTTCACTAATTTCAATTACCTATCTTTATCACATTAGTTCTGCCCATTCAATCACATTAATTTTCTTAAACTAACTTAAACTATCATACATATTTTACTTTTTTTTTTCAGCTGATAAAAATAATTTTACAAGTGAAGGTGATGAATTTTTCGTCATTTCAAATATTATTAATATTGTATCCTTCGTTTCTTGCTCACTTGGAATATTTTTCCGAGGAACAAACAATAATTGAAGGGATAAAATGATCTAGAACTCTTAACCCTAAACCCCTCCCCTAAAGAAAGCGTTGGTGAAAATTAAGTAGAGTCCGTCCGATGAAGTCAAAGTTGTCTTTTCCGCTATTTTCATTGGTGAAAATTAGAGTTTCCAAATTTGTCAATGAAGGAGAAGCGAGGAGGTGTTAGAATTTTTTCACAAGAAATAGGCAAGCGGTTCAGACATGCCTCGCCTTTCTATTTAGGCTATGTTTACCCTTATGCGCGGTTAAAGAGAAGAAAGAAATCTATGATGGAAATTATTCTCGGAGGAAGAAAAAAGAAATGATAAAGAATTTTTTTTTTTGTATTTGTATTTATCTTCATTGAGGAAGATAGATACCTGCAACGTAATTTTATAAATAAAAAGGATACATACGTTATTTTTTTTGATACATAATGTAATTTTATAAATTAAAAAGATATATATATTATTATTTTTTGATATATAATATAATTTTATGAGTAAAAAAAAAAATGATAGATCCGTCATTTATTTTTTTCCGTCCGAAATGTTGAGTATTATTGAAAGGTAACTTTTTAGAAGGCGTCCTTTTAATTTATATTTTAAAATTTTCTCAATAAAAAACACCGATACTCTGGAACGTTGCCAGCAAGTGCTTCGGCTCGCCGTCCGGTGATCTGGAGAGCGAACGGAGTCCGTTCGAGCCAATGCCGGAGAGGACCGTGGTGGCGTCTCGGAACGGCCTGATGCAGAGATTTATGAGCAAAGGCAATGGCGAAGAAGTCGTAGATCTCTCTGTTTGAACTCCCATTTCAGTGTGCGCGAGGATGGTAGCTTCGAAGCAAGGTTTCAGGATTCGTGGTTTTTCATTTGAGATTGGGATTACGCAAATTAGGGTTGATCGGCGCAGCACTCGTCGATGCGTACATCAAGACGCCGGAAAACTGAAATTGCTTGCAAGTTGGGGTTTATCTGGCATGCCAAGCAATGGTATTAGGGTGCGCGATACCTGGCCATTGCACAAAAGCACTCCGGCACTTCGAGGAGATGAAGGGGTTCTTCTTGTAGTGCGGATCGAGGGTTTCAGAAGTGGCTGCGGTGCAAATAAGAAGGTCGAAGTGGCTGAATTAGCTGCAGAAAAGCTTCTTAAGCATAGAGAATAGCATCCGGTAAAGTTTATTATCCTTTTGAACATGTACATTGTAGGCTATAAGCCTTATGATACCAAGAAAGAAAGTACCAACATGAAGATCGAGTCACATTGGGGTGGAGGGAATACCCATCATTTTGTTGCAGATGATCAATCTTATCCACAGTATAAGGAGATATATGAGCAATTAGAGGAACTTGCTATTGGAGCTGGAGAACAAGGCTATGAACTCAGCATTGGTTGGGTGCTTCATTGCATTGAGGAAGAGTTAAAGGAGAATTCATTGGGATACAACAGTGAAAAGTTAGCACTTGCTTTGGGTCTATTTTAGTATTTCTATGAGATCTGATATTAGGATTGTCAAAAACCATAGAATTTGAATTTGTGGTGATTGCCTACTTTGATGAAGATAGATGTCAAGCAAATTGTCGAGCAGATAGATAATGCTGAGGGCTATCAAAAGATTCCACCATTTAAAGATGGTAATTACTCATTTGACACAATTCATGATCATCTGCATTGCTAACTATCAGTTTCTTCAGTGAAGGCATGTTGCTTGCTTATTCAGCATCAGATAATTTTCCCATGTTAATGGTCAAATTATGAAAACACTGAAGTATTAAAAGTTGAGTGCATATCAAGGGATTATAAGTTAAGGGTTTCAATCATGACAGAATGTCTAGTAGTGAGAGCAGGATGGCAAGGATTTGGTGCTTCGTCGACAACAATGACTAGTATGTGAATTTTTCTGCAATTTTACTTACTATGTAATTTCCTTATGTCTTGACCGCAACTTTTATGGAGGATAACAGGTGCAATTTTGAAGTGATGAATTTGTTAATGAAGTTCTTCAATGCTCCTTTTATGCCTGTTTTGTTAGAGGTAATAGGCTGCACAATCAAAATTTTCTGGGGCACTCATGATGGAAATGTTCCCTTAAACTCAGTCCTTGCTATAATCTAGGCCAAAATATGGCCTAGGTTTGGGTTCAATTTGGACTGAATTCCGATTCAAATCAAGCTTAACACAAACTTTTCATGCTAAACATCTGTTTAGATTCACAAAATATACCCTAAAGCTTATGGCTAGGTCTTTGAAGTACATAATTAAGTCTTTGGCTTCCAACCAAACCTATGGACCTCATTATTAGAATGAATTTCACAACTCCTCTAACTTTATCACTTGATCTACCAGACCTCTAACATACAAACAATTATTAATTATTTTGTGACAATTAGAAAAACTATGAAAATAGCACACGCACACACTAAGAACATCTGTTGGATCTACCAAAGATGCAACAAAAAATTACACTGTCCCATGTTTTAGAAGTCACAGTTCAAAAGAATGTATATTTTGGGTTCAAATCAGGATCTATTTTTTTTAAAAAAAAATTAACAAACGTAACACCACTTATATAATTACTATATATATGAATATAAACAAATTTAACAAGATGATGCAATTTGAAAAAGAACTAAGTTATCTTAAGGAATCAGAACTGTTCTTTAGTATGATCAAATTTCACTCAGTTTTCTATTTTTGCTCATTTCAGTGCAGCCACCTATATTAGACAAGCCTCGAAACTCAAAAGAGAAGTTCATAACCTACCTACTTAAGATTAATTTGCAAATTAGGATGCTAGTAATGCTATAGAATAAGTAATTTGTTTAAAGATCTCATTATGTTCATGAGATCTGACTTCTTTTGGCATATATCTATATCATGAATAAACTTCAATGTGAGGGCATCTGATTGCATTTACAAGTTAAAAGACATTATTCATTTGCAAAATTACTGACTCATTAATCGTTCACATTCCGGAGGCAGCTTTGGTTGCTTCTTTTAGTGCACTCATGATCTCCCCTGCAACAATTCCATGGTCAGTATAGACAATGAGTGGGCTCTCACTTGGAACTATGTCTTCCTTCTGGTAGCTCCCAGCAGTTCTCTGCAACTCCTCAGAGCTCTTCTCCACAATCCCTTTCATGATCACAGTCTTGTGGTTTCCTGATATAAGCTCCTCATGATCTGTATCACCTCCTTCTCCAAGAATCACATACATATTTGTAACACTAAGGCCCCATCGAACAAATAAGTACCTACACACATTCATCAACATAATACCCGTTAATTAATTGGTTGATGCATGCTCTACTAGATAATTTTCAGCAGGGAAGCTGCTTAGAAGGTTTTAGTTTTCCCAGTCAACCTCATTAAGAGTGACATGCAAGGATCTATGATTTGAAATGTTATCCCTGCATAAACCATAACCCATAAACTACTTTAGATTAGAAATTAGCAAGTGTCATTTAGCTCCTGTAGTCAGTATCTTGGTTTAGCTCATTGATACTGAAACTCTCTAGATGCAGCCTTTAACAAGTCTATTAAACCTAATTGAAGTTTCTAATTATCAACAATGTCAAACCTTTTGAAAAGAAAAAATGAGGGCTATTAAAATCTGCACTTAAAAATGACAATTCCGATGTAATTGCATATTACATACACAATGGAGATGCTTTTTTCCTACCTCAATGCTTGAGATCTAGATGCCAGCAGAGGAACAACCTGCAACCTTGTAGAGTTCCTGCAATACATGAGATGGCATCGGAGTCCTCGCATTCTGAGCTTTTGACGAAGATCGTCAACGCGCTTTGCCTGGGGTAGTAATCTTATATATCAGATACCAATTGCGCACATGAAACCAGATTTTTCTACAATATACCTTGGTTTTATCTTTGACCAAGAATGAAACACAGTGAGGGTTGCTGGAGTTTGCATCTTCCACTATGATGGTATTGGACTTTTCAGATGCTTTATCATCCTTACCTTCTTGAAAGTTCATCAGTTTTGTCAATGTCCTCTTCACACCATCATATCCCCAGCGATAATCAATGTGTGTGGCATAATCAGGATCTGCACACAACTTTCCATCTGCATCCATGCACTGAGCAGTGCCGGGATAATAAACCTCACTCCCACTGCTGCATATAAGAGCATCAAAATCTGTTGCAGGGATCTTTACTAACTTCAATAAGGCAAGAACTTCTGAAATGGACATGGCAGTTGAGAGAGCAAAGCCTGAAATCTTCGACATTTGAGAATCTGATCTGATGGCCCTAAACACCTCCTGTATTACCTGCAGCATCTTCTTATCAGGAGCACCGCTGCTGTCATAAGAATCAACAGCTATAACAAATAGCCGCCGCCGCCTTCGGAGAAGAGGGTACTTGTTAATGGTAGATCCTGAAACCTCACTCTGCTTCTTGCCACTGTCGACACCCTGTGGTTCAGGTGCCTGTTTCTTGATCTTGCTCATGATTCTCTTCACTTGATCTTGCAGCTCTGGGTCACTCTTTCCAGCTCCAACCTTCTCTAGTTCAACTGGGTCAAACTCAAGGGAACCACCGAGCAAGCTTTTCTCACCATCCACCGAAAGCCTAAGTGATGACTCATGTACATCCCTTAGAGAATCGCCATAAGACTCCTCAACAGCCATGTCATCCGTGGGGGTGTCTGTTTTCCATTGTGGATGTCTCATCCTGCAAGCAGCCACTTTAGTGAGATATGTCCTGCAATGCTCAGGCCATGAGAAGAGATGAATATTTCGCCATCCGTTTTTCCTACACTCATGCCACAGGTTCTTTTCTGAAACCAGCTTCAGAAGTGCATCAGCTATAGCCTTCTGGTCGTGTGGATCCACAAGCAATCCATTATGCAATGCCTGATGCATGAAAACTAATAAGAAATTGTACTTCAAAAGTGATATAGAGGCTGCATTGTGATAGAGAAAGGAGATATGTTTACCCTATGAATGTCAACAGGACCTCCATTCTTTGTGGCCACCATAGGGAGTCCATGCGCAGCCGCCTAGATTTTGCCCAAAGTATATGATTAATGGTTGGACAATCGCAAAGATAGCTTCAGTTATGCCATTATATATCACACATACCTCAATTAAGGTAAGACCAAAAGGCTCAACTAGAGCAGGATTAATGAAAACTCCCTGCAAATTAAAGTAACTTCAACTTAGCTAGTAAGTTTTTCAAATCAATCATAAAATAAATTCACAAGAATCACACTCAACCTTTGTTTTTGCCGCAAGCCTGTAGATATCTGGAACATCAGACTGCTTATGATGCTTTGGGTATGCCACATATCCGTATAGGTCATACTTGTCAATTAGCTTCAATGCTGTTATTAAGACACTAGCATTACCTGCAGGCATCTCGTCTATGTTGTCTCTGTTCCCCATAATTAGGGTCTGCAAATAGAAGAAATGATAATGACTGTGCTTTATTTAATGAAACTTTTTTCAGCAAAGCCATTTTTATCTTTTCTACATCCATTCAGTTGTGCAAAAGCTATGCTATTGTAGAAAATATTAAGAATGCAGTAGATAAGTATTGTTTCTGAATGATTTCGTATTTACATGTGTAGTTCATGTGATTCAGCTAAAACTTTGCATCATATTATTGTCCGGATAAATATTCATGTCAATGATGAGAGGATGTTTCCTCTGAAAGGAATTGCATTTTTATGTCATGTATAAATTCATTCAATCTTCAACCAAAAACAATACTAGACTAGAACACAGACATGACACATAAATAAGTTAGAAAATGATCCTCACAAGATTAGCGAGCTCTCTCAATGGTCGGCATTCTCCAAATGCTTTCAAAAGGGTGGTGATGTTCTTCTTAGGATCAGGCCTTGATAAAGCCAATATCATAGGCTTGTGAGGATTTGTGAAGAAACGCATAACCTGCAGAAATGGTACTTTATTGTTTTCTTGAACACAGGGATCACTAGATGTATTTCAAAATGAGATGAGACTATTTGCCTCGGCCCATATAGGCGGAACTGATCTAGGTGAAGCTCCATCTGCGCCAATAATGTCTTTTAAGTCTCCATCGGTATCGATTGTGTCTTCCTGGATTGCTACACTACTGAAATCCATCCCAGGAGGAATCACCTGCAATTTTATAGCACAATTAACAAACTTTTGCATAACTGCAGTACCCAAGTTGCTATATTTGTTGAACAATCTTCCTAGAAATTGAAAACAAAATGCTTTCTTAAACTTATTCTATCAGAAGACAAGTATTCTCTTGCTAAAGAGAAGAATGTATAGTGAAATTATATTCTCTTATTATCTTTGTTTTTGTAGGTGTGAATTTAGGAATGCTTACCACCATCCTTGGCATGTGTCGGCCATGGCAGTTGACCCCCCTTCTAGCCCGTGCCCTTAGCACTCGCTCAAGCTTGACATCGAAACCATCATACAATCCCCATTGCTCATCAATCTCCTGCTTTGTGCTTGTGATGACAAGCTCAGACGTGTCCAAGGAGAGCTCCTCTGCTTCAATGCGCCGCATGATCTTATAAGTTGCATTTATGTCTTCTTTCGATTGACGGCCCTGCTTGAGAAGTTGCTCCAGTTTGTTCCTCCCTAGAGAGTGGCCTGTGAGGACCATGGGAACGTTCAAGGCCCCAGAAAGAAGAGCAGCCACATCACCCGCATCGGCATAATGGCCATGGATCACATAGGGCCACACTGGATGCCCTCCACCAACCTGCTCTCCCAAGACCTTTGCCATATTGAGGATGTGTGCTAGAGCTCCATCTACAAATTCTTGCAGGAATGGCCAAAGAAGCTCTTTGCGCAGGTACTCGTCTCTCGGGCCACAAGGTATCCGAATGATGTAAGCTCCGGCACTCTCACCTGCATCATTCCCCTCTGCATCATAAGAACCTGATGTCAACATCTCCGTAGGCTCCCCGTAGCTCCAGTCCACATCAGGGGATGTTATCTGGCGAGTGAAAAGATCGACCCTGTAGACACCGGGCATCATCGATAGTGCTCGAGCAAGCTCCACCACATACTTCACCTGTAAGTTCCATGCAACAATCTCAACCATCTCCCACAGGAAAATTAGAATAACAATGCCTTTTTACCTGGCCACCAGTATCTGAATCCCGACCTAATTCCATGTTTTCTCCTCGAACTAGGCCATGCAAGCTGACAAATTGCAACGATAATTGACAGATACTCAACTCTTTTTTTTTTTTTTTTGAACAGGTACAATTGTAACTGAATATTCTACTGTGACTTCTAAGTTTTGATTACTTGTATTCTTGTTGCTAAAACTTGTACTATGATCTTGAATTGCAGTCTAAGGCATCCATTGAAGATTGACACAAGCATACTGTGTTTACAAGGTCCATTTAGATCTGCACCACCAACTTCACATGAACTATCTTTTCTTATGGCTTCCAAGACATTAAAAGTGTGGCACAATTTCAACTTTGTGCCATAAATACGCCAAACTAGTGAGTTCTGATTGATATGTAGTTTAGATTATTGTATCTGAATTTTATTAGATATCGAAAGCAAGCATTTTTTTTTCATGGATGAAATCTGACATAAATTTTTTGTTTTGACAGGAATCTGAGGTGGCTATTCATGTACCTGATGAGTACAATGTAGAGCTTTTTTTCTTTGTTGTCATCAGACCAGACTTGGAGATCAGACACATTCTTCTGCAACTTCTTTCTGGGTGTATCACTTTGTTGCAACTCACCCACCGCATCGCCCTTCTCGCCCTCCGACAGATCCTCCGACATGTCCTCGGTGGCATCTCTCCGGCCCTGCTCCCTCTCCCATCTCCGGCTTGCTATCCTTTGAGTATCCTCCCATTCCAGCTGCAAGCAACAGTTCAAATTCCAGAGTAAGATCATTTTTTTTTACCATTTGGAAACCGACCAAGGCGATTCCTTTTGATCGATTCTGTGTTTCAAGTATAAGCATGGATCGTGAACGAATTTGATCTCATGATTTTGTATCAATGAATAGTAGACGGGGAGGGAAAAGGCCAAAAAATAAAATTGCCTGCTTCTTCTTGCGGGCGAGGTGCCAGATACGCCAGCACATGTTCTCGAGGCGGGAGTTGCGCTCGCGGGAGTTGCGGGTGGCGACGACCTTGATCCAGGTGCGGTGGAGGTCGGTCTCGTCGACGCCGATGACGACCTCCTCGACGAAGTACTTGGTGGGGTTGAAGTGGACGCCGACCGGCGCCGTGGCCGGTGCGGCGGCCGACGCGGCCTTCTGATCGTCCGCCACCGCGCCCCCGGAATCCAGTATCGCCTCCAGGTAGCCGTTGATCCATTCATTGCCCGCCATGCCGACCTCTCACTGTAAGTTCACTCTATATCCTTCGCCTCCAATCAATTGCTGAGTTGCTTCTTGTTTCTTCTCCGGTCGATCGATATGTGAGGAGGAGGATAAGGCATCGATTGGTCGAAAAGGTTCGTCCGAGGATTGTGGAGGAGGAGGAGGAGGAAGAAGAGGAGGTGGAATGGGGAGATAAGAAAAGGATCTATTTGCTACGCTGCATCCACGCAGCTAGCGCGATTTATATTAATATGTGTGTTGTCTGGCGAAGGAAGGAAGGGGGAGAGGGGGAAGTGAAGGGACGGAAAGGGAAGGGAAGGAGATTTATAGTGAGTGGTGATGAGATAGTGAAACGAGAGTGATGAGATAGGGAAACGAGAGATGGAGAAGGTACGTGCCAAAATGTGGGACCACCTACAGCGTCGCAGCTCTCAACGTTGCTCGACTTCCCACCATTATTATTATTTTTATTATTATTATTATTATTATAAAAACGAAACCTCTGATTATTAGAATATAATTTTTTAAGTCAAAAGAATATTCCATCATTTTTATATAAAAATATTACAATGTATAAAATATGCAGATTTAATTAAATAAAAAAAAATATAATACATGTAGTAGTTTTTATATTTATTTTTTAATAATTTATTCTCAATTAATTAAATTTAATTAAAATTTCTTCAATTTAGTGAAATTCATTTTAAAACTTCAACTGACTAAAACAAATTTTTTTAACCGAGTTGATAAAAGAATTTATTTTCTATAAAAGTTTTTTTTATGTATAATAATTTTGATTAGGTTACATTTTTTTTTAAAAAAAGGGTATGGCTTTGATGATTTTAATAATTAGGGGTATCTTTTTAAAATCTTTGATTTTGATTTGGTGATTGGTTAATTATTTAGTTAATCTAAAGGAAAATATTCCTCTTGATATTTGATGTTAAGATTTAATTATGTATTGGTTAGTGCTAAATATATATTTAATATCTTTAATATGCATTATGTCTATTTATCACAACATGCATTCATTATTTTCTTACCTGTTTTAGATTTTAAAAAATAAAATTATCACTATTTCATTAAGACCAATTATTTTTTTGTACTCTAATGATCATACACAATCACTATTTTAAAAATTAGTAATCCATAATTTTTTACAATTTAAAACTTAAGGTTGCATTCTCAAATAATATTAAATCTCACAATAATTGATTCATTTTTTTTGTATAATTGCAAGTGTATCCATTGACTGTAGTGTGAGATTGCAGTCTACGGCTAATGTCGAGCCTCTTTTTTACTTAAATAAATAAAAAAAAAATATAAGTTTAAAAAAATGGTTCCATTTTGTAGCGTTGCATTTGATACACGCTGGTAAACGCTACACGCCACTCAAATGTAATCTTCCTTCCGTGTACTCACGAGTAACCCGCAATTTATTCAGGACATGACACATCACATAAATTAATAGCAAGAGAAATTTCAGATTTTTTTTCTAAAATTAAAATTTTTCATCAAAAAATTCGGTTGGAATGTTGGGTTATAAATTGAATTGAGGATTTTAAATGGGTCATAAAAAATTAAAATCTCCAAATCTAATTTACAACTCATTCCAACCACGGAGCATTTTATGATGAAAAATTTTAATTTTAAGAAAAAGAATTAAAATTGAAAAATATTATAATTTACTGAACTAAGAACATAAATGGATCTCATAACACAATTAAAATTGGAAAAAGTATTAGTTATATGATTGAAAATATAATTTTCTCTAATATTAATTAGGCAAACATCAATCCTTAAAACTGGTTTTTAAAAAAGTTAAAATGACACCCTATTTTATATTTTGTCCTAAGAATATTCTTATTCTAACACTTAAAAAAAATTAATATTATTGTACGTGGCAACAGGTAATTTGCTCACCCCAGTATTCAAGATGTGTCGATAATACTCTATATCTTAATCATTGTATCACCTCGAGATGACAACTTTAATGCTATTGTAGTAGCTATAATACCAGTTATCGTCAACTTTAATGAAATTATTTTAATTTAATCAAAATCACTATATCTAAAAAATTTTTATTTTAAAATATTATGTTTAACTCAAGTGAAACACTAGTGAATAATATATTATAACAATTATAATCTATAATTACTACGACGTGTACCTAAATGTTGGTTAATAGTATGTTAAATAGTGAATCATACCCGCTATAATATATACATAGATAATTCATTTTTCCGTACATTTGGATTGCTCGGGAAGGAGGAATACTTCAAGTATCAAAACATGAGGGAGCACCTTTTTGATGATTCTAATAAAGGAGGTGTCTTTTTTATTTTTATCCATATAAATTTTTATTTTCCATTTGAACGGCAAATCTAGAGAGTTTAAAAGATTTCAAGGTGTGTATATTCGAAAAACGTAATAAAAAACAAAAAATAAAATTTCCTCACTTGAAAATTCCAAAAATTGTGTCAATCTCAAGCTCCCAATTGCATATTTATATTATTAAACGAACCTAATCCAGTGTCTCCTCCTCCCTTTCAAGAAAATGATATTTTGGCACAATACTTTCCTTGGCTGAGAAGCAAGGAAGGAGTAATACCTAAGCAACGCCATCTTTTTAACCATAAACCTATCAAAAATAATAATTATTTTTCAGTAATTAAAAAAATCATAGTTTAAATCTTAAATCGAATAGATATCGTTAAGATTAATTTTAAATATGCATTCTGAATTTTTCTAATACCTAAATTATGAAAAATAAAATTATTTACTTTTAATTAGAATTAATCGAACAAGCCCAAGTACCTAAATTATTCAAAACTATTTATATATTTTTGTTTTAAAAAAATATTCTCTTAAAATATAAAATAATAATAAAAAAAATGCAATCGCCTTCGCGACACGATCGGAAGGTCAGTCGTGATCAAAGGTTACAATCGCATGACCTCGACCATCAAATTACAATCAAGGGCTGCGATTTCACAATGAAAAGTTGAGACTGGCCTAGTCGTCACCGACGGAGTGCGACTGTAGTCGCTGCACTAGTCAAACCAGTTGGTATCGAAAGTTTTTTTTTTTAAAAAAAATAAAAATATTTTAAAAAAAAAAGATAAATATGCTCTTAAATCATAATTAAATATAAAAGTCAGACGTACCATTTAGGTATTATTATAGAAAATTGAGTGTCCTCTGATTAACTGCCGTTTTATTATTAACTTTTTCCAACTGATCATCGTGGACATTGAGAAGTCGAAGTCAACTTTTCTTCACTCTATTCTTGTGTTTGTTATTAAAAACAAAGGATTAAAAGTTTATCTCACAAACAAAGAAAAAGGAAACTATATCAAACTTTAATGCCTCATCCATGTTATCTTTTTTAATCATTTGATAAACAATATTAATTATTTATAGTGTTTTAAAACTAAGATTATATTTTTTTAAATTATTTTTGGAATTCCCCTAGTTTCTTTCTTTCTTTGCTTTTATTTTTTTAAGCGCCCATAGATGATAGGTATCTATGACGTCATGGGCCATATCCAAGCGTTTGAAGCCTTAGCATATGTTGGGATGGGGTGAGGTAAGGTTTATTAATAGAAGGGGATGGAAGGGAAAGGAAGGGAAAGTAATATATTTATCTTGTCCTTGTTTGGAAAGGAAAATTTATGTGAGAGGAAAGGGATGGAATAAAGGTTAAATATATAAATTTATAAAAATATCCTCTTATTTTTTGAATAAATCTGTATGTGAAAAAATAAATAAGAATATAATTGTAATAATTTCTCCTTACCCTTTTTTACACCCCAATTTAGGGGGTAAGAAATTTCGTTTATTCCCGAACATATAAGGGAAAATTTTACCCTTCTTCTCTTCCCTTTCATAGGTCACTCTCTCCCAAACAAAGATAAAAATTTATTTTTTCCATATTTATCTTTTCCTCACCTTTACTCACCTCGATACGGGTGAGCGATCCACCGTCACGCGTGACGCACGCGGTCGGCGAGAAACCGCTATAAAGTAGCAGCTTTACTGACCTACCGAAGGTCGCTGTCGGCGGTCGATCGTGATCTCGAAGGGCATCGCTTCTCTGCGATTCCGAGATTGGCGGCGAGGATGGGGGATCGGGGGAAGAGAGTCTTGTTGACGTCCAGCGGGGACGAGATCTCCAAGGGCATCGCCTATCACTTGGCCAGATCTGGTTGCAGGTGCCTATTTCTTCGTTTCTTAGACCCTTTGCTTCGATTTTTCGTCAGTTTTAAGATGGGGCTGACTTGTTTGTGATCTTGAGGGTTACCTAGTTTTGATAGAATTCTATGGGTTATCTTTGCCTCTTTGGGTTTTGTGCATTAGGGAACTTAGATTCATGGACCATCTTTGATGCATGGAGTGCCTGGGGAAGTTACATCGCACTAGATAGCTAAAACTTCTGAACTTGGAGATTGAACCAGGGGGGAAGAGGTGGGGGATGAATTTTGGAGGGATCAGCATGATTCTGCATTTGCATATCCAGTATTTCCAATCTCAGGAACATGTGATTGTATCTGTGACAAATACCTGTATTAGGCTCCTTGTTGCGATGGAGTTTGGTCAAATCAGTTAGGCGGACTATGTGCATACTGCAATTTTAACTGGTTTTTTAGATCGCTTATCAGTTATTTAAAACTCATTGCATCTGTTTCTACTTCTTCAATGTTTCTATTGATTTTTTGGGCAATCATGTTACATGTTGTGCTTTCCCCAAAGGAAAAAAAAAATGACCTCGGACAGCCTATGTAAATTAAGCCAACTTAATTGATTTTTACATGAATTTAATTAAACTTAATACTATTTCCATTTCAGCATTAAGTCCTCACTTTGCTGCTTAAAAACTTATTCTGATTCTACTTGTTGCTATGTTATAATAGCTTGGTTTTGCTGGGTAATGAGAGTCTACTACAGCAAATGGTAGAGGAGTTACTGAGATCCTTAAATGAACCCGCTTTGGTCAAAGTGGTTGGTTTGAATATGGAAGAAGACCATGAGGACATCTTTGATAAGGCTGTGGGTGTGGCCTGGAGGATTTTTGGAACGATTGATGCGTTTGTCAATTGTTATTACCATGAAGGTAAATCAAGTATATTACTGTCTTAAATTGATGAAATTGCTATTGCTATTCTTACCATACTATGTACTCTTTCATTAATACCATTAGCTAATGGTCGAACTTTGGTTATCATGAAATTTCTTATGTGAAAGAAACTTTTGTTTTCATCTGTATTACAAGTATTTTCTCAATTGAAAAAATGAGTACCCTCTCTTTGGAAACCCAAGAAAAGACTTCAATATTGGGCTAGGCACAATACACCTTTTTAAAAAAAAACAAAACAAAAGAGAGTAGGCCCTTGGAAAATTTATGGAATTAATCAAGTGGGTTATGCTTCATTATGCTGTTCTGAATTCCGAGAAAGTGACAAATTAGGATTTTGTTTATCAGAAAATATCAGATGCTTAGATAGTTCTCTATAAGTGTCACCAATGTTGGTTCTCTTATGAAATATGAGAGACTAATAAAATGCTAGTGTTTAATTTATACTTTTACCTTATGGCATAATGGAACCAAAAATTGACCTACTATTTAGCTTGGGTGTAAGCATTTTGAGCCAATAGTTGTACCCAACACAATGAATGGATTAATTTTCTCATCTAGACAGGTGCCCAACCACTAACCCAAAGCTTAAATGGAAGTTAATGGTAACTCACTCACCTAATTTTATAAAACCCTTCATTAGCCCACAAATTGAAGGGGAGCTTTGGCGCAACGGTAAAGTTGTTGCCATGTGACCAAAAGGTCACGAGTTCGAATCCTGGAAACAACCTCTTGCAAAAAACAAGGTAAGGCTGCGTACAATGGATCCTTCCCCGGGACCCCGCATGGCGGGAGCTTCGTGCACCGGGCTGCCCTTTTTTTATTAGCCCACAAATTATCATGTGAGATTAAACTAAGTGTCACTTTATCAGATCATGACACTTTTAACTAACTGGTTAAAAGCAATAGCATTTTTCACTAAACCTACTCATTAAACTCTTTAGGAAACCGAAAAATGTTTGTGGAAATCCTATTGTAGAAGCCTACTCACACACAAAAAAAAAATCCTCATCACTAATTTATATTTTGATGATGTAGTCGTGCTAATTTTTTTATCCTGGTACTTCAAGCTATTTTTTTGTTTGTTTCTGGTGATCACTAGAGGACCTTTATGTTGCTAAATATCTGTTTTTCCCTTTTGAACAGGTAAAATGCAAGAATGTCTACAAGTGACCGAACAGGAGTTCAGAAAGACAGTGAAAATTAATTTTATGGCACCATGGTTTCTTCAAAAAGCAGTTGCAAAGCGGATGAGAGATTATAAAACAGGAGGATCTATTGTTTTCATATCCCAAATATTAGGGGCAGAAAGAGGCTTGTATCCAGGTGCTGCTGCCTATGGCTCAAGTTTGGCTGCTGTACAACAATTGGTTCGAGTAAGTATATTTTAGCTCTACATTCGACGTTAGCTTATTACCTTTTGGTTGGATGCTGCCATATTCTTCTCTGCCATTTTTGCATGCAGAGATATAGTTGTCATTTTGTGGGCATTGCAATTGTTTCTTGCCTAAAAAGGAAAGTGCTAGAAGAAACCAAACACTTAACATGAAAAATATAAAATTGATTTTATCATAATTCTACTTTAACTTATTTATACAAGTTATGACTTATAATGTTGTTCAAGATGATTATGCATCTCCTTTACAAGGCATAGAAACATGAGAATTTACCCTGAAAATACTTTCTATGATGACATGTTGAGCAATCAGTTTAAATGAATAGAACAATGGTAGCCCTTTGACGAGGTCAACCTTAACTATCCAATATGGAAACAAATAATGGACTCATAGAATGGTTTAGGAGTTTGTAGTTATAAGAAGAATGATGTAGGACTCTTAGGAGACAGAGGTGGTACAAGAGGATGGAAGTAGATTAAGAAAAAAGGTGAGGAGGTAGTAGATTGAAAAGAGGAGTACTATCAAGTATAGATGTGACATATGCTTCAAGGCCTTTGGTAAATGAAAAGCCTCATGAAGATTCTCAATACACTTTTATAATTCCAAACAAATTAAAGTTTTCATGCCCCTTGTGGATATGTAAAGAATTCTATTAGTCTCGGTGCAACTTTATTAAGTTCCAATCTGAGCACGCTTTAATAGAAAAAAAATGTCACGTGTAGCAAGATTCACGAATCACTAGTAAAATAAAAGTATATCTTGTGATTCTATCCTCCATTTTCCTTTTCTGAATCTGCCTCACTATTGCAGTTATCAGCCATGGAGATTGGTAAGTACAATATCCGAGTCAACGCCATTGCCCGCGGTTTGCACTTGGACGATGAGTATCCTCGTTCAGTTGGGAAAGACAAGGCTGAGAAGTCTACTGAAGATGTAATGCCTCTGTTGAGATGGCTCGATCCGAAGAACGACCTCGCTTCCACTGTGATATACTTGGTGGGAGACGACTCGCGATACATGACCGGCACTACCATCTTCGTGGACGGAGCTCAATCCATTGTAAGGCCTAGGATGCGTTCTTACATGTAGGTTAGTGCTGCTTTCTCAGAGTGTTCTATTTACAGTCGTCCAATAATCCCTTAGTCCTGTTTATTGTTTAATGGGCAAAGGATGATAAGCTTAATTATCTTGTCATGAGTTTTGATTGTTACAAAGTTCAAATCTGCTGACTGTGGCCGGTATATATCTTGAGTCGAACTCCTTAACCAAATAGTTTGATATAAACGATATTTTGTATCAAAATTATGTTAAATTTCATGGAGCTTTTGAGTATTTCAGTATCAGTATTTAGATTTAGCTTGGCACAATTTTTGGATTCAAAGTTTTTCATTTTGATAAAGGAATTTAGTGAAAGACTTTATGACTGAAAATATGTTCTTTGATATTTCTTATATTATTATTGAATATAGCAAAAAATGATTTTTTTTGTAAAAAAATATTTAGCGTTTATTAAAAAAATAAAATTATGTTTGATTTGTGATATTTTAGTAGTGGAAATAATATCTGAGATACTTAGTCTATTAATTATTATAAAAAAAAGTGTTTTAGGAAAATTAAACTTAATTATAATCATGTCAAATACATTCTCTATAATATTTTCTTATTTTTTAAAAATGGCAAGGCCACTTCAAAGACAATCTTTCAATTCCAAGAGAGTGTTGGAACTTGAAATCTTGAAACTTGATGTTTGACCACTTCAAACTTTATAAATATCAATTTATATTTTAAAATTCTTAAATTCAATTCATATTAATCTTAAAATAAATAGAAAATAATAGCATGTAAATCAATGTTACTTTAAACCTCACTTTGAATTAGGGTTTAGTCCCTCAGCTAGAACTCAAGAGTGCTAGATAGAGCCATTCTTATGGTTGTTATTATTTATCTCAAGCACATTTATGTGTGTTAGTTGATAGGTCAAATGAACACATTTTTCTATTGTGGGAATCCAAATGAAATTTGTTTATTAAATCAGAATTATGAATAAATTATAATGATAACTTTGTTCCTAGTTAACTTTAAATTCAACTATAATGAATATTTTTAAACACGTAACAATTTGATTATAATTAGAGGCAAATCATCAAATAATAATAATAATAATAATCGAAGCAGTATTCCTTTAATTAATGTCTGCGTTCTTTCTTTATCTTCCCCGTTCTTCATCTCCTTTCACGATCGATTGTCCCGTTCTTCCATTAAAAACAAAGAACAGAAATTCCCAGATGCTGTGGAATGTAGCCATGGAGGAGCAGATGAAGAAGGCTTCGGAACAAGGCAAGGGAATAACGACCTTGGCAGCTTAGCTCCCCCTTTTCCCTTCACTTTGGCTGGTTCTTGTGTTGGGAATCCATGTCAGGGATTGAATGGCTGGAAAGCTCCACACCAAATCGGTCTCCTGCTGCTGCAGCGGTCGACAAGTACTGACACTGACACCGCCTCCTGCGCCTCTTGTCTACCTCCCCCGTCCCTTCCCTTCCCTCGCTGCCTTTTTGGTTGAAGGAAGGGCCTTTAGCTTTCCGCACTGCCACTGTTACTGCTACTGCCCTCTTTGATTTGTGTTGCCTTCCCAGGTTTCTGCTTGTTTGAGCTTCTTCTCGCTTTGATCTCGGACGCTCTTGCTGTTCCTGTCGCTTCGTTTCGTGCAGCTCGAAAAGAAGGCTTCTTGATGCGGATTTTTTCTGATTTCTCGGCGAAATCTTAATCTCTTCGAACTTAGTGGATGGAGGAGGAAGTAAAGGAGGCGCGGGCGCCTTTGTGAGGAGGAGTGGCACTGTGAGAGAGATACGAGTGGAAGCGACGAGAGAGAGAGAGGCGGAGGAAAAGGGAGAGAAGAGTTTGGTAGTGGATTTCATGGATTGGGACCTCAAGATGCCGCCTTGGAACGCTTCCGAGTCGGCGGACCGCGACGCCGGGCTCAGCATCGGTCCCGTGGTCGCCGGCGCCGCCCGCGACTGCTCGGTCGATCTGAAGCTCGGCGGGTTGGGCGAGTTCGGCTCCTCGTCGTCCTGCAAGCGGAATGTTCGCCGACCTGCGGCTCCTTCCGGGTCGTCGAAGCGGCCGCGGGCTCCTCCTCTGGCCAGCGGCGGCGGTCGAGCGGCGTCGTGCTTGGTGGAGGGCTGCAGGGCGGATCTGGGCGAGTGCCGGGAGTACCACCGGCGGCACAAGGTCTGCGAGGTCCACTCCAAGACGGCGGCGGTGGTGGTCCGCGGCCAAGAGCAGCGCTTCTGCCAACAATGCAGCAGGTAGTACCTTTCTCGGCTTTAGTTTAACTGCTATTCAGCCATTAGACAGTGCTATAACCTTCCTCACTGCATAAGAACTTATGATCGAGCTTTTTAGAACAATGATCATGTTCCTAAATGTTTGCTAACCAGAGAAACTCTCTGAAACCACTTCTCATATTGATTTTATCTCATTGCAATTTTCGTAATGGAATTCTTACCGACGACTGATCGATATTAGTGCTCATCCACAATCCATCGCCATTGCCAATCTGATCCCTGCATTGATACCGAAACCTTGAGCTACAAAGAAAAAGATCAATCAGAGTATTCATATCCTCTTAGTACAAGAAGCTAATATGGGAATTTTTCTATCCTCTATAAGAAGTCTTGCCTCTGTGAATTTATAGTGTATCTATCGAGGCTCGATGTTCATACATAGTTTCTTTCTTAATATTGCATCTCATGTTGTGATACAAGCAACAAGTTAAAACCCCTCGACTAGCACCTTAGTAAATAAGGATCTTGGACCCTTGGAATGAGCAGTGTCATATGATACCGTAGGTATTGGGATCGATGGCCGATTCTAGGTTGAGGATTCAAGGTTTGTTAGCTTGGTATCGACTACTATGTCAAGCATTTGTCTATTGAGCTAAGTTTGGTGATAACATAACTAGTAAGATTAGACCTGGTTTGAGGAAAATGATTTTCCCTTTTGAACAAAGAGGGAAACCTTGTTTATGGCACCATTTGGTGACCTGCATTTCGCCTACTTGTCCATTTCTTGGATCGTATAGCACTATTATGTTGGTTGAATCATCGGTATCGAGACTTCTTCACTAGCTAGATTCTCCACAAGTTCTGAAAATCTTCTTGCTTACCTCTGCAGATTTCATTTGCTAGAAGAATTTGACGACGTAAAACGGAGCTGCAGAAAACGTCTTGACGGGCACAATAGGCGTAGAAGGAAACCCCAGCCTGGTTTGATGAATCCAGGGAACTTGTTTCCAGATCACCATGGTTTCTCTCATTCTCTAAATAGATTCGTTTTGGGTAAGTGACTTAAATCAATTGAATTTGAATGATCATTCTTCCCTTTTTCGTGTGCATGATGCTCAGCAGGAATTTCTTCCTATCGTCAAATGTTTCCAACGTCTACAACAGATTCGGACTGGTCTAGAATAATCAAAACTGAGGACGATATGATCTACTCTCCACAGTTTGTCATCCAGCAACAGTTTTTGGATTCAATTTATGGCTTTAGCAAGGAAAGAAAGCAAATTACATGTTTTCAGGACGAAGAGACCGCTCTTCTCTATGGAAGCAACGGCAGCAACAAGATGTTCATCGATGGGCTAGCTCAAGTCTGCGACTCTGATTGTGCTCTCTCTCTTCTGTCATCACCAAATCGGACTTCCAACATTAGCTTAAGCCATATGGTGCCACCAGCCGAACAGCTAGATCAGCCTCTTGCTTTGAGTTTGCAGTACAATGGTTTCCCACACTACTCTCTCCCTCCGTTACCCGGCCACAATGTCACACCTGCTGAATTTTCGTGTGCCGGAGGGGTAGAGGACCAGAATGCAGATAGTGTACTAGTGTCTGATCAGGCTAATGGTTCCAACTGTTGTAGCATTTTTCATGTGGGTGAAGAAGGCTCTTCGGAATCAGCTTGCGTAGCTCTACCGTTACAGTTTGCCTGGCCGTAGTTTTCATTTCAGATGAACATTAGGATTTTTTTTCTTCTCAATGATCCCAGTGTTGTCTTTGCTTGTGTTCATTTGCTCAGATGTGTGAATATCAAACCCTGTTCTTGAAACAATGAGGTTATGTTTTCGGTTTACAAATGCTTGGAGCCATTATAAGGGGAGCATGCAATAGAAAAGTTATCGTATGACTTAGAGGTTAAGAATTTGAGTCTTGGAAATAGTCTTTTACAAAGTAAGATAAGATTATATACAATAGATTTTTCTATAGAATCCAATATTAATAAGAATTTCATGTACTGAGCTGCCTTTTGAATGTTTGGAGTCATTTAATTAACTAGGGAATCCTCAATGATAAGTTTAAAGGTTAGTGTCCATGAGAAGTTGAGAACATCATTTCATACTACAATATTATTTCCAAGTGCTAACGATATCAAGAAATCATGAGCATTTGATCTCTCTTAGGGCCATCAAACATACATGTTCTTTCTCCGCTTATAACTCATTTGTTTGGGAAGATAAAACCAAGATAAACAAGCTTTAGCGAATGCAACATGATGCAACACAATCGAATAAGTAGAAACAAAATCATCTAATGAATAAGTAGAAACAAAATCACCTGATTAGAGAAGTTAACAACAACGAAATCAATTCACAAGCCACATACTTTATTGAATGTGTGTAATTTACATACAAGAATTCTAACTCTACGAGGGAAGACATGTTTTATCACGATAATTAGGAAGTAAACAGAAGAAAGAAACAAAAACAACAAAGTGCATGTTAATCTATATACAATGTATGTTACAGGGAAAACTTTGGATCTTCTGGGATCCACCTTATTGGACAAGGAAGCAGCAGCGGTCAACGGTTTCTATCCTGGACCAAGAGCTGCATTTATCCTCCAACCATGTTTGAGAAAGAAATTTTCACATATGGTTGTGCAGCACGCATGAAGCTTCAAGTTATAGTACAATTTGATGGACAAAAGACTAATTCAACACCGCTATCACCCTTTGAAAATGAATGGAAAAGGATCGTTAGTTTCGGAATAGTTCCCTATGGATGATTAAATTGGCTACAATGCAAGCAAGTACCATGTTCAAATTATATTAATCTTTATCGATGTTAGAGACTAAAACATTAAAGATGATGCACATGATATGACAAAAATAGTTTAATTGATCATGTAGTGGAGCATGCATACTCTGAAACAGACAATCCCCTCTTCCCTTGCCAATCATGAAACTTGAGATTCATGTAAACTACAATCTAGACACCGTTGAATCCATATTTGGAGTTCATTTAGAAGAATTAAGAAACACTGGTTGCTGAGATTAACAAACTATAGTGAGTGTTGAAGAGATCGATATTGTTATCATTGTCTAGTTGCTTGTGCCTTCTTGTGGTTCCTTTTTAGAAATCATCAAGATCTTTGAAAGTTAGATTCCTAATTTGCATTAAAGGGAGGGAGAGAGAATACAAGATAGGATTGAAGATCAGTAGAGTCCAATTAGCATATAGGCATTGAAAATACAAATAAGGCAAGTATAAACTAGCAGAGTAAATTTACCAAGACCGGGTGTTGCACCGCATTTCTCATGAGGCCATTAAAAGCTTCTAATCATAAAAGTACCAGTCAAAATTGGGTTGTTACCGACACTAATAAAAGCTTCTAATCATCCTATACATTTACAAGACTTCCGAATGGTAAGTTTTTTTTTTATATTGTTGAGTTGTGACCAACTGTACTCCATTCCTATGGAAATGTTGCATTACTTGGCTAAGAGAAAAGTTTGAGAAATTAAATTCAACCAACTATTTATAGTGAGTGAATTATGGTTCCACGTTATAAAACCTAGTGTAAGTTGTTTTTGTATTTTTGGAAACACAAATGGCTGATGATTAATTTGCCTAAGCAAGTTCACAATGACTGTGGCAAAAAAAAGGAAAAAAAGGTAATAACCCTCACCCCGGAGGCCCCTCCAAGACCGTCCAAAGCACATTGGAAGGGAGTAAATCATGGGAGTCACCGACACTAATAAAAGCTTCTAATCATCTATATTGTTGAGTTGTGACCAACTGTACTCCATTCCTATGGAAATGTTGCATTACTTGGCTAAGAGAAAAGTTTGAGAAATTAAATTCAACCAACTATTTATAGTGAGTGAATTATGGTTCCACGTTATAAAACCTAGTGTAAGTTGTTTTTGTATTTTTGGAAACACAAATGGCTGATGATTAATTTGCCTAAGCAAGTTCACAATGACTGTGGCAAAAAAAAAGGAAAAAAAGGTAATAACCCTCACTCCGGAGGCCCCTCCAAGACCGCCCAAAGCACATTGGAAGGGAGTAAATCACGGGAGTCATTCCAGCCAACCGGGGTAAACCCCGCGATTCGAACCCAAAACCGATTGTGGCAACTCCTCACCCGAGTACCAACTCGGTTACGCCCATGAGGGCAGCAAGTTCTCAATGGATTTTTTTTTTTTAAGTTGGCACCAAATATCCAAGTCTTAGAACCAACATCAAGTTCTCAATGATGTTTTGACAACAGGTGGTTTAGATGTACTAACTAGACATGTACAGATGGCTTATTTGACTCAAAACTCTCATTGTGATATTTTAGATTACTTATCCCTACCACCCACCTTGTCAGCTACCACTCTGTAAACCTTAATTGAGAATTTCCGTCCTGTATTCTATTGGCTAATTGACAATATCCAGGAAACAAAATTGTCAAGAAGTAGGGGTGCTGCTTTACATGTTTAAGATTGTCGGAATCAACAACACACACTGTCTGCAGTTCGACATACCCAGAGAATGCATATGACAGTTGAAATATCTCCTTGACGCAGTTATGTCAAATTATCTTCCTTCAACTTATGATGTATGTGCGCAATAATTACATAAATCTAAGGTGCAAACACAATTTAGTATTTACATAACTTGCAGAAAGATTAGTTAACAAATAAATAATGGATAGAAGAAGAAAAGTTAGAGCTGCTTACTTTACGAATTAACTCAATATTCCATTGAGAAGTGCCTGATGTGGAAGTGGTTTAATACCATGCCATGATCTTGCTTTGACTTCCTATTCAACATGACTATTGATTCTTTTTTGTTGATTTAAAGAACCTAGTCAGTTCCCTGTACAACTGCTCCCCCTCAAAAGGCTTTGTAACATAGCCATCCATTCCAAGCTTGAGGCACTTCTCGTGTGTTGCTTGGATCACATCTGCTGTCATGGCAAATATGGGCACGACACAATGCAATACATTCCCCAGAGAATCCAACAGCACCTCCCCATGCTTTAGTTTACTATTTATATCAGCTTCCATCTCCCGGATCCTTCTCGTAGCTTCAAATCTAAAGATACACATAAAGAAGTTATCATCATAGGTCGAGAAATTGTCCACGAATCCTTTCACAAGTATATTTGAGATGCGAACATTTTCACATATTCTGCGTAAGAGAATTTTTTACTTTAGAAACCCTGAAATTACATTCATGAAAAAAGGGTAAAAAACATTGTGAAGAACATGCAATTTATAAGTAAAAAATACAGCCAAATTGCATGTTAACCAAGGTTTAAAATTTCGACCCATGCCGAGGTTTCGGTCCTGGACCGGAACGATACGGTTTTGGTACCGTATCGTGCCAATATAGTTTCTATATTTTTTAAATCTAAAATATTTAATTTAAAACTAAACTATTTAACATAAATATTTAAAAAATAAACAAGATAAAAAATAATCTTTTAAAAAAGGAAAAGATATGAAAATAGATAAATAAATAAATAAAAATTTTATTATATTTTTTAAATTAAAATAAATGAAATATAAAATTAATTATATAATTTTATTAGGATTTAATAAAGTCTCTGTAGATTATCTCCACCATAACTAGGAGTTGATTAAAAAAATTAACCTAAATTTAATTAAAAAAATCTGAAATCCGACACCACTCACGAGCCCACACGACTTTGGTGCTGTCGCAGGGTTGCATGACCAGTCATGGCCGCGGGGATTGCATGACTCCTTCGGCACGACCACGTTGGTCGTACGACCCCTCTGTAGTGAGCGCAGAGTCGCATGATTCCTCCACGACGACAACGGTACTGTTGCAGGGTCGAGTGACCCCTCTGCTGTGACCACGGGGTCGCGCAAGACATCACACCTGTCGTGGGTTTGGTGCTAAGGTCGTGCCGATTGCCGAGCGAAATGAGACGTTTCACCAATTTCGACCGTTTCAACACGACACTTTAAACCATGATGCTAACACAGTGTACACATCGTAACAAGGATATCATATTACTTCTCAAGAGGACTGAATTTTGAGAACCAATTGCAGAAGAAAATAATGACAAGTGACAAAGTAAATGAGATATACCCATCAATTTCAGGCATCTGGATGTCCATAAAACAAGCATCAAATATGTGTGGTGGCTTGAGCATATTTATAGCACTCTTCCCATTATCTGCACAAGTTACTTCAGCACCATATTTTTTCAGAGCCCCAGCAGCTACTCTAAGATTCACAATATTGTCATCAACAACTAGAATTTGTTTCCCACGAAGAAGGCTATGCAATGGCAACTGTGGAAGCCATCCATTCCGGGAATGTTCCCCATCTCCACAACCCATAACCCTTTGCAAAGATAGTTGGAGCATGCTCACTCTGAGTGGTTTCGTGATTATAGTTGAGATATATTCCATTGAACTAGAAGAGTTCCTTTTCGAAGAATCTGTAGGATTTGCCAAAAGAATGACCTTAGGGATATCCAACTGATCATCCTTTAGCTTGCTCATAATGAAAGGCCAGATGCTAGTATTCTTCAACCATATTTCCTTTTCGATTAGCACCAAATTTTTAGCCCCTGTTCCACTAGCTATTCGATTAAGAACTTGATTTAGGTCCATTTCTAGTATAGCATTTATTCCCAGCCTCTGAAGAAGATATTTAGTGGCTTTTGCTCGTACTGGTCTATCATCGACTACCAATGAAGTAAGCCCGTGAAATTCAGATGATTTATACTCATTTGTGTTAGTATAAGAACTTGTAAGGACCACTGTGAAAGTGAAAGTGGAACCAATCTGAGGTTCACTCACAAATCCAATCTCACCCTTCATAAGACCAACTAGACGTTTGCTAATACTCAAGCCAATACCAGTCCCTCCATGAATACGAGAAATTGATGGTCTCACCTGCATAAAAGGAGTGAATACCCGTGATTGTGCTTCATGAGGAATACCCACCCCTGTGTCTTCAACAGATATGATCAGGTTTATTAGATCATAAGGTGTTGACACAAGTGATGGATCAGTTGCAGAGAGGCCCTGTTTGAAGAGTTTAAAGTTTTTCCAGCTACGTCTTCTATCTGCCACTGGGAAGGCACTCAAGCTATTTCTGGAATGGTATTCTGTTTCCATGTCCAACGAACTCACTTCTTCAGTAAGATGCACAGTCAGGTATATATGTCCTCTCTCCGTGAACTGCAAAAACAGATCTAAGCATATCGGGTAGCTTCAATATGAATATTTCCCCAGGACAAAACTGAATACTTGCCTTTATTGAATTTGCTATCAGATTTGTGATGATTTGGCGTATTCTTCCATGGTCACCAATAAGGACTTCAGGAACTTGATCAGAGACGAATACTGCTAACTACACAAAACAATCCAGCAGCACAACAGAAAGAGCACAACAGAAAGAGAATTAGTTTGTGAAACAAAAAAGTACTAGTAAGATTCTAAAATTTCTTAATACCTCTAGTCCCTTCTCCTGAGCCTTCCCATAGAAGAGTGACAAAATATCATCCAATACTGCTCGCAAGTCAAATGGCACGGCTTCCAGCTCAAGTTTACCCGACTCAATTTTTGCTTGATCCAAAACCTCATTAATCAGAGAGACTAGAGCTTTACCGCTGGCATGGGCAGTTCTAACATAGTCATCCTGGGTCATATCCAGATCAGTATCCATGAGCATTTGAAGCATCCCTGTGAAGTAAAAAATTGTTAGCATCTCATCAAGTAATTGTTTTGAATAATAATCCAGTTGAATAGTAATCCAGTTAAAGAAATTTGTACTCACCCAATACACCATTCATTGGAGTTCTTATTTCATGAGAAACAGTCGCCAAGAACTGATCAAGACAGGGTGCTGGATATTATGTGTGCAAAGCAAGCACAGGAAACCAATAAAAAACCATCAATGGTCATATGGTACCTGAGATTTTGCAACATCTGCAGCTTCAGCTTGTTTTTTAAGCTCCATCATTTGCCTATAATCATCTTCTACCTTTGCAATGCGGCTAACAGTGGCATGAAATATATATCCTACTAATAGGGCAATCACGAGAGTTCCAATTGATGTTGTTAATGCAAGCCAAGGCAAAGGAGCTTTCTGTTTGAACCTGTTGAAAACATAAAACATGTCAGAATTGTCTCTTTTTTTTTTATCGAAGTCAGATTCATAGAGAGGATTAGTTTTTTCTTCTAAAGCAAATCTATTAGCAGATTTGTGTAATTTACCTGCAATGCATCTCATGCTTTCTTATTGGATCACCAAAATGAAGGGTACTAATATGGTATATACCAGTACCTGTCATAGTTGAACCATACATGCTAATTGGTCGATCAGGATCAGTTGTATCATAAACATTGACCACAATGGAATGCTTGCAAGCAAGTTGGTGAAGTAACTTATCCACTAGAGATTCAATATCAAATATTCCACCCAAATACCTGCAAATGTCAACAAAACATGAATGAAGTTAAATTTTCAGGCATGGAGACTCTTGCCTAGTATCTCTGCTAAAAAATGGTTATGCATAATTATTGTATGAAGTACTACCCAATGGCTGTTTTGATGCGCTGAGCCGGTGTTGCATTTGAAGGAAGTTCTGATTTGTAAACTGCATATGTGAGAATAACCCCAAGTCTTTTTGATTTTAGAAGTGGAAAAGGAGCAGTTAAAACACCCTTTCCAGATTCCCTTGCACATAGGATATTTTCACGATCTTCCTGTGAATAATAAGGAATTATCATTACTATATGAAGAGCCTAGGAATCACTGGCAATTCATTGGGGTAAGTTGAGAAAGTTCTCCTAAAATAAGTAAAATTGAGCTTACTCTCAAGCATGATGTTTTGAAATTACAAAGATGAAGAAAAGGCGTTATATTCTTTATTGTTTAAGTTGATTAGCCACCAACTTATCCCAAAAGCTTGATGTGTTAGGAAAGGAAAGGAAACGATTTTATCTAGTGAACCACTGCACTTATCCATGTGGGACCAATGGGCATGGAGCCTTCAAAAGCTTGAACACGCCTCAAACCTATCATGACTCAGATAGTTTTTCTTTGAAAAAAAATTACACAGGTAGGATTTGCACCTTAGACCTACTGCTCTAATACTATGTCAAAGTTTATTAGCTAACCACTTATCCTAAAAGCACAATTTGCCAGGAAAAGAACTAATTTATCTAACGGCCAACCATGCTTGTCCACGTGGAGCCAATGGACATGGAGGCCCCTAACTTCAACGTTTATAAGAAAGAAGCAATCTGTTGTTTCTAAGAACAAAATCGACTAACATATCCAGAATACCCATATTGTTGTGCAGTCGACAGAAGGTGGTTCAGAGTGTCTACCAGAGTGCCATGTGTAAATATGGAATCAGTTGGCACTGATTGGGAAGAATGCTAAGCTCTTGCCTATATGCTTGTAAAATACGGCAACAAATAATAATTTAATAATAAAGTTTAATAGACAAATAACCTTATTAGGATTTTTAGAAATTTTCTGGGATTTAATTGGATCTCATATGATGTATTTAAAGGGGATGCATTAATGGGGCCGATAAAAGCCTGTTTGGAATATTCGGGTGGGAGTTGATTGAGAAACCGATCTAGGGTTTGATTTTACAAATCCCTAAGTTATAAATATAATTTTCCCGTGCCCTAACTCCCACGCCCGCGGAACTCCTCATCCTCCCCGAGCCCTCTCCCTCTCGCGAGATCCCACACCACAGCCGGCGATCTTGCCCTCACGCGAGCACCCCAGCCGCCTCAACACCCGATTGCGTCGGTGTTGCCCATCCCGGTGCCAGCCGAACCCTAGGTTGGCTCCAGTCAGTTGCTTCCACCTCCACCGTGCCACACAAGTTTGGGTCGACTCCGGATCAGCCCAAACAAAGCCCTGCCGCCAACACATTTGTGCCCTAATTGATCCAGCAGGTATAATCTCTCTAGGTATGGGTTTGGGAAGTAGATTGGGAGTGTGCGTGCAAAACAATTCCAATGATGTCTCTATTTTCTTCATGGAGTCTTCCTGGTTTTCTGCCACGAATTTGGGGGGGGGGGGGGGGGGGGGGGGGGGGTCTTCGAATTGTTTTCAATGTTGCTTTACTTCAATTTAATGGATTACAATTGGCTAGGTAGATTTGCGTGTTTGCAACCTGTTTTAGTTTCCTTGCACTACTCCTTCATGGAGTTTTCTTCTTTGAACGCTGGATAGAATTGGGAAGTGGGGGATTTGATCCGATGTTGTTTTTGTTTACTTTGGATATCGATAGTTTTTGGGGCAAATTCAGTGAGCTTTAATGCATTTCCAAGATGGTTCTAGCTTTTCCTTAGTGATTTCGAAGTTTCAGATAGGTTTTATTGGGCAGATTTAGTATTTTGGACAGATTCAGGATTTGAGGTTCATATTTGATGAAGCATTTCTTCCTCGTAATGTTTCTTTGATTTTCCCGCAACGAGTTGGGTAGATTGCCAATTGTTCTAGGATTGGGTCAGATATAGTTTGAGGATTTTATTAGCTATTTAATACATAAGAAGATAGCTAATTTTGTGTGCACTGGTGCAGGACGTTGATTGAAGACGTTTGACACGATCTACGTATAAAGACGGGTACTTCTTGCTTTGTGACCATCCGTGCATACGCTGTTATTATGCCTGCTTTGGCTGCTGCTGCTTACTTATGTTATTATTGCTTACTTATGCTGATGTGGTATATATATGTTGACGTTGCTTCTTGTTGTTGTTCACTTATGCTGATATGCTGTCTTATGTTGAGATATGCTCTCGTTGTAGGCGGTTAGACATTGGGTTATTTATTGAAAATGTTTATATGTCTTACACATTACCTCTGTAGTTATGAGCAGTACCGTAGCAGATTAGTACCATTCTTGACCTTCTATATCTAGCCTACGATATGGTTCCAGGTATGAGCATTGATTATGGTTTCATTTTGTATTTGCTACTTCCCTTATGAGACTGTATTCCTTTTGGGTATTCTTTTTTGGTTGATTATGTTCATGCACTATCTTTTCTATACCCGCTGAGTTCCAATACTCACCACCCCGTAAAATGGTTTTCTTTCGCCAGGTAATAGATAGATGAGTCATGGATGCTTGGAGAGATGCCGGCTGCCAATCCTGGGTCCCGCGTCATATTCGAAAAATTGATTTTGGTTCTGTTTCTCATGCTACTACCTTAGAGATCGCTTCTCCCTCTGTATAGATGCTTCCACTTATTCGAGACTGCTGTTGTCGAAGAATGGTATTTAAAACTTTGGTGTCTCCCAACTGTTTTCAAAAGGGAAGCTTATTCTAGCTCAAATATCAAAGGAAGCATATTTGAAAATTAATAATACATCAACGTTCAAACCTATCATATAATGATAGGAAGTTAACTTCTTTTTCTAACTGAATACATCTTTATTTTGTATGTGAAGATCAGAATTGTAGGTCATTTTTGTGTCTACACAGTAACCTTGCAAATGACACAATAGACTCCTTTTGGATCACTTTTACAGTAAGCCATTGATCAATAATTCAACATGTAATCCAAAAGGGTACGGAAGTAGATCCAGAAAATTTATTAACCAGTTACAAATCCAGAAGTTACTCAAGCATCAACCATTGTATAAAAAGACTAGTTTGCCCCATCAAAATAGCATATGGTCTATATGGAATAACATATTGTTAGAGCTAGCAGACAAATATTGCGCAAGTACATAAATGCCTTGTAAATGTAAATAATTGATCCAAACTCTTATATACTGACAAGGAACTGAAAGTCATCTGAGAAACAAAAGCTTGCAATTGCTTGTAACCCTCATATAGTCATTCATACTGAGTCCAGAAAGTTAAACTCATCAACAAAGTTACCTAACAACATGAAGTATGCAATTGAGTAATGACTCCATTGGCAATACCTCTAGCTGATTAAAATTTTAACATTGGAAGTGAACTTAAAATTTATCATTATAATATTAACTTGCAGATCATTTCCTAGCTCAAATACCACATGGATGGATTTAAATTGTGTCATATTGGATGATACGGGTTAAACATACTGCTCTGACAGTATGTCAAGACCAGAGTAGAAGGATGGAATGCACAATACTAACAAGTTGGAAAAATTATGAGTCAGAATATGAGTATAGTCTTATATTTTTAAACTTTCAAATTCTAACCCCTTCAAAGTTGTAATTTCATAATGAGAAAATTCCTCAAATACCTAATGTACTAAAGCAAGTTGTAGAAGAACAAATACTTTTAAGGGAGTTGAGAGTATGGTTTATCGAAGAGCAAACAGATTATGTGGAGTAAAATTCATAATTCATCAAAAAAATATAGGTCAGCATAGCCAAACTGATGCCAATCTATTTCGCGTGTATATATAAATCAACAATACAGTACAATGGTAACACAATGTCTTGGGATTGAGATGTATACCAAAACTAAGATTTAAAATCTTGGTATCATGTAAATCTGTATAACTGGAAAGAATAAAACAGGCAATTCTGTTAACTCATCAGAACTTGAATAAAGAAAAAGCAATGAAAGTACTAAAGTGGTACTGCATCCATGAGCAGTACTTATTTTCCATCCTAACATACAAAATTTAGGGACATTGCATTTGCATTCTAAGCATAAGAAAAACTGTCAAAAGAGCAACTGTAGTGTCTCACCTTTCCTGTTAACAAATCAACTGAAATCACATGCTTATAAGCATCCTGGGCAAAGATAACAGGAGCATATTCATCTTCTATAGGAGATATCTCTGGGCTCTCAAGATCTGCATCTTCTTCTCGAGCTGGGGGCTGCTCTGTTAAATCCATTTTTTTAATTTGCCAACCATGTTGCCTCTCAAACAGTTCTCTTTCTGAATGTAGCACCTTTACAGCATATGCCACTCCACTAGTCAGTGGCCTCTCAAAAGCAGTCCTTTCAGCATATCGTGCAAAAATTATCTGCACAAATGAAGGGTCCTTTTCACAGTCAATATAACTGAGGGTGGCAAAATCAGAAAAAACATGTTATTTCAATATCAGCAAACTGAGCCAAATATAACATTCTAATCAAGCAAATCTTCAACTACTTAAATTTAAAATAGAGTATATAATATTGAATATTCGAGTGAAAAATAGAAATATTCTAGAAAAAAACTAATACCTGATCAATAGCAGATGGTTCCTTGGAATGATGAAAAGTTGAGATCAGAATCGCTAGGGCCTGCAGATGGTTCATGCTAACGTTAAACTGATCCTGAAGCATTCTTGCACGTTCGTCACACATACTTGCTAGCATCTCTCTCCTCTTTTCTACAGCTTGAGAGTTCATAAACCAAAAAATCCATATAGCACAAAGGACCCATCCAGCTAACCACAGGAATAGCAGCCTTCTCGAGGTCTCCTTCACCTTCTTTGTTCCAAAATAATGGTTACACAGATGATTCTTCAAACCCCTCGCTGAGAACTGTTTCAGCCAACCCAAGCATAGATTGCACTTCTCACTAAGA
Organism: Zingiber officinale; assembly: GCF_018446385.1. Taxonomy (NCBI): domain Eukaryota; kingdom Viridiplantae; phylum Streptophyta; class Magnoliopsida; order Zingiberales; family Zingiberaceae; genus Zingiber; species Zingiber officinale. Next base: position 69,900,631 of record NC_056000.1, read on the forward strand.
AAATCAGTCTTCTGCTCCATTATTTGAGCATCAATGAACCAATTCATGGATAGTTCAAGAAGTTTCACCAACATACCATAAAAAATAGTTACAGTAGACTAGATCCTGAACCAGTTAGTCAAAGAACTCATCCATATCACGATACACTTACACCTTTATCTGAAAGCCAGTTAATCCACAACATAAATTCAAGAACCTGAGCTGAAAAGCAAAAGCCTGAACAAATAGCATAAGATAACCGATCAATTTTTCATTTTAAATTATCCAGAAGTGTTGATTGATGAAAGACCCATAGTCAAATGTCATGTTTTATCAGAAGCTAATATTTTTATGATTTTATCATTTCTCAATTTGAACAGAAGATATAAAATTTGTAGTCTTACTTTTGTATTATAATCAATAATAGTAAATGTTACCACTGATATTAGTCTTACTCTAGGACACGCCTACGTGGCCCCACCCCAATCTAGCCAACTTGTCATGCAGAATCATCATTATCTGACTTACACTTGGCCGAGCTGCTAAGCTAGTCCGAGTTGTCGTTTCAATCCAAGCCAAGTCATTCTTGGCCGAGTCACTAGGCCAAACCCTCCAATCTAGCTGAGCTCTTTTAGCCGAGCTCGGCTGGCCACAAGTGGACAGGGGGCACGATCCCCACTTTCCCATGATCTCCACAAGTATCTTGCCCTCTTGCACTTATAAGTATCCAGGTATATGCTCCGTGATGAGGGGGACTCTCTCAACTTTCCTTTCGTTTTTACTCTCTCTTTTCAATCTACCATTGGGATATCATGGTGACTTATGCATCGGAGGTACCCCGCCAGGTCAACTCCTAGCGAGCCCTCTAACACGTGTTAATTTATGCAGAGTCAACCACATTACAAGAGGAAGCTTCGTCATCACTCTTTGGTGAGGTGGTAGATTTCTACTACATTATTTTGGTGTCATTTATTGGAACACAAGTGAAGATGTTGAAAAATCTGAAGGCACTGAGGAATAGCCGGTCAGAGTTTCCCCGCAACTGTCAATGCCTTAGCAACGGTCACCTAGCATAGCTCGATTGGTTGCCTCCACGCTAGGATCCAGATTGAAGAGAGGTGGAAATTACAAAAGGTTGTGGTTAATTTCAGTTGGCAAGAAAGGTTGCATCATTCGAGCGACCCATTGCTCATGCATATTGCCCTTACCATAGACGAAGAATACTGAGGTCGTTGGAGGAGGGTTGTCCACTCGATGCTCACCACACGCTCGCTGCCCAGATAGAGGCTTCTTTCATTTCTTGATTTCACAGACCATGGGATGATCCGCCTTTCCTGGACTTCAATTCAAGGCATCTTTGACCTGGATTTTATCTTGCCACTGGCTAGTCCAAGCTTTTGAGCTAGTTTGAGCTGGTCTGAGTTGCTGAGCTAGTCCGAGTTGTCATTTCAATCTGAGCTAAGGCACTCTTGGCTAAGTCACTAGAACGAGCCCTCCAATCTAGCCAAGCTCTTTTAGCTAAGCTCGACAAGTCACAAGCGGACAAAGGCTACTATCCCCTTCCCATAATCTCGTCCCCACTTTCCCATGATCTCCATAGGTATCTTTCCCTCTTGCACTTATAAGTATCCAAGTATATGCTCCGTGTTAGAGTGAACTCTCTTTAGAGGTGAGCAAAAGTTTGGTTGAACTGAACAAATAAATCAAATTTAAAAATTTGGTTCAGTTATTTCGGAATTTCATTTTTTTCCTTTAAAAAACGGTTATATCGGTTAATTCGGTTCAATTTCAGTTTTATAATCTACTATTCTCGATTAAACCGAATAAAACAGAATAAAAAAATTAATCGATAAATTCCTAAGTAAGTGAACCTATAAATCCCTAACTAATCGGTAAATTATTGAAAATTTCAGTTAATTCGATTTTTAACTGAATTAACCGATATTTTATAGGTTCGGTTTTCAATTTTTATTGGAAAATTCAGTCGATTCAATTAGTTCGAAAAAATTCGGATTATTTGGTTTTTGATTAATTCAGCTCAGTTTTAACCAAATACTCAACTCTAGCTCTATCAACTTTCCCTTCTTTTTCCTCTCTCTTTTCAATCAACCATGTGGCATCATGGTGACTTAAGTATCAGAGAGGCATCACCGGGTCAACTCCCGACGAGCTGCTTGTAAATCTATGCAAAGTGGGCCGTGTCACAAGAGGAAGCTTCTTCATCCTAGCAAGAGATCCTAGCAAGAGGAAGCTTCCTTTGCTACAAGAGGAAGCTTCGTCATCTTGGTGGCAATATATCGCTCTTTGGTGTGGTGGTAGATTTATGCCGCATCAGTAAATATGAAGACTATGATGCTAGAGAACTCTGCAGTTTTGTGCATGGAAACCGGAAAAGACAATCTAAGAAATTAATCGGAAAAAATTAATTTGATAAAATGTACATGTGGGTTCACTAGAAAAGTTAAAATAAAGCGACCAGGAACCCCTAGGATGAATGAGATAAAGTAACCTGGCAAGAAAACCGCAGCACAAGCTTCACTTCGAACTCGAGCTCTTCCCCGTTTCAACCCTCACTCCTGATCCGTTCCCAAGAAACCGCAGAGCCACAAAATCGACATCCCAAGCCCCGAAAAAGCATCCACACGGAGAAACGGAGCCAACCTGACAGCAGAGAGCAGTAGATCAGGCCCGAGCGGCAAGCAAGGGCTCAGCTGGTGGGGAGGTCCGCGGAGGAGGTGATCGGGGACGCCGGGACGAGATAGCGCGCGATGCGAAAGCAGAAGATGCGAGAGGGGGAGAGATCTGGCCTCGACCGGCCGGTCGGCGGGAAGTCGGAGGCGAGGAAGGAGAGAAGGGGGATCGGAGGGTAAAAACTAAAAGGTGATTATTGCTCTTGTTGGCGAGCAGGAAACTGCGTTAGTTGGGGAACGAGAAAGCGGAGTCAATGACTCGACTTATTAGTCGGCAAATAACAAATTCAGTTTTTCCAATTATTATAAATTTTAAACCGTTATTTTTTTTAATTTTATAAATAAATTTAAAATTTTTAATATAATTAAATAAAATAACTACATTATAATTAATTTTTCACATCTAATTACGACCCACATATATATATATATATATATATATATATATATATATATATATATATATATATATATATATATATATATATATATATATATATATATATATATATATATCCGCACATGCTGAATACACTTTTGGGTACCCCACACACTCAGTCATCCATGAATTCACGGTGGTTATGCATCGTGAATGTGTAGAATATCAAATATGCCCCCCATGAGCATCCATGTTGGGTGTCTGAGTACAACGAGGGTACCCTGATCACTTTCAAATGTCCTACATATACTTAGGATCCCAGTGTGGGTGCGCACAGGGGATGCCTAGCACATCATCGAAGTGCACGTGGGGTGCCTAGAAGTGATAAGGATGCACTGCTACACTCAAATGCCTAGCATGAGTGCACACGGGGAGCGCCCAACACATCAAACCTCTATATTTGAATGCCCTGAGTATACTCAGTCGTCCCGTAGGGGTGTGCACATCTATGGGTGACAATTTTTAACCCGACACGAAATCACGATCCGAACTAAACATGAAAAAAAAAAAGTCAGATTAGGGTCAGATCTTATTGAGTTCGAGTTAGATTTGGATCGACCTAATTGACACGATTAATAAACAAGTCAAGTTTGGGTCAACCTGAAATGCCCCCGTTATAACCTATGAACCCATTTATAAATATTTTCAAGTCGGATTCGAATCGAATTCTGATTGAGTTTGGGTTAAAATAAGCACATTTTAATAAAATGAGTCTTTTCATATTTGATTCGGGTTGAGTTCGAGTTAAGATGAACATGTTTTTATAAATAGATCATTTCGTATTCAGATTAAATTCACCAGATTAAATTCAGATTATGAGTCATTATTTTCAGATTGAGTTCGGATCAAATATAAATAAATGGATCAAATTTAGTTTAAATAATTTAACTTAAATATTAATCAGGTTAGATTAAATCAAACAATTTTACTTAAAATATTAATCAGGTCATATTTAATTTTTCTAAACTTGCTGATCCAATTCTAAATCTAAATCCAAATCCAAATTTAATCCGAATTACCACTGCTACGCACATGGAGCGCCGAGCACATCAATGCAAAACCGTGTTTTTTTTTTTTTTTCACTTTTATCAAACTTAATTTTAAAGCTCTTGATGGGTCCTTGCCTACTTTTGTTACACAATAAACGCTGTTCATTTCTGAAAAAGTAGCTTGTGTAGAAATAGTCCATGCATGAATATTTTGTGTGTTTGGCAAAAGAAAAGGTCTTTCTTAGGACATAAATGTGTATGGTTGAAGTTGACTTTAGGGTTCATGTTATATATATATATTTTTAAAAAGTCCACACTTCTTATTAATGTTAAGTTTTGTGATTTTAACAAATTAAAGGTCTTTCTTCTAATAAACATATGGTATATTAATAAAAAAATTATAATTAAATTTTTCTTTGATATCTAATTATATTGCCCCCAACTATAATGCGTAGGACGTGTGTATAATCTCTCAAATACTTATGATTTAATTTCAAATTAGGATATATTATAAGATATTTTTCTCACTTTTAAATTTTATCTGATGATCAATAAAAAAATTTCTATAAGAATTTACATTAGATTATTAATTAGTCTCCAAAATGTATTAGGCTAAAAATATAATAAATCTATTACAAAGTTAAAGATACATAAGTATTTAATAAATAAATAAATAATAATAATGAATTTAACCCATAACCTTGTCCTTTTCTCACTGTTCTAAATGTACTTCTCCAACGATATGATTGGCGGACCACTATTACGTAAGAGGTACTGACGCAATACAAATTTATATTAAAGGGTAAACAAATCGAAGAAAAATGAAAGCCTCAAATTTAGCTCAAATTAGTTATATTCGAGCCCGATTTGAATCTTAAAAGATTTAAAATTTTTATTTGGATTCAGCTCGAGCTTAGGTTGAAATTCAGTTCAAAAAATTTAAACATGTTCATAAATTATTTGAATTATTACTTAAAAATAAATATTTAAAAAATTAAAAAAAATTTATTTAATATATAATTATATTATATTAATAAAATATTAAAATTCACGAGCTGACTTGCGAACTATCAAATTAAATAATTTAGACTCGAATTCAACTGAAAAAAAGTTCAAATGTATTTTAGTTCAACTCGAATTCGATAAATTCGAATACGAATCGAATATTTATTAAACCGGCTCAATTTATTTACACCCCTAATCAACATCCGTATCAAAGAGTGTTAACAAAACTGTTCAACTCTGCGTAGATCACCAGAGGGCTCGTCGGGAGTTAAAGAGTGTAAAAAGAGAGAGCAGTTGAAAGAGCCCCCCTCGCACGGAGCATATACATACCCGAATATTTATAAATGTAAGAGGGCAAGATAGTAGTGCACATCATAAACAAAAGAAAAAAAAGATAAGATTACATGAAAAAAATGAGAATCGTGACCTATGTTTACTTGTGGCCTGCCGACATCGATTAAAAGAGCTTGGCCAGACTGAAAGGCTCGGCCTAGTGACTTGACTCGGAGTGAAACGACAACTCGAACTAGTTCGACAGTTTGAACTGGCTTGACATCATGTGCTTGGTTCTGTAATCACAGGCAAATAGCACACTCTAACTCCATATTAATATCAACACTAATCCTAATCCTAATCCATTCAAGCAATGACAGAAGACAGATCCAACACACAATAGATCAAATAAAGTAGATAAGTTTGTTTGAATATTTGATAAGTTCCTCATAAACACTCAAAAAAAAATTATACAACAGCAGTGCTTGTGGAGCTTATGGTATAAGTAATACACAACACTGTACATGGATATCACTGCCTAATGAGCCTTCTTGGAGTTCCTTATGCAATCACTAAAAAAAAAATACACAAGGGATCTAGTTAAAATACATTCTAAAGTAAAAGGCTAAAATGTTAATCTCAAGAAAATGAGCTCAACATTTCTGTTAAATAAACTATACAAGCATATTAAAGAGAAAAAAAACTAGCAATTCTAGCTATTTAAAGAGCATCAAGAAGATTAATGGCGTCAATAGTAATTCCAAGGATGAGACTGAAGTATGAAACTGCAACTAGTTGACATGAGAAAGGTGAAAGTTACCTATTTATATCATAAACAATTCAATGTTTCATATATGAATATAATGAATGGATTTAAGTTGATTGCCACAGCAAGTTTATGTGGAAGAAGAGTAGCAACTGAACACTAGCACACTGAACACCTGTTTTGAAGAATAGACAATCAACATCATTAAGAGTATATGTGGTTTGGTGGGGCAAGCTAGGCAGTATATATGCTCTACCTTGATGAGTGAAGGAACCAAAAACTTTTGCCCAATTTTAGTTTCACTTTTGTGGTGTTGCACCTGCGTATTGCATATATGCGGTGTGATTACATTACATTATTGAGTACCAAACTCCTATTTTTCTTCCTCTCCACCAAGCAGAACATCAAGTTAGCAATCACCACAAATGTTCTAGATGAATTATCCGCCATTGTGGATAAGATCTAAACCTACTTATTGTATGTGATTCTTTATCCCAAATTTAACTTCACTAGTTTATTTGTTTTATGGAAACAATAGACAATGTCCTAAATTCAGAAAATTAGAAACTCCATAACTACTGAACAAAAGTCTTGTACATCTCTGACCTCCACAAAAAATAGAATGGTGGTTAGGGGATTGTAGTACTTCATTTAAGTTATCCATGATCAAACATAAATCAAAGTAAATATTTATCAATATCTAAAGTTAAGTGATCTTTATGGCCTTGATATTGATAAGCACTTAAATTATATGGTTCCCGTGTAAATTTCAGTTTTTACAGAACAATGAAAAAAAAAATACATGACACGAAGACCAACTTTTGAGTCAAACTAGTTAAACTGAGCTGAGAAGACTGAGTAAATTACTAGTGACAAGACAAAGCAATATGGTTATGTTCCTTATGAGTCTTCTTAGTAACAACTTCGTGTGACCTAGTTATAATGACGATGATGATTTTAAATACAGAAATTGTTAGACTAATAAAAGTTGCAGAAAACAATGTGTGTGATTAATGAGCAGCAAGATTTCCCAATTTCAGACCAAAAAGTTGTAGCTAACCAAGAAAGCTGTAGTTGACTTCAATTCAGAAGATAAATAAGGAAACAAAAATAATATTTCAAATAGGAGTTAAAGGAACAAACCAGAGCATGCTAGTATTATTAGCATTAAAAAATTATATCTTCATCCTTCCCAGCCCCAGCTTCTAGCAAGTTGTAGGCTGACTTTATGGAGATTCCCTTCTTTAGTGAGATCTTATCAGCATGCTGCTCCTCAGCAAACTTCTTTGCAGCTTGCTCCTGACGCTGAATCTCCCGCTTTTTGTACCCCTGAATCTTCTTAAGACGGAAGAAATCCTCTCGCTCAAGTTCATCGAGTTCTGCCTTGATGTAGCTAATGGTGTTCTCAAGGCGTGGCTTGACAACATTCTCAAGGGCATTAACCCTCCTGTTAGTGGTTTTAATAGCTTCATCAAGGGTAAGGAATGAGGTTTGAAGAGAAGCAAGCTCAACAAGAACCTCAATCGCCTTGACAAATGCAACACGACAAGCCTGAATCTGCTGACCACCACGTGCTAGACCAGTAAGATCAGACTTGGCATCCCCAGCACCATGGTCCACAAAGTGCTCAAAGCGGGGTAGCTTGACACCAGCAACATTCTCCTGGCGGGATCTTACCCTAAGAGATGCAGATTTAACGGACTCAAGCACAACATGCTTTATATTGTCTCCAGTGACATACTTAACCTCAGTGAGCGCAAAGGAAGAGCTGCGCATAATGTCACCCATGGACTCCTTCGTGGAAACAATTTGCTTCAAGATGGCACGAAATTGCACCGTGAGGGCATCACTCTTCTTCTTGAGAAGAGCATGGCCTCGGGTGGCACCAACAAGCCGAGCCTTCATCACACCAAGCATTGTTACTGTTGGGACCACAGTCAAACGCTGACCTTGACCAGACATCCTTCTCTTTATTACAGTTTTCCCAAGGAACTATAGTTTCTATGATGAATCTTGCCACTAAAATGGATCAGGAAAGCAACTAGGATTTGTCTCTTCCTGTTAAAGATCTAACAAAATCAGTGGGGTCTGGATTATAACAGTTGGGAGAGAAAACTGTTAACTGAATAAAAAGAATCATTATTAACATATACAGGACTCTCAAACAACACCTAATAACATAACACTCCCTGGATATAAAACCTAAACTGAATGCAAAACCATTACAATATAATCTTTAGTTTGGTTCAATTTACTATATCAATTTGGTTTGGTCTAGGTTATGATGGTAATGGATGGAGTAATTGTCAGGCATTTCAATCGTCATCAGGTTAGGTAAAATGGAGTAGATGGGAGGGAAGAGAGGCAAAGTGTAGAGAAGGAGAGGGTGGTCTGTTGCTATATAAAATTGACAGGTGACCTTAAGTGGATAGGGAAAGAAACCTAGGAGATCTTGGCTTTGCTACCGTGTTGAGAGATAAGTTCAGACATTTTCTAATAAAACTAGTACCACTAGATGTGTGTGTGTCTCTTTGAAATGAATTACAGTTAGGGTTACCTCTAATCAACATTAAGAGACAATAAAGGTTAAAAGTCTAGAGAGAAGAAAGTGAAAAGAAAATGGTGTAGATCATCGAAGAAAGGGTGAAGTGGTTTCATCCAATCTCTAGATATCATTATATCCTTTTGCCCAATCAAATTCCTAGTAATTAAAGACCAGTGCAGTGCAGTGCAGTGCAGAGCTCTTCCAATGAGAAGTCTAGAGAGGTTCAACACACAATCATTACTTTGCATATTGAAGCATCTATTGCGTGACTTGAACCGTGATCAGCTGGATTATAATTGAAGATCCTTATGGCTGTACAACAAAGTCCAAATCCTTCTCCGTATTGTCCTGGTTAGGTTCCCATTATATTGGTGTTTTGGTTATTACCTTTAGGTGATAAGATGTTGGTTGTTAAAGAAACAAGAAGTAAAGAAAACTAAAAATAGTAGAGATCAAAATGCTATGATGGATTGTGGGATTACCAGACAGAAATAACTGTGAGCAATTAAGCATAGCTACAATATATGATAAAATAAGAAGAAGAAAAAAACATGTCCAAAAGTAACCAACTAACCCTATAGTTAGATAAGTTTAATCAATTAGAGTGGAAAGTTACGATTTAGAGGGAGACAAAAGAAAACTTTAGTTAGTATAATAAATGATCTAACTTAATTTGAGTATCAATAGTACTACACCTTAACATAGAGCAAAATGAGTGAGAATATTCACGTAGTCGATCACAATAGTTGGGACAAACAGCAAGTTATATAGTTAAACGAGTTAAATTGATTAGAGTGGAAGGTCAAGAGGTAGAGTGAGAAAAAAAAAAAGAAATTTTGATGAATCAAAGATTGCATTTTTTATGATCATTATCATAAACACGTAGCAGTCAACTATATAAGGTCAGCGATGTGGATCTCATCCCTCCATCTTAATAGCATATTTACAAAAGAATAGCATTCGATAATCATCTATTAAATCGCACCGTTGGATTGAAATAGTAATAACAACAACAACAATCATGAACACGGCTGTAATTTGATCAAACTATACGAATCCAGAACCTCTGAGCACGAAATGAAGAAAAAAATGAAAATTTCTTGGGCTCCAAGAGATTTCTTCAAGGTAGAACACGAGGAGCAAGGACGCAACTCACCGGTCTCAGAAGCAGGAGAAGAAAGTTGGAGAGGATAAGGAACAAGCCGAACGGTGGAACTGCCTGGGGTGATCGATCCGGAAGCAACTGGAGGCAGATGACAAGAAGACCGCGCTGGATCGGGAGATCGACTGCGAGAACGGCGATGATGGTCGATGGAGATCGGGACGACGAGTTGTCGGTAGAAGACGGTGGATACGAAACAGGGAAACGTGGCCAGATGTTAGACAAAATAAATAAAAATTAAAAATAATGCCCTTTCGTAAAAAAACACTTTTTATAAAATATCAGACAATATTACTAGACGTGTTAAATTAAAGTATAAACTGCTACGGTTATATTAAAATCTATCAAAATTTATTCAAAATTAATTAAAATAATTTTAATACTATTATAATAATTATTATCATAATTGCTATAGTTTGTAATAGCCACATAATCAACTGTTATAATTTATAATGTTTATGGATATAATTACCACAATGTGGAGTAAGTTATAGTAATTATGACAATAACAAAATTATTTTAACTCTATTAAAATTATAATAGATAAAGTACTATTATATTAAAATAATTATATCAAATTAATCAAAACTACTAATTATTAAAATCACTCTGATTTAATAAAAAATATTTTAATATTAGTGTAACAATTATAATCATAACTATTATAGTAATTATGATTATTACTGCTATAAATTGTATAAAATGATTTTAACTTAAGTTTGGATAATTTTGATTAAAAAAATATTTTACTAAATAAAAGGTTTTTTTAATATATATAAAAAAAATTGATGCTATGCTCGGTGATGATGTAGCTCAGGAAAAGACCATTCTTTACGTCGAACAGACACTTGTTTGGGGTCAGCTTTATTCCGCATGTCCTTAGCGTCCGGTAAGTCTCGTCGATATCTGCGCATAGATCAGCAGCTCGGAGGGATTTGATGAGTATGTCATCAACGTATACTTCCATATTACGACCGATCTGTCGTCAGAACACTTTATTAATTAGCCTCTGGTAGGTGACTCCAGTGTTCTTCAGTCCGAACGACATGACGTTGTAGTAGTATGTTACGTCGCCAGGGGCGGAACCAGAAAAAAAAATTCCAGGGGGGCTGAATTGTACAGATATTTTTTTTACGACTAAATAAAAATATTTAATAATTAAAGTTTTACATCAACTCTTACATAATATACGATACTACAGAAACTATACACATGAAGTCTAAAATCTAACGGACAAAGAAGTTAAGCTCTAGACTCTAGTCTATTCATTTTCACTGTGTTGATCCCTCCAAGGCTCCAACTCTTGCATAATATACGTTGCTGCAGAAACTGCAACCAAATAAACATGAACGTCACTCACATAAATCATAATATGCATGGAATTCTTATGAGATATAGTGTAGAACAGAGCAAAAAAAAGAGGTTCAGAATTTTGAGGAATCTACGATGAACAAAGAACACTTTAGTAGCAAATGTTTCTGTCAATACAGAAGCAATAAGAAATATGTCTACATCTCATTTTGCAACCCACTTGATGACTAACAACAGGAAACACTCTCCATACAAAAGCTATTAGCCATTTAGCCTATTAAGTTAATCACAACCAATTGATCTTATTGAACACTTAGGATTCTCATTTAAACCATATAACAGGCTGTAATACTAATACTTGCAATATGTGATTGAAATGATATTGTTAGAGTTTACCAAGAATCCAAGAGACTAGAACTCGAGAACCTTTCCCTTGTCCCACTTAATACTCGACCGATTCTCCATAACCTGATAAATTAACATTGAGAACATTTAATCTAACTTGCAAGAGAAAAAAAACTAAAAGTTTAGGAAAGATTAGTCTACTTTTCTTCCATAGGTGAGCTTCATTTCCGGGCTGGCACAGAAGTCTGCGACGGCTGACGAGTCGGTACAAGAGGCAATTGGATTCTACGAGACTGCATTTGTTGAAAATGTTGTAATATTTCCTCATTTTCAATTGTAGAAAAAAAATCTTTTTCAATGTATACAACTAGACTGTCATTCATCCATTCATCTCTCATTCTATTGTGTAAATCAGTCTTCACAGTCTTCATTGCAGAAAAAACTCGTTCAACCGAAGCAGTTGCAACTGGTACAACTAATGCCAACTCTATCATACGATAAACCAATGGGAACACCAAATGTTTTTCAGTCTCAACCAATTTCTGAGCAAGAATTTCCAAGTCATCAATTGAAGAAAAGTAAGGATCATCTCGCAGATTATAAAAGTAACTCATAAGTTGTTGTTCCAAAAATAAATAATCAGTACCACAGAAGTCCTCGGGATAAAAATTAGCAAGATGGATGAGTTTGTGAACATCAAATTGAGAGAAAGAATTTCTTGGATGAAGAAATGATATGCAACCAAGCAATTCCGTACTAACTTTTGAAAAACGATTATTCATCTCTTGTATAATTAAATCAACAACCTATCATTCAAATTTGCAACCATGATAACATTAATAATCAATGAAATATCTTTAACAAAAAAATAGATTTTTAGAAATAATACCTGACAAAAAATCTCCACACGATAATGATGAAAATTGGTGATGAGTTGCCCTCTACGCCTACCATGACCACGAGTTAGCATGTTGTCCTCCATATCAAGTATTGAATCATATTCAATTCACAAAATGTGTTAACTTGTTTCAAAATTATCTGCCATCCATCTTCCCTGAAGTCTTGTAGTCGACATTTCACACTTCTAACCAAGGACATGACTTGAACAATATTTTGATCCCCTTGTTGTAGGGAAAGTGATAACTCATTTGTAATTCCCAATATATACTTCATCAAATGTAACACAAAAACAAATTGATAACTCTTCATCTTCTCAATTAAACCTGCGACAACACCTTTATTTGCAAAATAAGAGGTGTCATCATGTACATTTCCTAGCACTTCTATCACTGAAGACCACATAGAGCATAAACAAAGTAATGTTAAGTAGTGTAATCCCCAACGAGTATCTCCAGGTCTTGCTAAACTAGTTTCTTGATTTTTTTCCTTTTCCACTAGTAATTTCTCCACTTTCCAATTCAGCAATTATTTTATCATGTTAAATCTTTCTAAGTTGATCTCTCCTCTTACAAGATGCTCCAGATATATTCACAATCATAGTGATATACCCAAAAAATTCACTCATAGTAAAATTGTCATGTGCAACAACAACAAGAACTAATTGGAGCTGGTGAGAGAAACAATGAACATACATTGCAAATGGATTTTCTTGTAGTATCAGAGATTTCAATCCATTGAACTCACCACACATATTTGAAGCTCCATCATATCCTTGGCCTCTCAATCTAGATAATGATAAACCATGTTGCACAAATAAAGCATCAATAGCCATTTTCAAAGAATGAGAACTGGTGTCAGGCACATGCACAACTGCAAGAAATCGTTCAATCACACATCCTTTTTTATTCACATACCTCAAAACAACTCCCATATGCTCCTTCACTGAATTGTCCCTAGCCTCATCAACCATCAAAGAAAAGAATTTATCTCCAATATCATTGATTATAGCAAGTGTGATCTCTGAAGCACAAGCACGTGTTAAATCCTTTTGAATTTTTGGGGAAGTCAATTGATTGTTTGCAGGAGCATTTTGTTTTATAACTTTAGAAACCTCTTCATTTCGTTAACTATACCATTCAAGCAACTCAAGAAAATTACCTCTATTTGAAGAACTTGTTGACTCGTCGTGTCCACGAAAGGATAACCCTTGCTTCAATAGAAAGCGTGTCACATCCAACATTGCTGTTAAACAAGTCCGATAATCAATTTCCATATTGTGACTATGTACTCGTAAAATATTCCCCACACTATGCCTTTGATCTTGAAAAGCCTCAAATTGTATTCTAGCTTCATTGTGATAACTATTCACAGTCCCCATATGACGATTGAATCTTTCTAATGCCCTTTTCCAATTGTTGCATCCATCTTTTATAAAGACATTATCTACATATTTTCTTTATTTAAAGGTTTGAAGAGATAACACCAAAAACAAAATGCAGCATCTTTCGATATGCTATACTCTAGCCATGTATATTTTTTATACCAAGTTCCTTGAAAACTTCTTTCTTGATTACCAAAAGTTATTTTCGGATACACATGACCATTTGGTTGACAAGGCCCTCGGAGCGCATACTCTCTTCGAGCTTGATCTCGAATAGTAATATCAAATTCTTCAATTGGTTTTCGTAATCCCGGATCACTAACAATATCATCCAAATTCAATTCTACATGGGATTGATTTTCTACTTGTTAAATAACATTCAGCTCATTAGAGGAGCTAGAGCCGGAACTACGAGTTCGTTTAAAAAATCTCTCCATATCCTACACAAATAAATAACTAAAAATAAATTATGTAATGGACAACTACAATTCTACAAATGTAATGAAAAAATATATGTTGAACTAAAACTTTAATAAACTACCACAATACCACTACCAATCTAATAGACATATAAAATACTCATGGAAAACTAAATAGTCTAAACTACAAATGTAATTCTGCATATTTTACAAAAAAATAAAATAAATAATAATGGAAAACTACCAATCTAATAGAAAACTAAAATACAATGGTAAATTGTAATATGGTATTCTGTAGAGTGTAGATTGTACATTTCCAAAAAAATCAAATAATAAAAAAAATTTAAAACATAGCAAATCTAAGTTCTAACCTTATGAAGAAATGGTGTTGGAGCTTGGAGCCTTAGAGTTAGAGTCTTAGAGACTCGGTTGCTGCCTTGCAAGTTGCTGGTTGGAGAATGGAGACTTCAGAGTTCAAACTACTGTCGCCGCCTGACGCTTGCCGCCTGATTGTCCGCGAGAGAGACTGCGAGTTGGAGGCTTGGAGCCTTCAACTCTAGTCTCTAGAACCTTGGAGAGTTGGAGTTGGAGGAGAGTTGAGTGGGAGAGGAGCTGAGGAGGAAGAAGTGGAGTTAGGGTTTGAGGTTTTGTCGTTCTGCGAAATGCGAAGCAACAGCAAAGCAATGGATTGGGGCCTTTACAATTTACAAAGCCAGTTTAATGTTTTTTGTTTTTTTTATTATGTAATTTATTTAACAATGGGCCACACTCTACTATTGTTTAATTGAAATTGGTAAAAAAAATAAAAAAAACAAAACGCTTCGTCTTCTTCGGCACAGACGCACACGCACAGTAGCACATCACATATTCACAGGCCGGCGCACTGCGCACAGGCACAACCATACAACGCAGTGCCGTAGCGGCACCGGCACATGACGCACCGCCACAGGACCTACACGGCTACACCGGTGTCTGGCAATGGCAGTGGGCGGCGCGCCGGCGTCCAGCCGTCCAGCGGTCCAGGTGGGGGAGGCTAAAGCCTCCTCATTATCTTGCTCTGTGCGGAAAATTTTTTACCGTCCAGTGATGTCTAGTGGACGACAGCCAGGCTGGGGGGGCTGAAGCCTCCCTCAGCCCCCCAGTCGGCCCGCCACTGTACGTCGCCTGTAATGAAGCTGACCTCTCTTGATCCTCGCGAGCAAGTGGCACTTGGTGGTATCCTTGATACGCGTCGAGCATGCAGATCAGTTCGTAGGTCGAGTCCACTATTTGATCTATCCTGAATAGCAGATAGAAGTCCTTTGGGCATGCCTTGTTAAGATCGCAGAAGTCGATGTAGACTCGCCATTTGTTGCCCGGCATGGAGACTAGCACAACATTAGCTAGTCAGCTCGGGAATTAGACTTCCCTGATACGACCGACCTCCAATAACTTCTTTATCTCCGCCCGGATGATCACGTTCTGCTCCGCGCTGAAATCCCTTTTCCTTTATTTGACCGACTGAGCGTCCGATCGAACGTGAAGCTCGTGTTAAGCCACACTCAGGGAGATGTCGGGCAGCTCATGTGTCGACCAGGCGAACACATCGTGGTCTTGTTTGAGGCAGGCGATTAGATCTCCTTCTTTTTCTCTTCCAAGTCGGCGACGATGAAGGTTGTGGCTTCCGACTGGCTTGGGTGGATCTGCACCTCCTTCTTTTCTTCATATACTAAAGTGGGAGGGTTTTTCGATGATAGCATTTACCTCTAGCCGTGGAGTCTTTCGAGCAGCTTTGGCCTCGGTCTTGACCATCTCCACATAGCAACGTCGAGCGGCCAGTTGGTCACCCTTGACCTCGCCTACCTGATCGTCCACTGGGAACTTTATCTTTTGGTAGTAAGTTGACAATACCGCCCGGAACTCATTGAGGGTCGGTCGACCCAAGATAACGTTGTAGGCCGATGGTACGTCCACTACTATGAAGTTGGTGGTCCGGGTCCTCCTCAATGACTCTTCTCCCAGCGAAATGGCCAACCTTGCTTGGTCGATCGGTAGAACTTCGTTGCATATGAATCCGTAAAGCGGGGTCTGTTGGGACCTTAACGTCCGCTAGAGGGGGAGGGGGGTGAATAGCGTCTCATCCAAAACGTCGCTTCCTACAATGATTAGTACACACAGCGGAATACAAAAATAAATACTAACAATAGAAAGCAAACCTAACACGTTGATTTAACATAGTTCAAAGATAAAGCTCATACTCCATGGCTACCCGTAAGGTGGACGATCCCGATCCATCGGTGGATGATTCCCCGGAGAACTTCCGGCTAGCTCGCGTAGCTCCTTGTGGGTGGAGAACCCTCGCCACAACCTCGTACAAGCACGCTATATTGCTTGGGCACTTGGAGACTTTAATTAGGATTAACCACTACTAATTTCGTCAACCTTGGCCAAGAAGTCAAGTGGTACAACCACCAGTCGACTGATCCTAAGTGAAATTTGACCGTTACAAGCCAACGGTTGGCTACCAGTCGACTGCTACAGTAACACTACAGTACTGCTGTAGAATGCTACAGTGAACCCCTAATCCTAGGATTTAACCCCCCGAGTACATTCACTCAGCACTCACCCTCGCCCGACCAACCTAGACCTAGCCTTCTAGCTTTCTCCATCAGCCTTGCATCCCTCGGATGGCTCCCCATCCTTCACGTCTTGCCTTCTGGAGCTTCCATCGGCCTTGTCATTGTTGTCAGGTCTTCCTTTGCCAAGAGGTTGTGTCTCCAGGACTTCATCCATTGCCAAGTCACACTTGGACTTACGTTGCCAAGACTACATGCTTGGACTTACACCGCCAAGACTCATCCTTGGACTTTCCTCCTTTGCCAAGACCACACTTGAACTTTCCTTGTTGTACTTGTATCCTACACACTCACAATGCATATCAAATACAACAATAAACCTAACTTAAATCTTTGTCCAAATATCAAAAGCTAAGGCACCTAGATTATTCCAACAATCTCTCCCTTTTTGATATTTGGCAACCCGTTTAAGTTAGAGAAACAATATAGCAATACATATGCAAATAAACATACAATCTACACATGCATAAGTTATGGAACCTAACCTTAGGCTCCCCTTTCACCTAAGCTCCCCTTAAGCTAGGATTTCCTGCAAAGGTAAACTTCTCTCCCTCTGCCAATAAATGAGAAATCGCTCCCCCTTCACCTAAGCTCCCCCTTGAGCTAGGATTTCTTGCAAAGGTGTGTAGGTTTCCCACTTAAACCTAAACTTCTCCCCCTTTGTCATACATCAAAAAGAGCTCAAACAATATTCTAATTATTGGGTTCTTTGACCTCTAATGACTATAAACATCATGTATTAATCTCTCATAAGATTGCATACATATTCACTACTCTTTTGATCATTTTCTAATGTTGAAAAATATTTTCAGATTATATCAGTCGATTGACATAAGCCCCAGCCGATTGACATCATCAAGACGAGCTTACAGAGTCATTCTGTGTTCATGAACAGTTTTACTAGTCGACTGGTATAATCCCCAGTCGACTGCCCTCGTCAAAATGAGCTCACAAAGACCTTCTATGCTCAAAAACACTGTTACCAGTCGACTGATAACTGTATCAGTCGACTGGTACTCTATTTCTGTAAAAATCAGTCTTTTGACCCAACTTTAAAAATACACCAGAAATTGTACAGACCTCCAAAAAATCTCAAATTTTGTAGAGATGTCTATTTCATTCATGTCTACTTGGGAAAAATATATATATAAATATATTTATCACAGATCCCAAGATTGACATAAAATTCAAAATTAGCTAAATGGTTCTATTGAACTTTGACCTAAAGTCCTAGTTTTGGTTTCGTCTTGATATATCTGCCTATACTAAACCATAATGCATCTCTTGCATTAGTTTATATGACATCTATACATTAAAAATCAATTTCATATAATATGAACTCATTCATATTTTCATGCATAAAACTTAACCCAATTGTGTCAACCAACTACAATAGAGACTCAAATCCATCTCTAATCCCTTTGGCACATATTGGTTCACTTGAGATCATTTATCATATTCCCCAAAGACTCTTTGAGCTCCCCCTTGAGATTTTAATCTTATCCACCTCCCTAGGTGACTTATTTACTATGGCTAGGCTACTTCGGTGCACCTTGGGTAACACTTATCCTACAAAACTCACCTTCTTAACCTTAGACACCTTGTCTTTGGTTAGTTTCTTCTTTTCCTTAACCTTGGATGCCTCATCCTTGACATAATTATATGTCACCCTAACATATTCCTTCTTATTGGCTTTGGATGACTCTCCTTTGTCCTTGGTTACACCTCCCTTACCAATGTCATATGCTACCTTAACACTTGACCTCCTTTTGGTCTGGGAGGAACCTAATTTGACATTTTTGGGTCTTTGACCACCCAAATATATGTCAAGTCCTTTAGGTCTAATAATGAACCTCTCTAGGACTTTCTCCATTTCCTCAAGCTTTGCCTTCAAGGCTTGATTTTCCAACTCTAGGGTTCTAACCCTAGAGTCAACATGTCCACCTTGGACATCCCTAGACCTACCCACATTCCTAGGTATATGTCTCCCTTTCTTGGGATTAATGCTTAGGTTTTCACCTACTTTTCTTCCCTTTGGCAAACTGGTTTGGGTCTTATTAAGTCTACTCTTACTAGATTTAGCATGAATAGGTCTCCTAGGGTTATCTCCTATATTAACCATATTCCTATCATTATATCTAAATCCATGATTATGCTTGGGTAAATAATGAAAAATTTTTCTAGAATGCATGGAAGAATTTAAATTTGAACTTGAATTCAAGTTATGGTTTACCTTCCTTACCCTTGAAGCTCTCTTCTTCTCCCACTTCTTCAAGTGCGCCAATTTCATGAGCTCTCTTTTCCTTGGGCACTTTGTGTGGTAGTGACCACCCCACTCACCACATGTAAACCACCTAATGTGCTTCTTCTCCTTCTTCTTCTTCCTACAACTCAAATTAGCTTCTAAATTAACTTTAGTGAGTTTAGGGTTTACCTCCTTTACATTCTTGAGCGAAGGACACCTACTCTTGTAGTGCCCCATCTTACCACACTCAAAGCATTTGATGTGGTTCTTTGTACTCTTCTTGGTAGTTGAGGTTGAGGGTTGAGCTTCCAAGACCTCCTCATCCTTAGATTGTTCTTCTTCTTCTTCACTTGAAGATGCGGATGGTTCGACTTCGTCCTCTCTTGAAGATGTGGATGATACATCCTCATCTTCATTCTCCTCCTCAGATGTTAAACCCGTGTCAACATCCGATTGGTCCTTCTCTTCTTGGACCAATGATTCTTTCTCCTTGGGCTCCTCCTCTTCTTGGATTTGTGTAGAACTCTCATGAAGTGCAATTACTTTTTTCCAAAGGTCGCTTGCGTTCTAGTATTCACCTACATTCAATACTGCATTAGGAGGTAATAAATTAATTAAAATTCTAGTTATCTCCTTGTCTGTCTCCGATTGCTTTCTTTTCTCCTCGGTCCAATATTGAGGTCGGAGATGCTTTTCCTTTTTATCCATTGGAGTTTTAAATGGTTCCTCCAATGCAATCCATTGGTTCTAATTCATTTGGAACTACATCTCCATGCACTTCGTCCAATAGTCGAAGTCCTCGCGCTCGTATGGAGGTGGAATTCAGATGTTCCATCCGAGAGGTCCCTCCGACTCCATCTTCTTCCTCTAGCTACTCTCTTGGCGATTAGTCCAATAAGAGCTAACCTCGCTCTGATACCAATTGTTGGGACATTGACGTCTGCTGGGGGGGGTGAATAGCGTCTCACCCAAAACGTCGCTTCCTATAATGGTTAGTACGCGCAGTGGAATACAAAAATAAATACTAACAATAGAAAGCAAACATAACACGTTAATTTAACGTGGTTCGGAGATAAAGCTCCTATACCACAACTGTCCGTAAAGTGGACGATCCCGATCCATCAGTGGATGATTCCCCGGAGAACTTCAGGCTAGCTCCTTGTGGGTGGAGAAACCTCGCCATAACCTCGTACAAGCACGCTAGATCACTTGGGCACTTGGAGACTCTAATTAGGATTAATCACCACTAATTTCGTCAACCTTGGACAAGCACCCCGGGCTCTATTAAATAGAGCTCGAGAGGAAAACACCTACTGTTTTCCCTGCCATCAGTCGACTGGTACAACCACCAGTCGACTGGTCCTAAGTGAAATTTGACCGTTACAAGCCAACGGTCGACTACCAGTCGACTGATGAAAACACCAGTCGACTGCTACAGTACCGCTACAGTAACGTTATAGTAATGCTATAATAAAATCCTAATCCTAGGATTTAACCCCCCGAGTACATTCACTTAGCACTCGTCCTCGCCCGACCAACCTAGACCTAGCCTTCTAGACTCCTCCATCAGCCTTGCATCCCTTGGATGCCTCCCCATCCTTCACGTCTTGCCTTCTGGAGCTTCCATCAGCCTTGTCATTGTTGTCAGGTCTTCCTTTGCCCCAAGAGGTTGCGCCTCCAGGACTTCATTCATTGCCAAGTCACACTTGGACTTACGTTGCCAAGACTACATGCTTGGACTTACACCGCCAAGACTTATCCTTGGACTTTCCTCCTTTGCCAAGATCACACTTGGACTTTTCTTGTTGCACCTGTATCCAGCACACTCACAATGCATATCAAATACAACAATAAACCTAACTTAAATCTTTATCCAAATATTAAAATCTAGGGCACCTAGATTGCTCTAATAGGGTTGCCATGGGCAGCAACTTGCTTCAATCAATCTGTAGCTGGTCGAACACCTTCTTGAAAATGATGTTCACCGAACTCCCTATGTCAACGAAGGTCCGGTGAATGGTGTAGTTGGTGATCACTACTTGGATGATTAAAGCATCATCATAAGGGATCTCGACACCCTTCAGATCACTGGGGCCGAAGCTGATCTGAGGCCCTTCAACGTTCTCCTTGCCGCACCCCATGGCATGGATCTCCAACTGCCGAGCGTACGACTTCCAGGCTCGGTTAGAGTCGACGTTGGTTGGCCCTTCGACAATCATGCATATCTCTCCTTGAGAAGCGTTGTTCCTGTTTTCCTCTTCCCAGGCGGATGGCCTATTTCGTTCAACCGGGATCCTGGAGGGATCGATTTCCTCCATTCGCTGATAGTGATGGTGCTCGGGCTTCCTTCTTTTTTCCTCTCGCCGCCTGGTCGATCGGTGCTGATCTCGTCGATCAGGGGATGGGGAGCGGTGGCGATATCCTCTGGGGGTCGGTCAGCTGACGATCGGTGTCAGCCCTCGGCAGTCCTGCATGTTGTGCGTCACCGACTGGTGGAATGAACAAAACATAGGTGCCCATACCTTGCCCTTCGATGCCTTAGGCTGACCGGACGCCACATGCTGTACGACATATGGCCTGATCTCCTGGTGCGGTCGTACTCCTTCAGCCCTCGGCCTTGTAGGTGGCTGATGGCTACTTGGCGGTCGGTGCTCGGTCGGCGCCGAGTGCTCGGTCGACACCTCCTTTCTTTCGACTGCCTGGGCCTCTTCCACGTTGATGTATTCGTTGGCCTTCTTGAGCATGTGGTCGAAGTCCCAGGGCGGCTTCCTGATGAGTGACCGGAAGAAGTCCTCCTCGAAGAGCTCCTGGGTAAAGGCATTCATCATGGTCTTGGACGAGACTGAGGGGATGTCCGTGGTCACTAGATTGAAACGCTGAATGTACGCTCGGAGCACTTCCTTGGGCCCTTACTTCAGGGCGAAGAGGCTGACGCTTGTCTTCTGGTAGCGTTGACTGCTGGCGAAGTGGTGCTGGAACGCGGCTCGGAAATCCTTGAAGCTTCATATCTGTTAGAGTGTATACTGAAAGCCTAAGCTTTTGTAAATATTTATTTTGAATAAAGAATCACATTTGGTCAAATTATTTACATTTATTTGTAGTTGTTCAATTAATTTATATTGTAGATAACATAGTATGTGGTATCACATACAGAAGATAATGTTATCAGTACCTTATAAATTATAAACAGTAGTTCACGACCAAGATGAAAGGAACAAACCATCGGTAGGTCATAGTGTAATTGGGTATTAGTTTATCTTAACTATATAATTACACTAGTACACTTAGAGTGTATTGAGTAGGACCATTAGAGGTCGTTTCTTTTATACTGACTTTATAAAGGAACAAAGATCTCGGTTATTATAGAATTGTGTGCTCTTAATCCTAATATAATTGTTAGGACCAAAAGTAGCTAGAGGGGGGGGGTGAATAGCTCGTCGGGTTCGCTCGGTGCTTGGCGTTGATTGTTTCTTCAAGAATATGCAGCGAAAATACAGAAACAAATACAACCACGCTAACACTAGGATTTTACTTGGTATCCACCTCCAAAGGAGGTGACTAATCCAAGGATCCACACCACGCACGCACCCTCCACTATGAAACACTCCTTTTCGGTAACTACCGAGGGCGGAGAAGCCCTACAAGACTCTCGGTACAAGAAGAAGGAAAGGGAAACAAAATACAAGCACAAAGCTTACAATGAATGCAGAAAACCCTAACCCTAGCTTCTCTTCTTGCCTTTGATCCGCCTCTTGACTCGGAGAGCTTCCAAGAACCTTCAAGAACTGGCGATCACGAGCTTTGAGAGTGCTGTGGAGGAGCTGGCGAAGATCTGGAAACAGTGAAGAGATACCGCAGCCATCACACGCTGCAGCTATAAACGACGCTAACGGTGGATCCCGATCGATTCGAATATTCCCAATCGATCGGGAGGCTTTGGATCGATCCACGGATCGATCCGTGCCTCGGCTCGAAAAGCGCTGGATCGATCCACGGATCGATCCGGCTATTCCAATGCGTCCCCAATCAATCCATCGATCGATTGGGACCTCTAGATCGATCCACTAATCGATCCGGAGGCCTGATTGGGATAGTCGGATCGATCCACCGATCGATGAGCCTGATCGATCCATCGATCGATCCAGCACTTGATTTTTGTCTAAAACCAAGTCCCAAACCTCCCAAACCAACATCCGGTCAACCTTGACCTGTTGGTATGTCATGCCTAGCATCTAGTCACTCCCTTGACCTGCTAGGACTCCCTTACCAAGTGTCCGGTCAATCCCTTTGACCCACTTGGACTTTTCTCTGTGCCAAGTATCCGGTCAATCCCTTTGACCTACTTGGACTTTTCTTTCATGCCAAGTATCCAGTCAATCCTTTGACCTACTTGGACTTCCCAGCACCAGATGTCCGATCATCCTTGATCCATCTGGATTTTCCCTTGCCTGGCTTCACTCACCAGGACTTTCACCTAGCTTCACTCACTAGGGTTTTCCATCTGCCTAGCTTCACTCACTAGGACTTTCACCTGGCTTCACTCACCAGGATTTCCATCTGCCTAGCTTCACTCACTAGGACTTTCACCGGCTTCACTCACCTTTCCATCCTAGCTTCACTCACTAGGACTTTCCTTCGCCTGGCTTCACTCACCGGGACTTTCTCCTCGCTTCACTTACTAGGACTTTCCTTCTGCCTGGCTTCACTCACCAGGACTTTCCTTCTGCCTGGCTTCACTCACCAGGACTTTCATACTGCCTAGCTTCACTCACTAGGTCTTTCATTTTGCCTAACATCCCAGTTAGGACTTCCCAGTCAAGTATCCGGTCAACCTTGACCTACTTGACTCTTCTTCAATCAATATCTTATTGTCAAACATCTAAACCCAAACCAAGACTCAGCTTGGTTACCCAGGTCAACCTTGACCTGAGGGATATTGCACCAACAATCTCCCCCTTTTTGATGTTTGACAATACCACAATAACACTTACAATCCCATATGTAAGTTAGGCTAATCCCATAGCCTCCTTCTTCATGCCACTAGGTAATGAAAGCATAAATTAAGCTCTTCATTCTCCCCCTAAGAGGGCAAACTCCCTCTAGGTAATGAAAGCCTAACTTACTCCCTTTCATGAGTCCTTTCATTCTCCCCCTATGACCTTCCCATAGGTAATGAAGGCCTAAGCTTAACCATACATTCTCCCCCTATTGGCACACATCAACCCATCTTTGGGCACACATCAACCCATGCCCCAATTTTGGGTACACATCAACAAATCCATTTGTTGAAAACTCTCCCCCTGAAGAGTTGCTCATCGTTGTTCACAACATCACTCGTTGTGATCAACACGATAATGAAGGTCCCATACCCTTTATTTATCCTTAACTTCTCCCTCAATGTAGACAAATACCCAACATTGAGCATTATCTAACCACTTGAGTTCCCACTTGAAATAATGAGGATATCCACTCCCCATTTCAAGTTCAAAAGCTCATACATGAGCATTTTCTTTAAAGAAGGTTAACCACCTTCCAAGGTTCATGAAAAGTAATTTTTCATGTCTTTAAAGAGTCCCTCCCCCTAAAGACATGGTGGTAACTTCTGTCATTGCACCAACAATGACTTGGAATTCCTAAACTTTTAGGAAACCCAAATTTTAGAAGTTTTGAGGTTTAAATGTTCAATATTTGAAACAACCTCAACCTAAACTTCTACTTAGTCTTCGTTAACCAATCCATCCTTGTTTTCAACATGAAAACACCCTTTGTATGTATACAAATGTATTTTAGGGGTTTGGAATGGTTACCTAGACTCAAAGAGGTTCAAAGATGCTGAAATCAAGCCTTCCCAGCCAAAATCAGCAACTTGGATCGATTGGAGTTGGGTTCCAATCGATTGAACCTTTCTGAATCGATCCACTGATCGATTCAGACTACCTGGATCGATCGGCTGATCGATCCAGCGAGCTTCTGCTCGCGGGAGACTTGCCTTCTGAATCGATCCACGGATCGATTCGGGCACTCCAATCGATCCATGGATCGATCGGAGCTCTGATAGTTGCTGAAATTCCATTTCAGTCAACTTCAGAAACCCCTAGAAAATTCTACAAAAATCCAAAAATCATGAAATTTCGTGTAGACATTATTTAGGGCATACTTAATCATGGAAAAATAGCTTTCTATGAAAATACATCATATTTTCAAAGATTGACACAAACTTGAAAACTTGCAAAAACTTTAGTGTTTTTCTTCAAGGTTGTGTCTAACTATTCAATGGTGATTACTATCAAAAGATAACCTTCACCAAGGTTTTCCAAAAACATTTTAAAAACATTTTCAAAACCAATATCCCATCACATTCCTTGGGCTTAATGCACATGACTTGTACATTAGCTTTCCCAATGATGGGAAAACACATAACTATGTGTTTTGATGAACCTAAAACTCAAAAGAATGCACTAAATCAACATCTTGAGTTTTGTTCATCTTCCTAACATCTCACTTGTATCTATTGTGGACAAAACACATACAAGTCATCTTAGAGGTCTTTGTGAGATGTAAAATTTGGTTTTGCCCTATTCTAGGGATCATGCATATCTATCTAGGCATTTTAGAGATATTAGACATCCACCCAGGATGTCACTTGTCAATAAGTGTCGTTAAATGACATTCGCCCTTAATTACAAGGAATTAAACTTAATGCATGATTATGTTATGGCATACATCAAAAGAAAATAATTTTCAAAAGAAAATATCCTATTACTACATGATGTATGAATGTCATGACATGGTATTTTTGGATTTTCCATAATAAAACATGAATGCAAAAACTAGACATGATGTCATGGCATATGATGGGCAAACAATCATGACAAGATTTAGCATAAATAAAATATACCTAGATTAACTATCTAAGTATCCTTAAAGTCTTAGCTAAACTTACACCTTAAACCTAGATTGCCCTAAAGTGCTACAAGAGAATGCCAAAGCCTAAATTGACATTTCTAATTTCCTTGATTTAATGTATGCCAATTGAAAATAAACATGTCCTCAAATGTTGGCATATTCCATTTTTCCTCAAGAGTAGCACTTTTAAATTAAGGCCCGGATTGCCTTAAATTGCCTAAGAACATACTAAAATCTCAACTTGATAGTTCTTATGAATTTTCCAATATGTGCCATTTAAGATTTAAAATCAATTCTTCCACCATTAGGCACATTTTACTCTTTCAAGGAGTAAACAAAGATCCACTTCATTTTCAAAGGTTAACAAAAACCTTGAAAATGCTCCTTGAGTGTCAATTTCCTCAAAGTCAGGTTAACTACCATTCTAATCGGAGTTGACACTCTCTAACCCATCTATGGGGTAGAGAAGATGCTCCTAGGAACCCAACACCTATTGGTGCTCCTTGGATTCTCTAGGTACTCACTAGGGATAACTTCCCTAGATACCTTCCTAGTGACCTTGTTGGGCTTCTTAGAAGCCTTGGTCACACTTTCTAAGTCAACTCTAGGGATAGCTTCCCTTGTAACCTTCTTTGTGACTTTCTTAGACTTCTTAGAAGTCTTAGTCACATTTATTGCAAAAATACTCTTAGGGATGACTTCCCTAGTATTCTTGGCTTGACCACTAGACCTAGGGTTTGTTCCATAACTATATGGAACTCTATGGTAAGAGGGCACATCCTTCTTAGCCTTTGGTTTGTATCCCAAACCTCTATGGCCATTAGATGACCTTTGTGCTCCTAGACCTAGGCTATGCTCATTTTGCCCTTTTAGGATATTTTCCATCCTTTTTAGGGTCCTTTCCATTTTATCAAGCCTTGACCTCAAGACTTGATTTTCTATCACTAAGTCCTTAGTTTTAGATTTTTCATTTGATTCATGAGCATATTTGTTCTTGGGCTTGTATCTAAAATCCTTAGAGTTCTTGCCTAGACTTTTACCTACATTCCTAGCCTTAGGTGTAGTGGTTTTAGCATGAAAAGCTATATGTTTTTCTTTAACGCTATCATGCTTTCTATTTTCATGGTAAATAGCATTAAAATGATATAAGTTAGAACTATCATGCTTTTTACCATAATGTAAAGGGGTAGGCTCAATAAATGTTACCTTCTTCTTTACCTTGGAGGCTCCCCCTTGACGAATGCCTCCTTGAGCCTTGACCATCTTCTTCCCCTTGGGGCATTGACTTCGGTAATGCCCTTTTTGATTGCAAGAGAAGCACACAATGTGCTCCTTGCTCTTCTTTGTTCCGGGGATGGTCTCCTTGAGCTTCTCCTTTCCTTTTTGTGCCATTTGGCCCTTTTTCTTGGCCAATTTGGGGCACTTGCTCTTGTAGTGCCCATGTTCCCTACATTCAAAGCATATAATATGATTTTTATTTTTAATTGAAATATTTATACCTTTGCTTGTAGGGGTGGCATCTTTCCCTTTGGATCCGGAGGTAGAAGCTTCCTCTTGATCCGATCTTGATTCTCCTCCATTTGATTTTTCTTGACTCGTGGAGGTAGAGGCTTCTTCAATCTCTTCATCTCTTGACCCGGATGTAGAAACTTCTCCTTCTTCTTGATCCGGCGTCACCAAGGATTGCTCCCCCTCAATCCTAGAGGTGGAGGCTTCATCATCTTGAATATGAAACAAGGAGTATGCTCCCTCCTTGTTCCCTTCGTTGCATTCCCTTGAGGATGAAGCTTCTTGGATTTCCTCTTCGGAGGTTGAGCATCTCTCAACCTCGGAGTCCTCCTCTTGGTCTTGCTCCAAAGAGTCACCCTCTCTGGATTCTTCATGATTTTGTACAGTGGAGGGGATCTCTTCATGAAGCTTAGCCAATTTGCTCCAAAGTTCCTTTGCATCTTCAAATTCTCCAATTTTGCAAAGAATGGTGCTTGGCAATAAATTGACCAAAAGCTTGGTCACTTTGTCATTTGCCTCGCACCTTTGGACTTGCTCCGGACTCCATTTGCTTTTCTTTAGAACTTTGCCCTTTGAATTTCTTGGAGCCTTGAAGCCTTCCATTAGAGCAAACCATTGCTCTATCTCCATCATAAGAAAATTTTCGATTCTTGATTTCCAAGAATCGAAGCTTGTAGATGAAT
The DNA here is from genome assembly GCF_018446385.1 of Zingiber officinale. NCBI lineage: Eukaryota > Viridiplantae > Streptophyta > Magnoliopsida > Zingiberales > Zingiberaceae > Zingiber > Zingiber officinale. Next base: position 69,928,793 of record NC_056000.1, read on the forward strand.
ATGGTGGAGCCACCCTTGTGTCAAATCCAAGTCCATCTTGGAATTGCATCTTGAAGTTGAGCTTGATAAAATCTTGAACTTGAAGAATTTGCTCCAACTTCTTCACCCCTCTAGCTTTTCTTGTTATGCTTGACCCTTCCGGCGATGATTCCGGTGAAGAGCGGCCTTGCTCTGATACCACTTGTTAGGACCAAAAGTAGCTAGAGGGGGGGGGGGTGAATAGCTCGTCGGGTTCGCTCGGTGCTTGGCGTTGATTGTTTCTTCAAGAATATGCAGCGAAAATACAGAAACAAATACAACCACGCTAACACTAGGATTTTACTTGGTATCCACCTCCAAAGGAGGTGACTAATCCAAGGATCCACACCACGCACGCACCCTCCACTATGAAACACTCCTTTTCGGTAACTACCGAGGGCGGAGAAGCCCTACAAGACTCTCGGTACAAGAAGAAGGAAAGGGAAACAAAATACAAGCACAAAGCTTACAATGAATGCAGAAAACCCTAACCCTAGCTTCTCTTCTTGCCTTTGATCCGCCTCTTGACTCGGAGAGCTTCCAAGAACCTTCAAGAACTGGCGATCACGAGCTTTGAGAGTGATGTGGAGGAGCTGGCGAAGATCTGAGATGAAAACAGTGAAGAGATACCGCAGCCATCACACGCCTGCAGCTATAAACGACGCCAACGGTCGGATCCCGATCGATTCGAATATTCCCAATCGATCGGGGAGGCTTTGGATCGATCCACGGATCGATCCAGAGCGCCTCTGTGCTCTGGAAAAGCGCCTGGATCGATCCACGGATCGATCCAGCGCTTATCGCGCGAAGCAGCCGCGTCCCAATCGATCCACTGATCGATTGGGACCTCTGGATCGATCCACGGATCGATCCAGAGGCTCTCTGTTCGCTGGGACAGGTCTGGATCGATCCACTGATCGATCCACTGATCGATCCAGCACTTGATTTTTGTCCAAAACCAAGTCCCAAACCTCCCAAACCAACATCCGGTCAACCTTGACCTGTTGGTATGTCATGCCTAGCATCTAGTCACTCCCTTGACTTGCTAGGACTCCCTTACCAAGTGTCCGGTCAATCCCTTTGACCCACTTGGACTTTTCTCTGTGCCAAGTATCCGGTCAATCCCTTTGACCTACTTGGACTTTTCTTTCATGCCAAGTATCCAGTCAATCCTTTGACCTACTTGGACTTCCCAACACCAGATGTCCAATCATCCTTGATCCATCTGGATTTTCCCTTGCCTGGCTTCACTCACCAGGACTTTCACCTAGCTTCACTCACTAGGATTTTCCATCTGCCTAGCTTCACTCACTAGGACTTTCACCTGGCTTCACTCACCAGGATTTCCATCTGCCTAGCTTCACTCACTAGGACTTTCACCTGGCTTCACTCAACAGGATTTCCATCTGCCTAGCTTCACTCACTAGGACTTCCTTCTGCCTGGCTTCACTCACCAGGACTTTTCTTCTGCCTGGCTTCACTTACCAGGACTTTCCTTCTGCCTGGCTTCACTTACCAGGACTTTCCTTCTGCCTGGCTTCACTCACCAGGACTTTCATACTGCCTAGCTTCACTCACTAGGTCTTTCATTTTGCCTAACATCCCAGTTAGGACTTCCCAGTCAAGTATCCGGTCAACCTTGACCTACTTGACTCTTCTTCAATCAATATCTTATTGTCAAACATCTAAACCCAAACCAAGACTCAGCTTGGTTACCCAGGTCAACCTTGACCTGAGGGATATTGCACCAACAATAATAACAAGCACATATATTTGATATTTATTTTTTAATTTATCAATGGGTGAGATTTAGTTTGATAAATCAATAAGCCCAATGAGTTGGGAAATGATATCACTTATAGTGTGTGTTGTTGATTATAAAAGGAAACTGTGTCCTAGAAATCTAGGTTGAGAATGTCCCCAAGAGGAGCTCATAAGGATTGTCATGTTAAACCCTGCAAGTGGACTTAGTCTGACATGATGATAAGGTTGAGTGGTACTACTCTTGGACTAAGATATTAATTAAGTGAATTGTCAGTAACTCATTTAATTAGTGGATATTCATTAACTTAAAACAGGGAGACTAACATACTCATAATAAGAAGGAGCTCAAAAATATAATTTGGAATTGGTGCGGTAGTTCAATAATAGTTCTCTAGTGGAATGAATTATTATTGATAAAATTAAGTTGTGTGTTCGGGGCGAACACGGGATGCTTAATTTTATCGGGAGACCAAAACCAATTCCTCCTCTCGGTCCCTATCGTAGCCTCTTAGTTATAGAGTATTATACCTACCTATACCCACTTTCGTACCCATCTAAAAGGGGTCGGCCAAGCCTTGCTTGGAGCCCAAGCAAGGGGTCGGCCAAACCATGTTTAGATGGGAATGATTGTGGACGACCCAAGCATGGGTTCAATCTATGTGTGGCCGACCATTAAAAATAAAAAAGGAATTTTAATTTTAATTTTAATTTTAAATTTTTTCTTATGTGGAATACATGATTTAAAAGAAAGTTTAAAAATTAAAATATTTCCTTTTATAAGATTCTACAAAAGATTAAGAGAAGAGTTAAATCTCTTTCCTTATTTGTAGATTAAAAGGTTGCTTTTAATTTTGGTAAAAACTTTCCTTATTTATAAATCATCCACATGTTGAAAAGATAAATTTTAAAATTATAAAAATTTCCTTTTATAACATCAACCATGAAGGGATTATTAAAGAGAAATTTTATTTTAAAATTTTTCCGGAAGCAAATTAGAAAGCTTTAATTTTTCTAGCGAAAAATTTCCTTGTTTGCTTATTTTGATGTGGTCGGCCATATGCATTAAGAAAAGGATTTTAATTTTAATTAATTAAAATTTTCCTTTTCAATGGCAAAAGAATTAAGGAAAGTTTTATTAAATTTTCCTTATTTGCCAAGGCTAAGGAATATAAAAGAGGGGGTTTGGGTGCCTTCATGGACACAACCTCTATTCTATTTCTACCTCTTTTATTCCTTGGTGTGGCCGGCCTCTTCCTTTTCTCTTCTCTCCATCTTTGTGGCCGAACCTCCTCTTCCTCTTGGAGATTAAGTGGTGGCCGGATCCTAGCTTGGAGAAGAAGAAGATGAAGCTTGCATCCCTTGTAGCTTGGTTGGTGGAAAAGGTTCTTCATCCTTAGAAGTTTTTTTGTGCTTGGCCGAAACTTGAAGGAAGAAGAAGAAGGTGCTAAGTGGTTCTCGTCTCGGAAGATCGTTGCCCACACAACGTCCGAGATTAGAAGAGGAATACGGTAGAAGATCAAGGGGTCATTATCCACAAAGAAAGGTATAACTAATAATTGTTTTCCGCATCATGTTAGTTTTGTTTCTTTGTAAAAAAAATACCAAATACAAGAGGCATGCAATTCTAGTTTTTCGAATTAGTTTTCAAAGTTGTGTTCTTTTGTTTTTTCTTTTCCTTGTGATTTGATTGTTCTTAGTGGTTAACCTAGGGTTACTATGAGAAGGTTAAATATTTAATTTCCTTAAAAGGCTTTGTCTAGTCGATGGTGGTTGCTCTCATATCCAAGAAGGCCTAGTGCCTCGCCATGCCATACTGGAAACCGATTTTGGAAATAGATATTTAATTGTCTTCGTGACCTAGGTGATTTGGATCGAACGTGTTAAGTTCTGCAGGAGATCCAAGTCTAAACCTAAAAGAACAAATAAGTTAAACTTAGGATCAAACATATTAAGTTCCACAGGCGATCCAAGTTTAATTTAAAATAACACATGGTAGCTAGGAAAAGGTTCAGACCTTTGTACAAAATTTTTGTACAGTGGAACCATTAGGCTTTCCGAGTAGCAACCAACAATTGGTATTAGAGCTAGGGTTTTGCCTCTATGTATTTGGTATTAGTTTAATTATGCACATGTCATACATAATTTAGGCAGGATAATAGTAGGATGTGCTAACTTTGTGGATGCAGGATCCAACTATTATGGCTTATAGTTTTATGTGTGTGATTGGACCCTTGGACATGTCAAGGGCATTTTATTGTGTGTGCATGATTATATTATAAAATACAGCAGGAGCTGTATTTAGTTTTATTAGGATTTTATTTTTGATCTAGATACATATACATTCCTTCAAGGAATATAGGATCAAAAATGTAAAATTCTATTTATGTCATGGATTGAATCTTGCAAGGCGTGAAACCTTTTGAGGACCAGAGGCGTAGCGGAACAAGGAGTAAGATGGATGCGACAACTAGACCCGGTAGCGATGGTCAAAAATGGCAGCAGCTAAGGATGACAACATACGGAAGACAACAATAGATAAAAGCCATACTAGTTGAAAATTAGTTTTTCTATTTATTGCTTTTATGCTGTGCTGTGTGTGCTTGTTAGTATGCATGTTAAGTAGGCTAGCATAGTCAAAATTCCTCACTTTAAATAACTAAGTGGGAGAGGGATTTTAAATAAATTCTACGGTCTCCATTACTGGTTTGTAAGTGATGCAAACAAACTTGCGCGTTGGCTCTGAGTGTCTTCCTCCATATCGGATGAGTTTGTTTGTGGATCACTAGATCAAACTTCTATTTTTGGATGACTATAGGAAATTAATTAAGAGCGTGTGATCTTCCCCATCGGAAGGGACACAATCTTATTAATGGACTTAGTGTCAAGTAATGGTATACACTTAGGCATGTCTAATAGTATCCTCCCCATCGGAGTCACTGCTATTATTCGTGTGACCAAAGGAAACCAACTATTAATTTTATTTGTCAAAAAGTTAGGTTGACAAGATAATAAAATTAATGGGTTACACCCTCCTTTTACAAATGTTGAATTTGTATATGCCCACACTATCGTGACATACAAAATTCACGGTGTTTTGAGGTGTTGGTTAATTTAAAATAGTATTGTTTGAGGAATCAATATTATTCTAAATTTAGAGTCCTGACCAAAGTTATTTGTGATTCTTAGGATGACTTTCAACCCACTGGCCATCATACTAAAAGAGAACAGACTTACTAGTCCTAACTACATAGATTGAAAAAGGAACCTAGACATTGTTCTTACTGCTGAAAGCTATAAGTTTGTACTGACTGAGCCTTGCCCTGATGCACCCAATGGTGAATCTACCCAAGAGGAGATTGAGTATCATAAGAAATGGGTAAAAGCCACTACAAGAAAAAAGATCTATAATGACACACATTAATGTCCTTATAGTATATTTTTAGTGACACTTAAGTTTTAGTGACATCATCGAAAAACATCCTATAAAGTGATGTCATCTTAGACCCTCCTCGCATTCCTGACATTTTATGATGTCATTATACAATATCAATGCTAACTTTTAAACTATCACAATATAGGGGTATAACAACAGTCTAAAATGTCAGGAAAAATCATATTATAGTGACATTTATAAATGTCACCTTAACTAATTTATAATGACATTAATAAATATCATTATAGTAATTTATCAATATATTTAAAATTATTATTATTATTTATTTAAAATATATAACTTGAATTAAATATTTACACATACAATTCATCCACTATTTAGAATATATAGACAAAAAATTACAAAACAAAATTTAATAGCTAATAGATATTTTTATTCATTTAATAATCATTTGAGTCAATTTTACAAATGTAATACTAATGATAAATCTTTTACATCCAAAACAACCAACACCTACACTCAGAATATTAAATTTTAAAACTAACAAAGTCTCATAAAATAAAAATTCAACTAGATGGATCATCTTCAACCATTATATTGATTCACAAAAATCCAAGTAGCTGTCACCTACAAATAAATGCATATATTTGTATAAGTGAAATAAAACAATAAAAATACAAAATTAATAAAAATAATTAAAAAGATTGTATATCATACCAAATGAGAACAATACATAGGATTGTTCCATATGCATCTAATAGTAGTCTTCACTTACTGATAACTGCAAACACCAAAGCAAACAATGAAAAAATTTTATTGTTATATTTCTATAATAGTATATGTGCACCAACAAAGCAAACATCATTAGTAAATGAAAGAGAATAATCACATCTATCAAGAACTATCCTTCAACAGTACAAAGGAAAATAAAGGAAATGAAAGAAAAGAACGAACAAGAATAATAAAGACTTCAAGAAAAAAGAGGAGTCAATTTCAAACCTATATAGCAGTTCCTATAGCTTGTACATGTACTTACAAGCTAGTCTCATGCTCAAATGTAGTCTTCTTTCTATGGAGAGAAAAAATATCATTGAATTGCATGATTGAGAGGCAAACCTGAAAATTGGCATAAACATTACAATATATTAAAATAAAAAAAATAGAACATACTTGTCAACATATTTTTCCAATAATGTGAACCAAATTTTAACGGCTAGAGGGGGACTTCAGTTTTCTGACTATCACTTAAACCAATTGGAGAAAATGCATACTACACAAATTTAATAGAGCTTAGTTTATTCATACTTCTTTAAACTATCAACCTTAACTTCAATTCTACTTGAATTTTAATAGCTAGTCACATACACAAAGAAATTGGTAAACCTTTGAACCATATATAGACTACTTTGACAAACATAAAGGAGCATGAAAGATTGATACTTGTACTTTATGAACTCTACCAATAAATAAATAAATAGAAAAGCAATAAAAATAGTTCTCGTGCTTTAAAAACCTTAGCTAGAGTCTTGAATATTTGTCCACTTCAACACACAAGGATATATTAGAATTGACAAAAAATTGTTTGCAAGGTTGTCCCACAATAAATGAGCTCAATGCTTGAACATATAGCACATCTCATTGGTATACCCAACTAAATAAGTATGGTTAAGATTACTGCTAAATCTAGGAATCCAATTTGTTTTTCCTTTTTAACTACAAATAAAATTCAACCATGCATGGAGAAAGAAAAAAAAATAACTTGAACACAAAATTTTTGGAAGAATATTTTTTGATTCATCAACTAGACTTGCAATATTTATAGAGAAATTCAGGAAACAAATAAAATGCTAGGCTGCCATACAGCTAAAAAATAAAATACCAAGCAACACAAACAAGAAATGGGATGGAGCATTAGCCATCCGTTATTAACCAAATCTGAATTAACATATTCATTAACTTCACTATCTAAACTCCTCACAAATCAAACATACTTATCATAATCCCGATCAATTGCTAACCAATCTAGAATTAACTTATTTAATGATCACTAAATTCTTAAACCAAGAAATATACCTTAATCGAACTCTTGGTCCTACCGGAACAGTAGCGACCACACCTTGGTGCCCGGCTAGTGATCGGATGCCTATGTCTTAGCAAGGCTTAAATCTATTGATATCCTCAACATAACAATCAATCAATTACATCCAAAGGTTAATCCAAATTCCACTCCATTAAGTGAAGCAATCAGGTTTACACAACCCTAGAAATCAAAATCAGAATTACCCTTTGGCCTCTTCTCAGTGGATCTACACTGCCCAGCAGTGGCTCACAGCGTCGGCTAGTTCGGGAGAAGAGAAGGGAAGCAGGACATGGGGAGGCATGGCTGGATGATGGTTACACTGTCATTAGTAGCTCTAAACAGCGGCGGCGCTAGGTCAAATGGATGGCGTCGACTCTGAGCAATGGAGGACAGCGATGCTATCAGGCTAGGCTCGGCACCATGAGTGGATGATGCTGCTCTGGTATGAGGAGGCCACGGTGATCATGGATCGGGAAGAGAGAGAGAGATTGGCCGGCAGTGGATCGAGAGCTAGGGCACAACGTCGGCGTTGCTTGGCGCGAGGAGATAGGGAGAGGGGCTGGCCTCCGCACCCGTCGCGGCCGCGTCCGGTGCTGGTAGACATGGAGGCTACACCAGAGGTGTCCGACCCTTCATGATCGTTGGTGTCGACGCCCTGCGGCAGAGTGCGAGGAGGCAGTGGGCATTGGCGATGGCACGAAGAGAGGGGAAATTGGGGAAAAGGGGTCGCGTGTGAGGAATTAACGAGAGAAATTAATGTTTTAATTTATATAACCTATTAAACGTTTTAACTTAGATTAATCTTACTCTAACAACTCCGAACTAAATAGATATTTCAAATCGACTTTCACTAAATTTAATAAATTTATCTCGTGTCATACAAACTGATTTAAATCTTAAAAAATTCTTGAAAATTCTCATAAAATTCTATAAGATTATTTCTCCAAAACACATAATATTTATTTGTCATATCTTATAGATAGCGATGTCGATGTCTTGCTACATGCCACTACCCGACATCGGCCCCCTCGTGTGCGGCCTTTTGTGAACGGGTTGCCTGGCAAGGCTTCGACCCCCTCATGTGCGACCTTTTGTGAACAGGTTGCCTGGCAAGGCTTCGGCCCCCTCGTGTGCGACCTTTTGGAAGAGGGAAGGAAATGATCGTGTGGATGGAAAATTTTATGTTAATATGTTTATAATATAATGACATTTATAAAATATGTCACTGTAACATGTCTAATATGATATTTTTTTTAAAAAAAATCTAATGTAAAAAGTGTCATTATAAAATATTTATAATGACACTTTTCAATAAGTGTCATAAAGAAAATGTCATAATAGACATTTTTTATTGTAGTGAGCAGATGAGATGGCGCGGTGTTACATATTGGCTTCAATGTCAAATGTATTGCAACATCAATATCAAGATTTACCAACAACTTACGATATTATGAACAATCTCAAGGAACTTTTTGGTCACCAGGATCGGGCCTCTAGGCAAGAAGCCATGAGAAAGTTAATGACGACCACCATGCAAGAGGGTACTCCTTTAAGGGATCATATCCTAAAGATGATGGCTTATCTAAATGAAATACAAATCCTTGGAGGAGAAATTGATGGGGAAACCCAGATCGATATGATCCTCCAAACGCTACCTAGAAGTTTTGAGCAATTCTGCATGAATTATAATATGAATAAAAGGGTATATTCATTAGCAGAACTATTGACAGAACTTCAGGCAGCAGAAGGGTTGTTTCGCCACAATTCTCAGATTCACTATGCTGAAAATGGTTCTACTTCTAAACCGAAAGGAAAGAAGAAGAAGAAACAAGTTAGCTCAGCAAAGAAGGTGAATAAATCTCAGAGTACAAGACCTAAAGCTGGAGTGAAGAAGCCGAAGGGCAAGTGCTTCATCTGCAAGCAGTCAGGGCATTGGAAGGTGGACTGTCCTCGTAGGAACCAAAACAACAAAGGTATATATCATGCTCTAGTTGTTGAAACATATTTAGCGGTGTTATCTACCAGCACCTGGTGTGTAGATACGGGAGCCACTGATCATGTCTGCAATTCTTTGCAGGGGTTCTAGGAAACCCGACGACTATATGAAGGAGAGATAACCGTCTACATGGGCAATGCTACTAAGGTGGCGGTTGTTGCAGTGGGAGACGTCTACTCATCTTTTGATAGAAATAGAAAATTAGTTTTAAGAAATTATCTTTATGTACCCAGTTTTAGAAAGAATTTAATTTCAGTTTCTAAACTGTATTTGGATGGATATTCTGTTTCCTTTAATAACAATGTAGTTATAAAGAGAAATAAAGTGATTATCTGTTCTGGTACATTAATTGACAGTTTATATATTTTAAATCCAATTTCTTCCACAAAGCAAAATATGGAAATTAAATAACACATCTTCTAACTCTAATAAGAGAAAACAACCTTCGGAGATGAACCAAGCGTATCTTTGGCATCTAAGGCTTGGTCATATTAACTTAAGTAGGATTCAAAAGCTTATAGCTGATGGACTCTTGGGTTCATTAGAGTTGGAAAATTTTCCAACTTGTGAATCTTGCTTGGAAGGAAAAATGACCAAGAGGCCTTTTAAAGCCAAGGGGTATAGAGCCAAAGAAGCATTAGAATTGGTTCATTCTGATTTGTATGGTCCTATGTCTATCCAGGCGAGAGGTGGTTTTGAATATTTTGTCTCTTTTATAGACGATTATTCAAGATACGGATACATTTACCTAATGCGCCGCAAGTCCAAGTGCTTTGATAAGTTCAAAGAGTACAAGGCTGATGTGGAGAAACGACTGGGTAAAAGTATTAAGACACTACAGACTGATCGTGGTGGCGAATACCTCTTAGGAGAGTTTAGAAATTACTTATCAGAGGTTGGGATTCAATCCCAATTGTCCGCACCTGGTACACCCCAACAGAATGGTGTGGCAGAACGAAGGAATAGGACTCTTATGGAGATGGTTAGATCGATGATGAGTTATTCAGAATTACCAAATTCGTTTTGGGGATATGCTCTGGAAACGACAGCACACATTCTGAACTTAGTACCTTCTAAATCATTATCTTCTACTCCCATAGAATTATGGAATGGGCGAAAGCCCAGTCTAAGGCATATTTAGATTTAGGGTAGTCCAGCACATGTGCTGAAACCAGATGCTGATAAGTTAGAATCTCGAACAGATGTTCGCGTGTTTGTGGGTTATCCCAGAGGAACGAAAGGTGGTTTATTTTATAGTCCTAAAGACCAGAAGGTCATTGTTAGCACCAATGTCAGTTTTTAGAAGAAGACTATATAATGGATCACAAGCCCAGTAGCAAAATTGTTCTATAAGAACTTAGAGAGGACACGTCTACTTTAGTACCAATAGTACAAGATGAAGTACCACAAGAGACTGCAACATGTGTCACACATGATACACAACCACAGACGGTGGCTCGTCGTAGTGGGAGAGTTGTGAGGGAACCTGAGAGATTCATGTTTTTGGGAGAGTCTTCGGACTTGATCTCGGGTAAACATAAACCTGATCCTCGAACATATGACGAAGCACTCCAAGATATAGATGCAGTATCTTGGCAAAAGGCAATGAATTATGAAATAAAGTCTATGTACTCTAATAAGGTCTGGGAGCTTGTAGAACCACCTGATGGTGTAAAAGCCGTTGGATGCAAGTGGATCTACAAAAGGAAAAGAGGGACAGATGGGAAGGTAGAAACCTTCAAAGCAAGGCTTGTTACGAAAGGGTACACTCAGAAAGAGGGAATCGATTATGAGGAAACCTTTTCACCAGTAGTCATGCTCAAGTCTATCCGGATACTCTTATCCATTGCCGCTCATATGGATTATGAGATTTGGCAAATGGATGTCAAGACATCTTTCCTTAATGGAAGTCTTGAAGAAAACATCCATATGAAGCAACCAGAAGGGTTTATTGAAAAGGGCAAAGAGCATCTAATGTGCAAGCTCAATCGGTCCATTTATGGACTGAAGCAAGCTTCAAGATGTTGGAACATCCGGTTTAATGAAGTAATCCAGTCATATGGATTTATTCAGTGTCCGGATGAGTCTTATGTATACAAGAAGTGTAACGGAAACGTGGTGGTATTTCTTGTACTATACGTAGATGATATTTTGTTAATTGGCAACAATGTCAAGGTATTATCGGACGTAAGGGTATGGTTATCCAAACAATTTGATATGAAGGACTTAGGAGAATGTGCACACATTCTTGGGATCAAAGTTATAAGGGATCGCAAGAAAAAAATGTTGTACTTGTCCCAAGCTTCATATATAGATACAATCCTTGCTCGTTTTAGCATGCAGAATTCCAAGAAAGGTTTCTTACCTTTTAGGAATGGAGTAGCTCTATCTAAAGAGATGTCTCCGAAGACATCAAAGGAGATAGAGGACATGAAAGCAGTTCCTTATGCTTCGGCTGTAGGAAGCCTTATGTATGCAATGCTGTGTACGAGACCTGATATCTGTTTTGCCGTGGGCATGGTTAGCAGATATCAGAGTAACCCTGGACAAGGACATTGGACTGCGGTAAAGCATATATTAAAGTACCTAAGAAGGACTAGAGATTATATGCTAGTTTACCAAGCAGACGATTTGCTCCCTGTGGGTTACATGGATTCAGATTTTCAATCGGATAGGGACAACAGTAAGTCTACATCAGGCTATGTGTTTACTTTAGGAGGTGGAGCCATTGCATGGAGGAGTGTTAAGCAGAAATGTGTTTCGGACTCAACCATGGAAGCTGAGTATGTGGCAGCCTTTGAGGCAGCTAAAGAAGCAGTATGGCTCAGGAACTTTCTAATGGACTTAGATGTGATTCTTGGTTTGCCCAGAATCATCACAATTTATCGTGATAATAGCGGTGCAGTTGCAAACTCGAAGGAACCACGAGCCCATAAGGCAAGTAAACATATAGAGCGCAAGTACCACCTGATACGAGATATCGTGAAGCGAGGAGAAGTTGTCATCACCAAGATTGCATCAGCAGATAACCTGGCAGATCCTTTCACTAAGGCCCTTCTAGCAAAAGCTTTCAATCGGCATGTGGAGGGGATGAAAATAAGATGTGAGGCAGCAAATATGGCAGCTTAGTCATTAGTATAAGTGGGAGATTGTTAGAGTGTATACTGAAAGCCTAAGCTTTTGTAAATATTTATTTTGAATAAAGAATCACATTTGGTCAAATTATCTACATTTATTTGTAGTTGTTCAATTAATTTATATTGTAGATAACATAGTATGTGGTGTCACATACAGAAGATAATGTTATCAGTACCTTATAAATTATAAACAGTAACTCACGACCAAGATGAAAAGGAACAAACCATCGGTAGGTCGCAGTGTAATTGGGTATTAGTTTATCTTAACTATATAATTACACTAGTACACTTAGAGTTTATTTAATAGGACCATTAGAGGTCGTTTCTTTTATACTGACTTTATAAAGGAACAAAGATCTCGGTTATTATGGAAGTGTGTGCTCTTAATCCTAATATAATAACAAGCACATATATTTGATATTTATTTCTTTAATTTATCAATGGGCGAGATTTAGTTTGATAAATCAATAAGCCCGATAAGTTGGGAAATGATATCACTTATAGTGTGTGTTGTTGATTATAAAAGGAAACTGTGTCCTAGAAATCTAGGTTGAGAATGTCCCCGAGAGGAGCTCATAAGAATTGTCATGTTAAACCCTACAGGTGGACTTAGTCCGACATGATGATAAGGTTGAGTGGTACTACTCTTGGACTAAGATATTAATTAAGTGAATTGTCAGTAACTCATTTAATTAGTGGATATTTATTATCTTAAACACAGGGAGACTAACATACTCATAATAAGAAGGAGTCCAAAAATGTAATTTGGGATTGGTGCGGTAGTTCAATAATAGTTTTCTAGTGGAATGAATTATTATTGATAAAATTAAGTTGTGTGTTCGGGGCGAACATGGGATGCTTAATTTTATCGGGAGACCAAAACCAATTCCTCCTCTCGGTTCCTATCGTAGCCTCTTAGTTATAGAGTACTATACCCACCTATACCCACTTTCGTACCCATCTAAAAGGGGCCAACCAAACCATGTTTAGATGGGAATGATTGTGGTCGGCCCAAGCATGGGTTCAATCTATGTGTGGTCGACCATTAAAAATAAAAAAGGAATTTTAATTTTAAATTTTTTCTTATGTGGAATACATGATTTAAAGGAGAGTTTAAAAATTAAAATATTTCCTTTTATAAGATTCTACAAAAGATTAAGAGAAGAGTTAAATCTCTTTCCTTATTTGTAGATTAAAAGGTTGATTTTAATTTTGGTAAAAACTTTTCTTATTTATAAATCATCCATATGTTGAAAAGATAAATTTTAAAATTATAGAAATTTTCTTTTATAACATCAACCATGAAGGGATTATTAAAGAGAAATTTTATTTTAAAATTTTTCCGGAAGCAAATTAGGAAGCTTTAATTTTTCTAGCGAAAAATTTCCTTGTTTGCTTGTTTTGATGTGGCCGGCCATATGCATTAAGAAAAGGATTTTAATTTTAATTAATTAAAATTTTCCTTTTCAATGGCAAAAGAATTAAGGAAAGTTTTATTAAATTTTCCTTATTTGCCAAGGCTAAGGAATATAAAAGAGGGGGTTTGGGTGCCTTCATGGACACAACCTCTATTCTATTTCTATCTCTTTTCTTCCTTGGTGTGGCCGACCTCTTCCTTTTCTCTTCTCTCCATCTTTGTGGCCGAACCTCTTCTTCCTCTTGGAGATTAAGTGGTGGCCAGATCCTAGCTTGGAGAAGAAGAAGAGGAAGCTTGCATCCCTTGGAGCTTGGTTGGTGGAAAAGGTTCTTCATCCTTAGAAATTTTTTTGTGCTTGGCCGAAACTTGAAGGAAGAAGAAGAAGGTACTAGGTGGTTCTTGTCTTGGAAGATCGTTGCCCACACAACGTCCAAGATTAGAAGAGGAATACGGTAGAAGATCAAGGGGTCATTATCCACAAAGAAAGGTATAACTAATAATTATTTTCCGCATCATATTAGTTTTGTTTCTTTGTAAAAAAAATACCAAATACAAGAGGCATGCGATTCTAGTTTTTCGAATTAGTTTTCAAAGTTGTGTTCTTTTGTTTTTTCTTTTCCTTGTGATTTGATTGTTCTTAGTGGTTAACCTAGGGTTACTATGGGACGGTTAAATATTTAATTTCCTTAAAAGGCTTTGTCTAGTCAGTGGTGGTTGCTCCCATATCCAAGAAGGCCTAGTGCCTCGCCATGCAGTACTGGAAGCTGATTTTGGAAATAGATATTTAATTGTCTTCATGACCTAGGTGATTTGGATCGAACGTGTTAAGTTCTGCAGGAGATCCAAGTTTAAACCTAAAAGAACAAATAAGTTAAACTTAGGATCAAACGTGTTAAGTTCCACAGGCGATCCAAGTTTAATTTAAAAGAACACATGGTAGCTAGGAAAAGGTTCAGACCTTTGTACAAAATTTTTGTACAGTGGAACCATTAGACTTTCCGAGTAGCAACCAACAATATCGAGCCATCCGGCAGCCTTCTGAACTAGCGCTGCGTCGATCCGGAGAGAGTCGTGAGAAAGACTCTACATTTCACCTCGTCCGTGTACTGGTGCAGCGTAGCTTCATTGTCGAATCAATCCAGATGATCATCTGGGTCGGTCGACCCGTACTACATTTCGATCGCCAACGGAGTGTAGTGTCGGGACAGAGGGTCTTGTAAGATCTCCTCTGAGAACTTTCTATTGATCCGTTCGGGAGATGTGTTGCCCCGGGCGCTTTTCCCTTTCGTGCCTCCCGAACAGGAGCATCGTCTGAAGACAATCCTCGTTCTTGATATGCTTGGGCTATCTCTGAGGGGGGTTTGGAACAGAGCCTGATGGAAGGGGATTAGCGCGGGCGGTGCTTCCCCCTGCGTGTCGGTTGGCCTTCGGTTTTGCCCCCATACGGAGGGTTGCTCTGCTCAGTCTTCTTGCCCTGCTCCCCTGTCGGTCGCCGATGTTGCAAGCTGCGGCACTAGCCGATCAGCCAGAGCCTATTATTGTTGTTGCTGGATCATTTTCACTGCTCGTTCTTGCGTGAGAATCTCCAGCTCCTCTTGAGTGAGTGTCACAGTGGTTAGTCGTCCAACGTCTTCCATCTTCTCGGCTCGGATTCAGGTGGTGTTCCCACAGACGACGCCAAATATGATCCTGTCCGAAAGTTGATGAGATGGATGCTGGGGGCATGGCGCTCCTGCTGATCTCCTGTGGTGTGGACTTCGCTCCCACCTGCAACACAAGCAACGTCAGTGCCGAGCCAGGGAAGGGGTCCCCGGCAATGTCCCTCCGATGCTCAAGTCAGTCTCCGACGAAGCAAAAAGAAACAAGAAGAAGCAACGAGAACTATAGAGCAACAGTAGAAATCGCATGTAAAGCATACCCATCACCATCAGCTAGAGGAAGAAAGAAGGGGCCTGAGTACCATCACCATCAGTGAAGGGAGGAAACTGATCCCTCTAGGATCCCGGCCGAGCGAAACAGACCATCCGCCCAGGAAGAGGAAAATAGGAACAACGCTTCCCGGGGAATTATAGGCATGATCGCCGGAGGGCCAACCAACGGCGACTCTAACCAAGCCCGAAAGTTGTATGTTCGACGGTTAGAGATCCATGTCGTGGGGTGCAACAAGGAGAAGGCCGAAGGGCCTCAGATCAGCTTTGGCCCTAGCGATCTAGAGGGTGTCGAGATCTCTCATGATGATGCTTTAATCATCCGAGCGGTGATCGCCAATTACACCATTCATTAGACCTTCGTTGACATGGGGAGTTCGGTGAACATCATTTTCAAGAAGGCGTTCGATCAGCTGCAGATCGATCGAAGCGAGCTGTTGCCCATGGCGACCTCGCTTTACGGATTCACAGGTAACGAAGTTCTGCCGATCGACCAAGTAAGGTTGGTCATCTCGCAGAGAGAAGAGTCGTTGAGGAGGACCCAGACCACCAACTTCATAGTAGTGGGCGCACCATCAGCCTACAATGTTATTTTGGGCCAACTGACCCTTAACGAGTTCCGGGTGGTAGTGCCAACTTACTGCCAAAAGATAAAGTTTTCAGTGGACGATCGGGTAGGCGAGGTCAAGGGTGACCAACTGGCCACTTGATGCTGCTATGTGGAGATGGTCAAGACTGAGGCCAAAGCCGCTCGGAAGACTCCACGGCTAGAGGTAAATGCTATCACCGAAAAACCTCCCACTTTAGTATATGAAGAAAAGGAGGAGGTGCAAATCCACCCAAGCCGGTCGGAAGCCATAACCTTCATCGTCGCCGACCTGGAAGAGAAAAAGAAGGCAGAGCTAATCGCCTGCCTCAAACAAAACCATGATGAGTTCGCCCGGTTGACACATGAGCTGCCCGACATCTCCCCGAGTGTGGCTCAACACGAGTTTCACGTCCGACCGGATGCTCGATCGGTCAAACAAAGGAAAAGGGATTTCAGCGCGGAGCAGAACGCGATCATCCGGGCGGAGATAGAGAAGCTACTGGAGGCCGACCATATCAGGGAAGTCCAATTCCTGAGCTAACTAGCTAATGTTGTGCTAGTCTCCAAGCCGAGCAACGAATGATGGGTCTGCATCGACTTCCATGATCTTAACAACGTCTGCCTAAAGGACTTTTATCCGCTGCCCAGGATAGATCAAATGGTGGACTCGACGACGGGCTGTGAGTTGATCTGCATGCTTGACACGTATCAAGGATACCACCAAGTGCCGCTCGCCCGCGAGGATCAAGAGAAGGTCAGCTTCATTACGACCGACGGAACATACTGCTACAACATCATGCTATTCGGACTGAAGAACGTCGGAGCCACCTACCAGAGGCTAATGAATAAAGTGTTCCGACGGCAGATCGACCGTAATATGGAGGTATACGTAGATGACATACTCATCAAATCCCTCCGAGCTGCTAACCTATGCGCAGATATCGATGAGACTTGCCAGACACTAAGGACATATGGAATAAAGATGAACCTGAGCAAGTGTCTGTTCGGTGCAAAGAGTAGCCACTTCCTGGGTTACATTGTCACCAAGCGGGGCATCACAAGCCTCCCCTTCGAGGTCCTTCCAGGTCGGTCATCTTGTCTGGAAGAAAGTAAAGTTGATCGGCGATGTCGCTAAGCTCGAGGCACCATGGGCAGGACCGTTCAAGGTCATGCAGAAGCTCCGTTCGGGCGCTCCGTTCGGGCGCCTGCTATTTGGAGGACGAAGAGGGAAGGCAGATCGAGAGGCCATGGAGCGTGAACCATCTTCAACCCTACAGGGCTGGATGAGAGGTGCGCAAGTGAATCTTGTACTTTGTATCTGTTGTATGTTTGCCGAACGCAGGACAAAGTTTGAATAAAAAAGCAAAGGTCTCTCAAGTGCATCTCCCTCAACGGTCAAGCGGCGACCTTAAACCCAGGTATACGAGTTTATATCAATCGTCGAGCGGCGACGTTAAACGTGGGTCTATATCAAATCGTCGAGTGGCGACGTTAAACGCGGGTCTACATCAAATCATCGAGCAGCGACATTAAACTCTTGTCTCCACCAACGGTCGAGCGGCGACCTTAAAATCTTATCTCCATCGACGGTCGAGCGGCGACCTTAAACGCGTGCTTACAATGATTAAGGTCTACAACAAATCATTGAGCGATGACGTTAAAAGTGGGTCTACAACAAATCATCGAGCAATGACGTTAAACGCGGATCTACATCAAATCCTCGAGCGGCGACATTAAACTCTTGTCTCCACCAACGGTTGAGCGGCGACCTTAAAACCTTGTCTCCATCGAAGGTTGAACAATGACCTTTAACCCGAGTCTGCATCAATTGTCGAGCGACAACATTAAACTCTGGTCTCCACTAACAGTCGAGCGACGAACTTAAACCCCTACCTTCATCAGCGGTAGAGCGGTGACCTTAAACCCGAGTCTTCATTAAATCATCGAGCGGTGACGTTAAACTCTTGTCCCCATCAACGATCGAGCAACGATCTTAAACTTGGATCTTCGTACATTCTTCATCAACAGTCGAGTGGCGACCTAAAACCCGGGTCTTCATCAACAGTTGAGCGGCGACTATAAACCCTTGAGTCATAAACTCTCGTGCCACTCAGTCGGGTTTGAATTGTATTTAAATCATGGACTCAATGTCTGGATCTCATTTATAGATCAGATGAGTACGATAGAGAGGGGGGGGGTGAATATCGTACTCTTTTAAAACTTTTCTTTTCTTTTTAAAAACCAAAGTCGAGCAGCGGAAGAATAGAGAACAGATTCGTTTACTTTGTTCGGAGCCTAGCTCGACTCCTACTCGAAAGCCCGCGGTCCTTGACCGCACCGATGGGCAAAGCACTAAAACCCTTCTTTCCGAGAACCTTGGAAAGGAGTGGATCGTACAAGTACAACGATGTAAGATAGTAACACTCCTACTATCTTACAGGAAATTAAGTACAGTATAAATGAAATGATATATCGATAATAGTAGTAGTAAATCGTAGCTCGGTCGAAACTATCGGATGAAGTCTCTTGCAGCGTTGATGAAAACTTGTAGCGTGAGTAGCTTGCAGAAGAGCACTTGAATCGATCAGAAAAGTTCTGCTGGCCTCAGACTTCGAACCTCATTTTATAGGCCTTGGGCATTTGGTTGACCGATCCCACTGTTCGGTCGACCAAACCCGCTTCCTTCTTCCTTCCTGGCTAGAGTCTAACGCTGGCTCGGAAATCTGCATTAACTGGTCTTTAATGGTTCGGTCGATCGAACCATCTTTTTGGTCGATCGAACAAGCCTTTTCCTTGTTCGTCGAAATCTGCCAAGATCTTCTTTTCCTAGCTTACAACTAGGACTCAGTATTCGGCTACCCAGGGATCAAGTCCTCCAGACCTATCCACCTGGCTTCCAGGATATATCGAGATTTCTCTCCTTGCCTAGCCTCCAACTAGGACTTCCCTTGCCTAGCCTACAACTAGGACTTCCCTAGATCAAGCTCCATACTTAAACATATTTGTCGATTGCACCAACACTCATATCTCCCCCATTCGGGATCGAGCAGTCTTCATGGTCTCGGAGCAACTTATTAGATCTCATATCTCCCCTGTTGGGGGTCGAGAGGTCGGACTAGCACATGGGTTTCCTTGTTTTCCCTGTTCAAGGTCGGACAGTCTTCAAAAGCTCACTGAGCGGCAAGCATTGGTGAATAGCCGACCAAAAATCTGAAGTCTTCATAATATGGTGACCGTTCAGAGCTATTCTTTAAAATACTACCCCAGCCGAGTGGGAAATTGCGAAATCATGAACACTGAATACTAGAGGGGCCAGTCGGCTGATAGAAAAATGCTGAACGAAGCTAAGAGCTTTGGCAAATAAACAGGAGGTGAAAAAATATGCAAGGAGGTAAAGCTCGTCCGAGCGGACGAGCATGCATTTCAACTTCAAAATTTTACAAAACTTGAGGATTATAGATTACAGGGCTCTACCTCACTCAAGATAATCCAGGGGGTCGTCGGGCAGCGTAGTTGTAAGCTTGTCCCGACTTATGACCTTGCTGGTCAGATCGGTCGGCAGGGGGTCTCCCTCGTGAAGCTGATTAATCATCCGTCGATCGCCAAGTTGAATAGCTGGAGGGCCCGGTTGGCAACTTTATCGCAGAATGCGTTCGAGTGGATGTAGGCTTACTTCATGGCTTCGAATCTACTCTCCTCAGCATCTTGATAAATCCTCAATGCCGCTCGGGAGCCCTCCAGCTCATCCTTGGCGGCAACTAGCGCAACGTCCTTGGAGGCAATTTGGCCACGGAGGGACGTTTCTTCGACCGAGCGGTTGTTCCGCTCGGTGACCAAGAAATCTTCGGCCTCCTTCAGCTTCTGGGCGAGAGCCCGGGCCTCTTTATTCTTCTCGTTGAGGTCGGCGATGGCTATGTTCTTTCGCACGGTCGCCAACTCGATCTTCTTGTCAAAAGTGGTGACTTATTTATTAAGTCGCTCCAGCATGGTAGCCTGACCGGCGCTCTTGGCCTGTTCGACCTCAAGTAGTTTGTCGCTCTTCTCTAGAGCGGCTTGCAGCTTGGCCACCTCGGCGTCAATCTTTTCCTGAGCGGCAGAAGATTGACCGCTCGACGCATTCAGTTGTTTCACTTCCTCCTCAAAAAAGGTGAGCCTATGACACATGGACAAGCTCTCTACCCAGTACTGCGGACAAGCAAAAAGGAGTTCGTGAGTGCCGATCGGAGGCGAAGTATGAATTTACATTAAAGTACTTACTCCAGTGGACATTTGGGTGTGACTGTTCGCGAGAGTGCCCGGAGACATCATCGCCGCACGGGCTCGTACGTCCTCCCAAATTTTGGCGAGCAACCCCCGTATGATAATCTGGTGCTTGGGGCCTTGATACCCGACATGTGGTTTGTTGTACTCTTCAGTGGGAAAGTGGAGGATCGCAGTGATATGGTGCTGGCAGCTTGGGACCGACTGCACCGAGGTTGCCCTACCTGAGGGGTGAGACACCGTCACCGAACAGATGTGGGACTTCTGAACATTGGAGGGCTTCGAAGTCGATGGCATGAAGGCCACCGACCGCACGACGAGAGTCCCTTGGGGCAGAACGGCAAGGGGCGGCATCCGATCGGACGACACGGAGGCCACCGTTTGTTGCACCAGAGTTGGGGTCAAAGTTTTGACCCGCTCGGCTGACTGCGGCGCTGAAGTAGCGGAACATGATGGAGGTTTAGCTCGGCGCCTCTTGCGCCTGTTCAGTGGCACATTAGAGGAGGTCGAGCCCGATGGCTCCTCAACGAGAATGATGGGGCATTTCTCGGCTGGAGGCTGTGAGCCCGAGGCGGCTCCTCCGCTCGACGCATGGCTAGCCTCACCTTCGCCCACCACCATGGGCGTCTCCTTGCTCAGGGCGAGTGGATCTTCGTGGGAGCTGACCGACTGTAGGCCTTGGCTTGGCAGTTCTTTAGTGGCCACCACCTCGATCGCAGCGTCCTTAAGCTTCACCTTACCGGCTATATGTGCTCGCATCATGACTTCGGCTGCAAGAGAAAAAAAAATCAGTTAGCATCAAAGGAAGAGGTAAAGAAGCTTCATACCTAGGCTGGTCGGCAGCCGAGTGCGGATCAGACTCAGGCCGAAGATGTATAAGATGCCCTCTAGCAGCAGCTTATGGATGTCATACTTCTGACTGGCCAGCATAGAGGTTGCGTTTAAGTAGTCCGAGCAGCTCTTGTAGCTTTTCAGAGGAGGCTGAGGCGCCACTTCGAGCTGCCAGCTGGTCGGGAAGTTCGACCACTCGGGAAGGCGCATGAAAAAAAAAAACTTTTTCAGTGCTTATTGGAGGTCGACATCTTGTCGAAGAATATCAAACCGACTCGTGACTAGAAGAGGAAGGCCCCCGAATCGGACATTTTGTTGGTGCAGCGAAGGCCGACAAGAGGGGGGTGAATTGCCTGAAAAATAAAAACTATACCCTCCTCGTGCTTTCAACTCAAAAATGCAATAGCAATAATAAAATAACTGAAATAAAG